>NC_067142.1:7879895-8218548 GCF_903995435.1 Acomys russatus
AAACAGCAACAAGATCAACAAGAACAAAAACAATACAAAAAACCCAAAAGTTTCTAAATCTTTGGAAACTCCAAAAACGGCATATGTTAGTCCAGGTATTTATAATTTAATGACATATAGTCAAAACTATAATTTATTTGGTGTCATTTGTTAGTGAATATTCTGATTTCTAATTCTCAAATCATTATTTTCTAGCTTCTCTTCAATCTTCTCTTTGACTTCAAAGATAGATGTATTTTAGATTTCCAGGTACAAAAAACTGATGACATAGTATATGTCATAGAAGGGATATCAACGAAAGCTCATCAAATCATACTTATGATTTGTTTTGGGTTTGACTTCTGTCTTCTCACAGCCATAATATATGACTATGAAAAGAATCACACATAGGTCTCCGGTGTATTGCTATTTTTTCTTAGAGGGATAAAAATACCACTGATGTAGCACCTGTAATAAACACCTTCCTAAGTACAAAGTAGTGGTAAACCAGGTCACACACATGCATATGATAATAAGCCTCCTGAAATGCTACTGCAGCTTCTATGGCTTCAAGTAGAACAAGAAAGCATTTAATGTTTCCTTCTCAGCATGGGATTATTGCTAACTCTCTCTTGGTTAGGAATTTTCCTCCAATAGGCTAAAATATGCAAATAATATTTTTAATTGTTCATAAGAACTCATTAAAGTTCCATCTTATGATGAGATTTTTATTCTTTTAATCAGCAGTTGTTTGGAACCTAATAAAAAACCAAAGGATCACTGTTAGCACACTGCATATAGATTTTGCTTTGCTTTTATAATTGAACAGGAAGAAAATCTTAAAATGAAATGGTTGCAGAATTTAATTTCAGAAACCATATTCCTCTTTCATATAAGTGGAATTTAAAGTGATTTCTTATATCAAAGATATATGTGTATATAATATACACATTGAGAATTTTGACTCCAGAGAGTACGCGATATGAATGCATACTGTCAAGCCATTCTTACTCTTTCTTCCTAGCTAGAAATAGAAACTCTTGGTTGAAATAGGGGCAGAAATAGGAAAAAAGTGTAATTCACAAAACTGATTGTACCTAGATTAAAAGGCATGTATTATCAACCCATAAAAAATGGACATCTGGCAATACAAAGTACTGAATTTTGGTGCAGTACCAGTCCCCACTTTATAACATGAAGAAATTGGTTAATGATAAATAAATTATATTGTCTACCTCTGTTACCCATATCAATACCCAAAACACTAGGCTATTAAATCAACTGCCTGTCTTTGGACAGTAGAAAATAAAAAAGGAATTATGATGGCTTTAAAGAGAGTTCAGTCTTAAAATGAACAAAATCTACACAATCATGGTTGTTCTGAGACAAGTAAGGATAAATTTAATGGCAGAGTTTGGCATTATCTCATCCTAATTTTACAGTTGTTTTGAAAAATAATGATTATAATTAGTATATTAATTAATAATATCAACAGGCTTTATATAGCTAAATCATGTGACTACAGTCAGTACCAAAAGACTTAGTAACCAAACTCTTTTTAGAAGTAGTCAGGTTAAAAAAAACAAAAGGTGGTGTTTGATTTGTTTATAGAAGAGACATGTGGAAAGATGTTTCTTTAAAATCAATGCTGCAGTGAACTTTAGTGTCCTTTTCATTTAAAAAATAGTGTATATTAATGCAGTATTTTAGTTGCTCCCCACACACATGGTAAAACACCATGACCTAGGAAATTTATTAAAGAAAGTCTTCATGTGGCTTACAGTTTCAGAGCATTAGAATCCAAAAATGACAGAGCAAAGTATCAGCTGACTGTTCAATTTTTGTTCCACAACCACGGATCAGGCACACACACACACACACACAAACACACACACACATACACACACACACACACACAGAGAGAGAGAGAAGAGAGAGAGGCATAGATAGATAGATAGATAGATAGATAGATAGATAGATAGATGGATAGGTAGTGATAGATGCATAGATCAACTTATCAATTGTACACTTAATAGCCTAAAAATAGGGAAAACACCATGTGTTTATTTATTTTGGACCCTCAGTGCCTGACACTGAAGAACAGTGTTCTTTCCACTGAAGTCAAATTTTGACGAGCCTTGCTGAATGTGGGGGTTTGAATGAGAATGGTGCCTATAGTCTAATATATTTGAGTATCCTAAAATTTTGAAGAATTAGGAGGCGTGGCTTTGTTAGATCATGTTTGTCACTGGGGGCTTTGAGGTTTTAAAAGACTTCAGGTATTCACAATTAGTTCTCTTTGTGTCTCATTCTCTCTCTCTCTCTCTCTCTCTCTCTCTCTCTCTCTCTCTCTCTCTCTCTCTCTCTGTCTGTCTCTCTCTCTCTGTCTCTCTGTGTCTGTGTCAATGTAGCAGAAGGATGGAAGCTGCTCCCTCATCCATTGTGTTAGGCTGTGTCTTTTTAATGGGGATTTGAGTCCATTCATTCTAGAGACTATTAATGTCCAATGATTGTTAATTCCTTTGTTTTGTGCTTTGTTGTTATTGTTGTTAGTGGTGATGGTGGTGGTGGTGGTGGTGGTGGTATGTGTGTGTGTCTGTCTGTGTCTGTGTGTGTGGTTTATCTTTTTTCATGAACCTTTGGAACCTGAGGTCAACACAGGCTGTAGTTCCTTTAACAATTTTATTCATTTTCTTTACCTGTTTCTTGATTTGGTTTTGGGTTTTGAGACAGAATTTCACTGTATAATAGCCCTAGCTATCCTGGAATTCTGTTTGTAGAAAACATTTGCCTCAAACTCACAGAGATCTGCCTGCCTCTGCCTCCTGAGTGCTGGGATTAAAGGTGTGCACCATCATGTCATTCCCTGCAATTGTCCGTGTTTTCCTGGATTTCATTAAGAGGTTTACATTCAGAACTTTAGACTCACCAAAATAGGAAAGATGTCTTCTTCAAGGCTGTCAAATATAAATAGTCAAAACAATAAGAATGTAACATTTATATAATTCCTGACTGTGTCATGGTTCTTCTTGTTAAAGATAGTTTATTGTATATACATGAAATAATACAAATGTATATGTAAAAAATAAAAAAAATTGTTTAAAAATAAACTTTTGCTCATAAATATTTATGTATATATATTTATTTTCTATCATAAGAATATATGTATATATGTGTATATATTCATGGCAGAGGGAATGAAAACACAGAAGAATTTAGGATAGACAAAATATATCCGAATTTGCAGCATAATTAATGTGCAGAATATATGCATTGTTTAAATTAAATACAAAACATATTTCCAAGTCTCCATACTCAATGTAAATTTACACCTAGTTCCACTAACAAGCAGTGTCTATTTACTCAGCCCTTTAATATTAACTATTTCTATGTTTTTTCTATTTCCATGTGTGTATGTGTGGTATGCATGCATTTATTCATGTTTTCATATGTAGAAGTCCAATTATGTGTGTGTATTTGTTTGTTTGTCTGCATGTATGCACACATACTTGATGAACTCAGGCTAGACAGATGCTTCAGGGTTCAGGCTGAAATGAAGAAAATTTAAAATTATGCAATAATTCATTCCGTTTCTTTTTAAATCATCTTTTATCCTCATAAAGTTTATTAAAGTTGTTTTCTTGTTCTTCAGCTGTTTTGAAAAAATCAGGACTTGTGATAAGATAGCTGGACTCTGATGGTCCCCATTTTAGCCATCAGAAAAATGCAAATCAAAACAACTCAGAAATACCATCTTACAGCTGGCAGAATGGCGAAGCTAAAAGAGTCCAGTAATAGTGCATGTTAGCAGGTTATAGCTCAAGGAAAACACTTCTCCATTGCTTGTGGGAGGGAAAACTTGTGAAATGACTCTGGAAAACAATTTGAAAATTTCACAGAAAAATTAGAACAGGTCTATCTAAATACCAAGCTATACCATTACTAGGTATGTACATAAAAGACACTCCACCACACCACAAGGACACTTGCTCAACAATGTTCATAGCAGCTTTATTCAGAATAGCCACAAACTAGAAACAACCTAGATGTCCCCCAACCAAATAATGAAGAAAGAAATGTGGTATATTTACAAGATGAGATATTATTCAGCAGTTAAAAATTGACATTATGAAATTTAAAGTCAAATGGATGGAACTAGGAAATAATCATCTCAAATGAGGCAACCATGACACAAGGAATGTCTTCATTTGTAAGTTGATATTAACTGTAAAGTAAAGAATAAGCATACCACAATTCACAGACCCAGAGAGGCTAAATAACAAGGAGAAACAAAGTGGGAATGCAAGGATCTCCCTTGGAAAAGGGAAATATAATATATTTCTCAAGAAGAGTGAGGTAATGTAGGGATAAGAATGGGAGGTATTATGTGTACCTCTCCAGAGGGATTCTTCAGAAATTATGATACTGCAGAAAAATTAATATTATCCACCTTATTTTAAATCCTAATTTTACACATATTCATTTTCCAACAACTTGGATCTCTGTAAAACTACCAAAAAGATGTTCTGGAGGGAGAGAGTACTAGGAGTGAGGACTGGAACTGGGAAACATTTGGGGGCAGGAAGAAACTGAGTTCAATGAAAATATCCAGCAATCAATAAAGATGACCCTAGCTAAGACTCCAAAAAATGGGAGATATGCAGATTTAAATGACCATCTTCTGTAACTAGGCAAAGCTTCCAATGCAGGAATTTGGACAACAATCCATCCAGAGAACCTTCAATCTACAATTTGTCCTGCCAATAAGATATTCTAGAATAGGGGTAATACAGAATTTGTGAGAATTGCTTTCCAATGACTGTTCCAAATTGGAAATTGGGCATTAAAGAGGTACCCCATGCCTGACACTGCTGGAGGTGGCCAGAAACCTGAGGCTGGATAGACAAGAAGTAGGATAGAGCCAAATGCAATTGGCAAAAAAGTCCTTTAAATGATTCTGAATGATATTCTACACTATACTTTTATACTGCAACCTAGAATAAGTTCCATCCAGCAACTGAAAACTGCAGACACAGAGACTCACAGTCAAAAATTAGGTGGAGCTTGGGGAATCCTGTGGAAGAGGGAGAGTAAGGACGATACGAGCCCCAGGAGTCAAAGATAATATAAGAACAATCAATCAACCAGGGCTCATATGTGTTCAAGAAGACTGAACTGGAGATCAAGGAGCTGTACAGATTTGACCTAGGTCCTTGCATATGAGGTATAGTTGTATAACTTGGTGTTCTCATGAGACTCTTTAACAGTAGAAATGTGGATACCTCTGACTGTTTTACCTGTTTGGGGGTCACTTTTTCTCATACTGGGTTGATTCATTCAGCCTTAATAGGAGTGTATATGCCTACTCTTTTTCCACATTTGGTTGATATGCCTGGGAATTCTGCTTCTTTCTGAAGGGAAATGGAGGAGGAGTGGAACAGGGTGGTAGGGCTGAGAGTGAGTTAATGACTCAGAGGAGAGGAGAGAGAAAAAACTGAAGTTGGAGTGAAATATATGAAAAAATAGTGATACTACTACTAATACTAATACTAATAATACTACTACTAATAATAATAGTACACACTCAACACATAGAATAGTTATGCACTGCTCTTCTGAAACCAAGACTCCATCTCCTAAAGGTTACCTAACCTCTCCAAATTGTGTCGTTAGACAGAGACCAAGTTTTCACACAAATGAGCTTATAAGAAGACATTTCACATTCAAACTGCAACTATACATTGGATATTACTTGTGTCACTCAAGCATTTCAGAAGTTGGAGGAGATAACAAGCTTTTATTTGTTACTATTTTAAAATTAAGGTTACTTCAATCTTACATCTTTTTGATAGTTTTATAATAATCCAAGTTGTTGGAAAATGAACATGTATAAAATTAGGCTTTAAAATAAGGTAGATAATATTAATTTTTCCAGAGTATTATCATTTCTGGAGATTCAAAACCTAGCAGCCTACCCAAACATGGGTCAGAAGTAATACAATTTAGGAATTTCTCATAAAGGTCATTAGTGTTTGGGAGGCTTGAGAGTCTGTTTTAGTTTATATATCTTTTATGTGCCTCAGTGACAAGTCACACTGTACTTTTCATAGTCTCTTCATTTGTTAGGAACAGTTGAAGAAAATAGACTTTTTAAGAATAAAGCACATAGTGGTTGGTTACAATGTGGTAGATGTGCTTGATATATCATTGGGACTGAAATTTCAAAACATTCAAGTTCTTCACCTTGACAACCCCAAATTCCAGGAGTTGCAGATATTCAATCTCCATATAAATCAGGTTTCAGTCATAAAAGTACTTCTAGAGTGTTCTTTGGCCTTTCAGTATTAATGACTGCTTAATGACAGTAAAGGAGATAAATGGCCTTCTGGATTTTTCTTTAACAAATTAGTTGAAAGCAATAATAATTTTATTTAGCTTTAAATCCTAAACCCCATTTAGCTTTAAAGAATAAATCATGATCTATTGTATTTGAAATTCTTAACTAGTAGTAACAGTGCATCAGGAAAGCTACTGCAAGCACAGTGGAAAGATTCTGAACTTCGGAAGTGTAGCAAGAGGCAGGACTTTAGGGTGAAATCCAAAGACATTCTTCAAAGACAATTTGTAAAATTCTATTGACACTTTCACCTATTTTTTGTCTTTGACTTTATTCCCTAGCTAAAAACAGGGATTTTCCAAAAGTAATCTAAAAACGTGATTTAAGTGTATTATATGTATAAATTGATCCACTCTGGATATGTTTTTATCCTGTGTTAAGTATTAAATAGAATAACTGATCAATTTTTAATTAAGTCATAATATGTCAACATTTGCTTCCTTGAACCCAGAAAAGATCAATGATCAACACTTTATTTTTAACATATAACCTTGTGCCTTAAACAAGGCAGTTGTAATCTTGAATTCTGTCTGATTTGTAATTTACAGAACCTCAGTTATATGCCATGAATATAATCAGTCCATCATCATTATGAACATAACAATATGGAAGTAATTAGGCTTGGGGAATCATTTGTAATATATACAGTATTAAGTAGAGGGAGTCTCATGAGTATTACAATATTTAGTTTAAAAATAAAACAAAATAAAATCTTAATAATGAATAAAAGAATTGAAATTGTTGAGCTATGTGATCTTTCGAGATCATAGCTATTTATATGTGTACAGTTTTTTTTTTTATGCAACTACATGACTTTTTGCTTACTTTCTACCTTTAGTAAGTAATAAAATTTACTTACATTCCAGACTATACCTATGCTAAGGCACAAAAGCTTTTCAAATTGAAAATCAAGCTTCCTTATTTTGAGCTTAGAATAATATAAAATCTAATTATAAGCATACCTACTTTATTCCAATTTATGCTAGTGGTTCCCCTGTTTTTAGAATCCAAATGAATTATTTTTATATCCTGTGGATGCAACCCTGCTATTAACTGGCAACCACTAGTGATCCCTCTAGTATTCCCCCATGCAGTCTGAGACCCAACTATAGGTACTGCTACACACCTTATTAAGATCTAGATCAAATTGTAATAATACTTGGCAGTAGCTCATTTAAAATAATCCCAATTAAATCTAACAAGAGTGAAACAAAAACTTAAAAATACTGCTTAAATGCAAAAATTGTAATTTTTTTCTAACAAGTATTGTGTTATTTTGAATGTAATGTTACTGCAGATTGAATTAAATAAAATTAGGACTAATTTTATTTTCAAAATTAAGAGTAAGCATGACTCTCTTGAATTTAAAATTAAAGCCAAATAGCCTCATTCAGAATGAATTTTTTAAACATACTCTAAGTGCAATAAGCAAAGTATGTGGTTATATTCCAATATTTACTAAACATTCTTATTGTTGTTTTGTTTTGCTTTGTTTTTCTTCAAGACAGGGTTTCTTTGTGTAATAGTCCTGGCAATCCTGGACATGCTTTGTAGACCATGTTGGCCTTAATCTCACAGAGAGATTTGCTTGCCTCTTCCTGCCTAGTGCTGGGATTAAATGCATGCACCACAATGCCCAGCTGCCCACTCTACATTCTTAAAAGGCTACGGTTGCACTGGATAATTAAATAATGAATTATTTGGGCACACAAAGGCTAAAATCAGATGATAGAAAGACTACCTCCTGCTGGATAGGCTGGTGAAGTGTCTTTCCTGGTGTGAAGGAGATGGCTGATTTTATATAAAAATAAGCAGAGTCAGAGTTTCTATATTCTATGTATGCATATATATACCTATATATTCTCTATATATTCTAAAACCATAAGTATCAATATTTTAAAGAAAAGTAAGATTATTGTAACCATTTTTGTACCAAAAGCCAGTCCATCTGCCTATGATGTTAATT
The DNA here is from genome assembly GCF_903995435.1 of Acomys russatus. Classification (NCBI taxonomy): domain Eukaryota; kingdom Metazoa; phylum Chordata; class Mammalia; order Rodentia; family Muridae; genus Acomys; species Acomys russatus. The sequence continues at coordinate 7,888,238 of NC_067142.1, forward strand.
CAACAAGCACAGAGGTGAAGATTATCTAAAGATCATGCAATTGGCTTTGCTTACAGTACTTACTGTCCTTCAGGATGGGAAATGCCTTTATTAGTAACCATATCTTCATGACTAAAATGGGAAATATGGAGACCTTGTAGTGTGACAAGGTAGTACAAATATCAGCAATGTTTGCAAAAACAAAGTAAGTATTTAGAATAATCTCTTAAGAATGAGATTATTTTTAAAATTTTTTGTTAATTTATTCATATTACATCTCAGTGGTTATCCACTCCCTTGTATCCTTCCATTCTTCCCTCCCTCCCATTTTCCCTTTACTCCCCTCCCCTATGACTGTGACTGAGGGGGTCTTCCTCCCCCAGTATATGCTCATAGGGTATCAAGACTCTTCTTTTTATTAATTACATTTTTTATTAATTTATTCATATTACATCTAGATTGTTAGCCCTTCCCCATTTCCTCCCATTCTTCCCTCCTTCCCACTTCCCCCCTTCTCCCCTTCCCTATGTCTGTGATTGAGGGAGACCTCCTTCCCCTATATATGCTCTTAGAATATGGAGTCTCTTCTTGGTAACTTTCTATCCTTCCTCTGAGTGCCACCAGGCCTCCCCATCCAGGGGACGTGGTCAGAAAAGGGGCACCAGAGTTTGTGTGAGAGTCAGATCTCACTCTCCACTCAATGGTGGAGAATATCATGTTCGTCGGCTAGCTGCTTTATACATAATAGCCAGAACATGGAAATAGCCTAAGTTTCCCTCAGTAGAAGAGTGGACTAAGAAACTGTGGTACATTTACACTATGGAATACTACTCACCTCTTAAAAACAAGGAATTCTCGAAATTTGTGGACAAATGGATTGCTCTAGAAATTATCATAATGAGTGAGTTCACCCAGAATCAAAAAGAGACAAACAGTATATACTCACTTATATCAAAACGCTAGTCCAAGGGATATGTACCATGAAAAAATTTACTTCCCAAGAAAGTGGGTCAGAGGAGAGGACATCCTATTGAGACTTTAGGCGAGAGTAGGATGGAAGAATGGGGAAATAGTAGGATCCACGGGGTCTTGGAAACCTACAAGAAGAACTTTATGACAGGCAGATCTGGGTCCTGGGGTCCTCCTCAAACTAAGACCCTAGCCAAGGAGAATATAGGCAGTAAACTGTGAACCCCTAACAAGACCTAGTCAAGACTCTTCTTAAACTGAAAGCAACAAGGCTTCAAGTCTGTAAGAAATGTAGTTCCTGTTGTAAAGCACTTGCTGAGCATGTCTGTGGCCCTGGATTTAATTCCCAGAAGAAAAAAACAAATAGATGAAGAAACACAACTGAAACACAAGCTTTAATGTCTTACAAGAGTTCCAAATACTGTAAAAATATAGAAACATCAATCCATATCAGAAAGTACTTGCCTCTATTAATCTATAATGTTTCAACACAGTATTCTGTAAATTATAAAGGAGTGGAGGACGGGATAGAGAAGGATTGATAAATGGCTACTAAGTATGATTGTTTAAACTGATTTAAGTACTATTAAATATTCATAGCTATTTAAAAGTCACTCCATATTCCATAAGTGTGTCATTTTTAATTCTCAATTAGATTTTAGTAAATACCTTAATTTCTAGTCTCTTTGTGATAAAATATCCAGAGAACCTCAAAAATATAATACTGACCTTTATAGATCTTATAATATGGGTAACTTGCTTCTATGTGTATTTAACCTTCCTTGCTTTCAGTGATTGTGTTTGATACATTAGCAACCTTTTGTTCTAATATCTGTGGGATATGGCCAGTGTTCAGCCATCTTGTTAGAGCCTGCACCTTTAGGTTTCCATTTTTCCAGCAGTCTGTCATTTACCAGAAGCCAGCTGACCCTGTTGTGGTTCAGCACTTAAGCAACGATAAGATTGAGGTGGAGCCACTCTGTTGTGGTTTATCAGTTAGACTAGATAAAGATAGAGCAAAATATTCAGTGTGGCCAATCATTATGACCTGCTTGGAATGCCTTGTGTCTTGAGATAGCTTGCTGCTGTGTGGCCATAGCAATAGGCTCCCCTATCTCCTGCCTTATAAATACTGCCACTTGAAAAATAAAATTTGAGAGTTTGATTAATGTTCAGACTTGCTCTCCTTCCTGTCTTGTATTTTTTTCCCTCATACAGGTGACTTTCCTGCCGGGCTTTAGTCAAACTCCTGCAGGGTGGGGCACTAATACATTCCAATTTTCTTCTGTTTTTTGAGAGTCATACAAACATATTTTTATTGGACTGTATTGACTCTGAGGATGAATTCTTGTTTTAATTGTGGACTCATCATTACAAAATCAATCCTCTTCCATGTGATATGACCCCTTGGTTGATGTTTATGAGTAATAAAACAGAAAAGAAAATGTATTAGGGTTCATAGATTTTGGCATTTTGTAAAGGTCATAAAACTGTAATTTAACACTTATCCTTCTGAAACACTCTGCTGTGTAATTGATGTTAATTGAGCCTCTAAAATACTTATATTGTTTATCAATAAAAACAATTTTTCTTTTTCCTAAATTTTCCATGGATCTTGACAAAATGCTGAATTAATTCAAAACAAGCAAACAATATTTTTGTAATTAAAAATAAATTGATGTCTTAGCGTTTAATTAACACCATAACTTCTAAATATTCATTAGATCTTTGCTGGGTTTTATACATATTCTGCTTGGAAAATAGGGCACAGTGACCATCACCTGATGACAATAAAATATCAAGTTATCTATGCCAAGAATCCGTGAAAGAGATTATTTTGTTAAAGGAACAAAGCTAGAAATGGAAACTTAATTTACCAGCATATGCTAAAGAGAGTTCACAGGGCCAGTATCTTTGCTCAAGAGGCAAAGATACTTGCTACCACGTCTGCAATACTGAGTTTGATTCTTGAAATCCACAGTGTGGAAGAAGAGATACAAGTGAACATTCTACTTAGTGTACTTTACTATAGAAAGATAGAGCTGATTTTCATATATCTCAGCAAAGAGTAGAGTACATGTGATCTTTTCAAGGCAAACTGCAAATTCAAAAGTTTGAGGTGTCACAATGCAGTGTCCTCATTGCATTTCCACATCTTACAAAGCATTTGAATGTATTTGTGACAAATTAATTTGATTTGTGGATTGCATTATCCAGTTTTAACAGAAACTATTCCTCATGGAATGAAACTGCTTCAAGAAAGTCTGAAATTGCAGAGGATGAATAGCCATACACCTCAGACAAGACATTTATTTCTAGTGCACTCCTTCTCTTATGCAGGGGCAGATGCAAACCACAGCAGGTGAGTCTTTAAAAAAATAATCAAGTAGTTATAAATATGAAAATAGTTATCTCCACCATAGATTTAGGTCATTTTTTCTGATATGAACAAATATCTCTGAAAAGTATTTTATGTTGTATAAATTACAGTGTGTGTTTTACATTCCCAACAACAATCATCATGAGCCCTGTAATGAAATAAACAAATCTTTATATAAGACTTTTGATTTCATGTATTTTAAAGTATTTTATCAAGATCTTCCAGGAAAATGCTCTATCATATTGACTTCACAAAAATAAAATGAGTAATATTTAACTAAATCAAAATTTTGTGACAATATAAGTTAAATATGCCATTATGGAAATGCAAATCAAAACTACTTTGAGATTTCAATTTACACTTGTAAGAATGACTATGGTCAAAAACATAAGAGACAGCTGAGGATGGGAAGGGTGTGGAGCAAGGACAACGTTCCTCCATTGCTGGTTGGAGTACAAACTTGTATGGCCCCTATGGAAATCAATATGGACGTTCCACAGAAAACCCGAATTTACCCTACCTGGAGACCCAACTATACTACTCTTGGACGAATACTAATGATGCCTCATCCTGCCACAAGAATACTTCCTCCAATTTGTTCATAGCAGCTTTGTGCACTTAGATATATCTTAGAAGAATAATGGATGAAAAAACTATGGTTCATTTACAGAATGGAGTATCACTCAGCTGTTAAATATTAAATAAAATTTACCTCAAATGGATAAAATGAGAAAGAAATTATGCTGAATGTGTCAACCCAGTCCCTAAAAGACAAACATTATATATGTTATTTTCTACTAAGGCCATACAGGAAAAACATGGCAAAGAAGTTTTATTACAATATTTAAATTAATTCTTAGCTGATATATTTTCCCAGTTTATTCCCAAGGTAAACGATAGAAAGCAAAATAACGTGGCTGTATGGTAGGGCATTGAGTAAGAGACGGCTGTTGAACAAGCAGAAAGCAACTATTCTTAGAGGTAAAGAGGCCTAGAAGCATCTGTAGGATCATTGTTTTGTGATCACTTACATTTTAACTTTTGTACTTTTCCTTAATAAGAGCCATTTGTATTTATCTATTATTTTTAAAATAATAAATGTAATGCTTATTAGACAAATCTCCTTAGAAAAATGATCCTACAGCTATTAATGTGTAACTTCATAGGGTTTGCTGGCTTTTCTGTAAACTATTTCAGTTACGCAAGGTGCACTAAATGAATATTTGACCCCACTACTTAATATATTACTATGAGTGAAACATAATAGACTAAGGATATGCCTTAGTTCATAAATCACTCTCCTAGGTGAAAAAAGTTATCAGATTATAAACCAACCAAATATGGTATCAAAAGGTTTTAGAAAGAATAATACTAGAACTTAAAAAGCTAGAATATTTAAAATTTAAATATTACAGCAATACTTTATCATGCATCATTTAACCCTCAGGAGATATCTACTTATATAAAATTCTTTGTTTGCTAAAATTCAGAATAGCTAGTGCTGTTCCCTACTGTGTAGGGATCAAGGAACATCCTTAATGCTCTTGGAGTCATAAAGGGTCCTAGGCATATATCCCTGCCTAGCACAGTGTATCAAAAGGAACCCCACAAGACATCACTTTCTTTATTGTTATTTTAAAGAAGTTAATTAAACAAAATATTAAAATTAACATTATACAATTATTTTCTGCCATTGTAATATCTAGGTTCCCCACACTCTTTCTGCTGGTTTATGTACAATGTGTACAATGATTTTGTGATTCATTTTTAAGAGTATTTTCTTGTTTTATATTTGTTTTAAACAAATAGTTCTCTTCCAGGACTAATATCCAAACAATTTCTCTACTTCTCCTTCCTAATTACACTATTGACTAATAGTAGTAATCATAAGACAATGTAGAGATCCATGTAAAATTACATTCTGATAGATTATTTCTTTAAATTTTTTTTTGCTCTCTCTCTCTATATATATACATATATATATATATATATATATGTTTTATGTGTATATAAGTTATATATATTAGTTATGTATCAATATATAAGTTACATAAATATATTTCTAAGCATATATGAGTCATATATACTTATATATATTTATATAAGTTATATATATTAATATATATCAAATGGTTATTTATCTTCTTCAATTTTTTCCTTGAGTTTTCTTGTACTCAAAACATGAATAAACTTATTTGTTTGGTTTTACATTTTTCTACTTAATATTAATTACTCAATTATATTTAATGCACCTTTATGAATCTCAACTCCTCCTATTGGTTTATTTGCTCTATTAGTGAGTATGTGGTTAGTGATAGTGGTGGTGGTGGTCATGGTGTGTGTGTGTGTGTGTGTGTGTGTGTGTGTGTGTGTGTGTGTGTGTGTGCTTGTATACATGAAGGCCAGTGGCTGGTATCAGATTTATCTCTCAGTGATTCTGTACCTTATTTTTCAGCCCATGTCTTTTATTGAATTAGAAACTCATTGATTTGTTTAGACTAATGGACCAGTAAGTTTTAAAGATTTTCCTGCTACCTTCCTCTCCAGTTTAGTGTTACAACCACCTGTCTCGGTCCCTGGCTTAAGAAAAAAGACTTACTTGTTTAAGCAATTTCTTCAGACAGTATGATTTGTGTTTTCACTCCTTCTCCTTCTTTGTCCTTTTAAGTCATAATATTTCCATACAAAATTATATTCTCCATTGCAGAGACAATTTTAAAATGTACTTAATTGTGCTGGTTATGTTTTGTCAACTTGACACGAATTGAAATTGCCTAGGAAGAGAGAAATTCAAGTGAGAAATTATTCCATGATATTGGTTTCTGAGTATATTTAAGGAGTCATTGTCTTGACTAATGGTTGATCTAGGAGGACCTAGTCCAGTGAGCATCATGACATCCCTGAGCAGTATGCCTGAAATGTATGAAAAACAAACTCAACAAGCCAAGAATTGAAAGCCAATAAGCAGCACTCCTCACAGGCCAGTGTTTGTGTTCTTAATTGAGGTTCTTGCCTTCTGATTCTCTGTCCTGACACTCAGTGACTAACAGCACATTATTCAACTAAAATTCCCAATGATATTATTAGTCATGGTGTTAATCACAGGAGTAGAAAGCACATTAAACAATACCTAAACAAAACTGTTATTTACAGGATTCAAAACATCATGTTTGAAGTATTTTGACATAAGAAGAGATAATCCATATGTACAGACATTTATTGAACAAGATAATAAACTCATTTGAACACAATGGATTTGCAAAGAAAATAATAATAAAAAACATCATTTTTATATGTATAATATTTTTATAATTTGTATTTTCATTATTTGGGGGGGTGTAGCAGAGTTTTTCTGTATTATGTGTATACAAGATGGCTGCTGTTTCCAGTGGATATGGCTGTTCCACAGAGAGCATGAGACCTTGTAACTGGAATTACAGTGGCTTGGGAGCCAACTACATGGGTCCCTTGAAGTGAATCTAGCTTCTCTCAAACAGCAATTGGCATTTCTAGCTACTGATATATCTCTTCAGACACAGAATAAATTTTTTAATATTTATTAAATTTTATTATCCAGATTACATCCTGATTGTTATCCCCTCTTTCATATCTTCCTATTTCCCCCAACCTTCCTCTTTCACACTATTCCTCTCCCCTAGACATGTATCAGAAGGGGACCTCCTTTTATACAATATGGTCACAGCCTATCAGGTCTCATCCTGATAGCTTGCTTCTCCTTCTTCTGTGTGCCACCAGGCCTCCTCACCAAGGGACAGTGGTCAAATAGTGGACATCAGAGTTCATGTCAGAGTGAGTCCCCACTCTCCACATAACTGTGAAGAATGTGCTTTCCATTGGCTAGATCTGAACAGAAGGTCTAGGTTTACTGCATGCATTGTCCTTTGTTGGTACAATAGTTTGTACTCTGGGTCCAGATCCACTAGCTTTGATGCTCTACTTATAGGGTTCCTGTGTGGGAAGGAGTGTAAGCTTTGTCACAAGTAAAAGCAGTCTTAGCGGGCTTTACCCATGGACACACCGAGGATACCTTGAGATAGACTGGGTGGTACCATCCTGGGCCTGGAATTCTGGAAGCAGACCTGGGGACTCCACCTGCACTATTGTTTTTATAATCGACACTCAATGGGAGAAGGAGACCACCCTTCACATGTTACACAGGCAGGCAGAGGGAAGATAGTAGCAGCAGGTTCAGACTATGCTTGAGCACATGTGGATCAGCGAACAGGCCAGACCAGCATGGAGGCCAGAGACACCTAGGGACTGGTCATGTGGAACGGATACTGGAAGGTTCACTCTTTTTCCCCTTTAAACTTTTTTCCCTCTTGTGTAAGCTAGTTGGATTGTATAATAAAGTTTAATTGTTAAGAAACAGAGCCTACTATTATGAATAAGGCTGCTATGAACATGGTTGAGCAAATTTTCTTGTTGTGTGCTGGAGCATCTTCTGGGTATATTTCAAGAAGTGGAATAGCTGGGTCTTGAGGAAGCTCTATTCCCATTTTTCCGAGATAGCGCCAGATAGATTTCCAAAGTGGCTGTACTAGTTTGCATTCCCACCAGCAATGAAGGAGTGTTCCTCTCTCCCCACATCCTCGCCAGCATGTGGTGTCGCTTGAGTTTTTGATCTTAGCCTTTCTGATGGGTGTAAGATGGAATCTCAGAGTTGTTTTGATTTGCATTTCCCTGATGACTAAGGAGGTTGAGCATTTCTTTAAGTGTTTCTCAGCCATTTGATACTCCTCTGTTGAGAATTCTCTGTTTAGTTCATAATAGCCAGAACATGGAAAAAGCCTAAGTGTCCCTCAGTAGAAGAGTGGATAAAGAAACTGTGGTACATATACACTATGGAATACTTCTCAGCTATTAAAAACAAGGAATTCCCGAAATTTGTGGATAAATGGATTGAGCTAGAAATGATCATAATGAGTGAGTTAACCCAGAAGCAGAAAGAATCAAATGGTATATACTCACTTATATCTGCATACTAGCCCAAGGGGCATGTCCCACGAAAGCCTTCACTTACCAGGAAACTGGGACAGAGGGGAAGGCATCCTATTGGGACTCTAAATGAGAGACGCATGGGAGAATAGCAAAATAAAAGGATACAGAGGGTCCTAGAAATCTACAAGTAGAACAATATGATAGGCAGATTTGGGCCCAGGCGTCCCGCTCAAACTAAGGCACCAGCCAAGGACAATACAGGCGGTAAACTTTAAACCCCTTCCCAGATCTAGCCAATGGTCAGAATATTCTCCACAGTTGAGTGGAGAGTGGGATATGACTTTCTCACTACTATGGTGCCTCACATTTGACCATGTCCCCTGGAGGGGGAGACCTGGTGGCACTCAGAGGAAGGGACACAGTAGCCAGAAGAGACTGATATACCCTATGAGAATATATAGGGGGAGGTAATCCCCTCAGAAACACGCATAGGGAGGGAAGAATGGAAAATGGGGGGGAGGAATGGGAGGATACAAGGAAAGGGATAAACATTGATATGTAACAAGAATAAATTAATAAAAAAAAATTTAAAAAATTAAAAAAAAGAAAGAAAGAAAAAGAGCCTACATTCCTGGACACTCTAGATCCTTCTATTTCCCTATTCTCCCATATCATTCTCACCTGGAGTTCCAATAGCAAGTCCCAATATCTGTCCCCCAATGAGTGAAGACTATCAGAGGACATCCATGTTGGGCTAGTATCCAATTATAAGTGAGTATATACCATGTGCATCTTTTATAGGTTAATTCACTCAGGATGATCATTTCTAGTTGCATATTTCAAGATTTCCTTATTTTTAATAGGTGAGTAGTATTATATCATTTAAATGTTCCACAGTCTCTTTATCCATTCTTCAACTGAAGGAAATCTAGGATGCCTCCATAGTCTTGCTATTATGAATAAGGCTGCTACAAACATAGATGGAGCACATGTCCTTGTTTTGGGGTGGGCTATCTTTTGGATATATTCCAAGGAGTGGAATAGCTGGATCTTGAGGTAAACCTATTCCTAATTTTCTAGGGATGTGCCACATTGATATGCAAATTGGTTATACAAGTTTGCACTCCCACCAGCAATGAAGGAGTGTTTCACTTTCTCCACATCCTTTCCAGCATGTGCTGTCACTTGAGATTTTCATTTTGACCACAGAAAACATTTTAAATACACATTAAGATGATCTGGCTATGAATATAGATGGCCATATAGAAACATTCATTTTAAAGTAATTTGTTTTTTAGTGGGTAAATAAACATATTATTTCAAATGAAAATGAGTGTGTAAGCTTAAGAAACATATTAGTAATATATACTGTCTTATGTAGAAACATAACTGAATATTCAAGTGAATAATTTAGAATAATGTGATTATGTAATTATACAGAGTTTTTTTTAAAACAAAATACCTCTCCATCCTCACATACTTAAATATGAACATTTTAACTTATAAAATGAAGAAGAAAATTGCTATGGACATATAAAAGCCATAAAATTTTGAATGAAATAATCATCAAAATAATCAGCACAAAATAATAAATTTCATTCATGAAATCAAATATTTTAAGATTTCAAAAAAGAATAACTTTAGCAGTTGTCAATTCTTTAAAATCTCAATTAAAAATAATATAAAGGTACACATGCTAAAAACAATCAAAGGAAGTACTGCAGCTACTAATCAGGATTACTCTACTCCTGTATTTGATGTCTCTATTATTATTTGTTTACTATTTGTTAACTAAAAAAGTTCATTAAAGATGGGAAAATTGTTCATATAAACAAATGAATTAATTATAAACTATGCATTTTAGTTAATAATAATGTATCATATGCACTCAACAAGTGTGCAAACAGACTAATGCAAGATACTAACAGCAGGAGAAACTGCAGAGATATGGAGGAGGTAGGAATAAAGTTAATACACAGGTATATTCCCAATCTGCTCAGAAATCCCTTAAGTCTACAAGTCTAAATAATTAAGCCTACTAATTAGTTACAGAATAAAATGGATGGAAATAAGGAGGTATGGAGGCACTGATGATTTTAATACAAAGAAAGAAGGAAATAGGAAGGCTTCTATATATTATTACTTCTATCCAAAAGAAAAAAATCCTGGATGACATTTTTATGTTAAAATAGTTTAAGTGTGAAGGAAGGACTGACCTGAGGTAAATGAGGCTGGGAAGATTTCCCAAACAGAAGATTCAGAATGTTCACTATGAAGAGACTAATGCTTAGATTTTCTTCATAGAGGCACAAGATCAAACCCATGTCAACTCTAGAATTCAGGGTGTCTAGTTACAAATTCATAGTCAACATAAAGTTTCTTTGAACTTTCATTTTTCATCTTAGTATTCCTAAAATATTTAAAAAGAAAATATATGTAAATCTCATGTGCATATTAATATCAATGCTTATTAAAATCTCTGTTTGAGGAGAATCTGGAGTGTAGTGGGTATGCCTTGCCTCTGAATTGAAACATTTTCTTCTGAAGAGGGGCAGGGGTGCTACTAAATTTCTAGAAGTCAGAAACACTTACCAGGTTCTGGAAAACTCATAGATCTTACTATATTCAGACCTCTCTCTAAGATTTATAAGCTGTAACAGTCTTTGGGTTGCAGATTCATGCAGGTGAAACTCCCTCCTTTTAGAGGGAGCTTGAGGATTCTGATTTTGTCTGTTTGTCACCATGCTCAGGTGGGGTTCTGCCACAGCCTTTGTGTCTGTTACCCAGGGTACTATAAGTGACCCCTCATACATGCTCTTGGAGTAAACATATAAACTCATTGGTGTACTAAGAGACACAGGTAGGATTTTTCCTATGGCATCAATGCTTTCCTTGAACAGATATCAAGAATATTTGTTCATGTATCCTCAGGACAATCATAAACCTACAACAAAGTTAATATAATGAAAGTTTTGGTGAACAGGAATTTTATTAGAGCTCTGAAGTTGAAAAGACATTGAGGATATATTGAGTATTCTCTTATAAAGTATATACCATATCACATTATATATAAAATATATAAAATTATTGTTTAATGGTGTTATAAATATTTGATTGGTATTAATATACAGTGCATGATTATTCTGTGACCCTAAATATTTCTTATGGGTTCTTTGAGCAGATTGCTTTACTGCATTCAGATAATGGATAAGGAAATGAAGCAGTCAAGGTCAGAATGTTGGCTCAGTATTTTCTGAATAAAAAATCTAATTTCTGTAATATATTAATATTCCTAACATTACACAAAATTATGGGTATTTTTCAATGTGTCTTGAAATTTTATTAGCAGTATACCTGGTTGTTTTTTTTATTGTGAACAAACTTGAAAATATTAAAAATTAAAAGAAAGATAAATAATACTTTTAACTAAATGTCTCAGTGAGTGTTGAAGAATATAAAAACATAATTTAATTCATAGCTAGATCATTTAAAGTAAGGATGTGTTCATATTTTAAAAGAGAAAGTTAAATTTTACTTAAAATCTTAAGTCAACATTTTATTAATACCTTTGACATGTAATTCTTTGTCTAATTTAAAAGATTAAAATAGAGAACAGCTGCATGCTCTTCCTGAGCTCCATTGTGCTGCACAAGGCTCTGCCTGCCTTTCCATGAAGGTCTGCTGAGCTTCAGGAACAACTATGTTAGAGCCCCTCCCTGCATGTGCTGTAGATGGACATAGCAGGCAGATATGAGTTGCCTGTTTTTCCTTGATGTCCATCATGTGGCCTGCAAGTTTTCCTGTCTTCCCAAGGAGGGTTCATTTTCTGGGCCAAATCTCTGCCTACCTTCCCAAGGGGGACTGCCAGAACCATAAATATCCCACCAAAACTAGGAAAACACAGAAGGCTAATGGTCAGCACAAGAACACAGTCAAAAACTTGAGTTAGATAAGGTACCACCAAAGCCTAAATGTCCTACTTCAGCAAGCACTGGAGATATATATATATAAAACAAAAGCACAAAAAGATGACCTTAAGTCCAATCATATAAAGATGATAGATGTCTTTAAAGAAAAAATTAATGAATCTCTTAAAGAAATACAGGGAAATGCAATCTAACTGATGAAGGAAATGAATAAAACTGTTCAATTTCTGAACTGGATCTAGAAGCAATAACGAAATTTTAAACTGAGATGATCCTGGATGTATGATAGCTAGGGAAGAGAACAGGAACTACAGATGAGACATCATCAACAGAATACAAGAGATGAAAGAGGGAATCTCATGCATAGCAGATACAATTGAAGAAATCAATAGATTAATCTAAGAAAATGTTAAATCTAAAATGATTCTGAAACTAGACATCCAAGAAATTTGGGGCACTACGAAAAGAACAAAGATAAGAATAATAGGAAAAGAAAAAGGAGAAGATTCCCAGCTACAAGACCAGAAACTATTTTCAACAAAATCCTAGAAGAAAATTTCCCCAACCTAAAGAAAGAGTAGTATACACATACAAGAAGCTTACAGAATGTCAAATACGTTGGAGCAGAGAAAAAATATTCTCCATCGAAATACTACATTTATAAAAACAAAGAAAGAATATTAAAAGATGCAAGGGAAAAGGGACAAATAACATATAAAGATAGACCAATGAGAGTCACACCTGATTTCTCAGTAGAGAATCCAAAAGCCAGAAAGGCCTGGGAGATGTTTTGCCTAGAAGACTCTTAGAAACCACAGATTTGGCCTAGATTACTATGCCTAGCAAAACATTTACTCACCATATTGAGAAACCAAGGTATTCCAGTACAAAATAAAATTTAAACAATATCTATACATAAATCCAACTCTACAGAAGACACTAGAAAGAAAACTCTCACCCAATGAGGGTAACTACACCCAAGAAAACACAGGAAATGAACCTATAGAGGGAAGAATTCTTTCTCTGCTCCCTCTCCCTCTCCCTCTCATCACCAACATAAAAATAACAGGATATAACAATCATGGGTCATTAATACTTATCAACATCAATGGATTCAATCCCAAATAAAAAGACACAGGCTAACAAATGTGTGAGAATCTAGGATCCATCATTCTGCTGCAAACAGGAAATACACAACAGGAAAAAGGATATACATTAATTACCTCAGAGTAAAGGGCTGGAAAAAGGGTTTTCAAACAGTTGGAGCAAAGAAGCAAGCAAAAGTATCCATTCTAATCTTGAATAAAACAGACTTTAATCAAAAGTGATGGAGTAAGACACTTCATACTCATCAAAGGAAAAAGTTCCACCAAGAATACATCTTAATTCTGAACATCTATGCCCCAAATGGAAGGGCACTCAGTTTCAGAAAAGAAACATAACCAAAACTTAAATTACACATAGAATCCCACCCATTAATAGTGCTCACAGAAACTACACAGAAACTACACAAAGAAATAATGAAACTAACAGACCTTGTGAATCAAATGGACCTAACAGCTATCTACAGACTATGTTACCCAACTACAATAAAATATACCTTTTTCTCAGCTCTCCAAAGAACACTCTCTATGACTGACCATATAATAGGTCACAAAGAAAATCTCAATAGGTTCAAGATAAATTAAAGAACCCCTTGAAACTTATCAGATCACAATGTATTAAATCTGGACTTCAAAACAAAAGGAACAAATGAGAGACTACAAAATAATGAGAAATTAATAAATTTCTACTCAATGAGCCTGAATCATAAAGAAATATATTAAATACTTCCTATAAGTCTATGAAAATGATAGTATAACATACCCAAACTTATGGAACACAATAAAAGTGTGATAAAAGGAAACTTCATAGCACTAAGTACCTTTATAAAGAAATTAGAAAAGGGGAGAGTGGGCATGAGTGTGGAACTGGGAGCAGAGGATGGAACAGGCTATGATCAGGCTGTAAAGTGATTGAATAAATAAAATAATGGGAAAAGAAATAAATCAGAAAATGAATACATTCAATAAAGGAATTAGAGAGACCTCATATTATTAACTTAAAAGCACACCTAAAAACTCTGGAACAAAAAGAAACAAGCTCAGCCAAGAGGTGTAGATGGCATGAAATAATCAAACTCAGGCACGAAATAAAGAAGTTAGAAATTATGAGAGCAATATAAAAAAAAATCAACAAAATCAAGGTTTGTTTCTTTATGAAAAATCACCAAATAGACAAACCCTTAACCAAAGTAACTGAGGATCAGAGAGACAATATCCAAGATAACAAAATCAGCACAGAAATTGGGGAAATAACATCTGACATTGTGCATGTCCAAAGAATATTAGATCTTACTTTAAAACCATTTACTCAACAAAATTGTAAAATCTAAATAAAATGGATGATTTTCTTGACAAATTCTCCTTTCCAAAGTCAAATATCCTCTAGAGAAATAAAAGAAGCCATTCAAGTTCTCTCAAACATAAACAAACAAACAAACAAACAAACCAAACTAGACCAGATGACTTTAGTACAAAGTTCTCCTGGATGGATTGGGTGTATAACCCATGCTCAAAACTTTTGACCCAAAATATGTCCTACCTATAAGAGGTACAGGGATAAATATAGAACAAAAATTCAGGAAATGGCAAACCAATGATTTGATCTCCTTCCCATGAGAGAGAGCCAATCACTAATGATATTCTGCTTTGTTGAAGACAGGAGACAAGCATAATTGTTCTCTGAGAGGTTTCCCCCAGCAGCTGATGGAAACAGATGTATAGGCTCATAGCGAAACAAAAAGGACAGCTTATGGAAGGATTGTGAACCAGACAGGTCAAAAACACCACAAAAGACATACAGAAACACCTATCCAAAGCCCATATATACTCAGAGAGTGAACCCCCATCAGAAGAGCATGTATGGGATGGACGTAGGCTCTCTACACATAAGTAAAAGATTTGCAGCTTTGTCTTCATGAGGGTTCCCTAACATCTGGAGCAGGGGCTGTTTCTGACCTTGCTTCCTGCTTCTGGATCACTCTTTACTAATTGGGCAGCCTTGTCTATTCTAAATAGAAGATGTACCTGGTCCTACATCATCTTGACATGCCAAAGTGGGTTAAATACTTGGGAGGCCTCCCTTTCACTGAGGAGAAAGGTAGAGGTTGGGAGAAAGGAAATAAGTGGGAGGGACTGGGAGAGAGGAGAAATGGATAGCCGTGATCAGGATGTAATGAAAATAAATAAATTAATGAAAAAAGTCATATTGAAAGTAATATACTAAGGTAAAGTGTAATCCATTAGTCTGATTGATTCTTATTGACCTGACACTTGAGAGAGTGATCTGTGAGTTTACTTTACTTTAATATTGCATTTACAATATTTCATGCCTACAGTTAGCCTCCTCCAAGAGCACATAAATAGTCAAGCTTATGCAATTCATACGCTGTCTCTAAATATAAAATAATGATATTGTTTTATATTTTATGAGGAATATAGAGAACTAAAATACAGCTTTATGCCTACTTTCTAAGCTGTCACATGTTTTCCATAGTGTAACTCCATATTAGCATTGACTTCATATGTCTTCCAAGTATTTATTGAAATTAAAGTAACTAAACTCAGGATACTTTTCTTTTCAGATAATAATTTTTTTTGATAGTACCTTGTCTTATTGTTCAAGGTTGTGTCTCAATTCTCATCATAATATTGGAGATGAATTTTCTATGTTAACTTGTCTATTGGTGTTACTGTTCAGTATTGTTTAGGTGAAATGTTGATGAGACTCTACGGGAATAGCCTCTCTAGCATTTCTAAGAGACAAAAATGTCACAATATATTTCTTGTTCCTCTAGCTCTTTGAAAATTTCTTTTTTTTTTTTTTTTTGTCCTATTATCACGTCTGAGCTATATGTGTGGAAGTTGAATTGTACATGTATCATATCACACTGGGAACCACATGATCTCTTGTTCTCTACATTTGGATTAGTTATGGGTTTCTGTAACAGCCTCAGACTGTTGTAAAGCAAAGTGTTGTTTGTTTGTTTATTCTGTTTTTTTGGTGAGGGATGATAATTATACTCATCTGTGGCTATAGGATACATATTTAGAAACATGTTTTCACTGATGCCAAATTTAATTGATCCAGTGATGGATCAAAACATACAATGTAATAAATGTAATAAACCATGTAAATGGCCATGAAGAGAAAAATCGCATGATCATTTCAATAAATGTAGAAAACTGATAAACTTTAACATACCATCTGAATAAAAGCCCTATAGAGGGTAGGACTACAGGGAATATAACTCAGTATAATAAGAACTATATGTGAAAACCCCACACAACTAATGTGGTCCTAAATGGAGAAAGGCTTAACTCAATCATAGTGTAACCAAGAATAAAGTAGGGCTGTATAGTGTCCCCTTATATTTCCAACATTATTATTAGAAATGAAACAATACCTTAATCAATAAGGTAAGACAGGGTAATTAAAATGGTACAAAAGAGGTAAAGAAGGAGTCATGTTGTCCATATCTGTAGTTGGCATGGTATTATACATTAGATACCCTAATGATTGTACCAGAAATCTTCTATGAGCAACAATTTGATGACTGTGTCAGGATTTTGTTACTTGCAAAAATAAATAGCTTTTCTTTACAATGAAAGCAAAAACACCAAGGAAGTAGTCCTGTGTTTTCTTTTAATATTTTATATTCTTTGTTTACTTCATGTAGATATTTTACTTTATCTTTAGTCTTGATATTCCATATTCCATTTGATTTATTCTACTTGTAAGGGTTTCGATTTAGATTTTATTTCTCTTCTGAATTTTATTCTGCAATTCCAACTTTCTGTCATTTTTCCCTTCAACCTCATGCATGTGTTACTTCCACATTACTCATGTATCTATTCTAATTCCATCATTGTTGCTACTTATTTGTGTGAAGTTATTTTTGAAATTTATAATTGTGCCTTTAAAATCTGTTCCTTGCTGTGCATCTAGTTAATTATCATTCGTGGATATTCCTATTTTAGTGGTGGATTTTGGTGTTGATGGAGATTCTACCTTGATCTTTCATAGTTTGTATTTTAATTGTTCAATCCATGCGTCTAGACTTTTCATTAGTTTTGAGTCGAATATGTTCAGAGACGGCTAGGCAGGAACATAGGATGTATGTCACAAGTTGAACTTAAAGGGTAGAGATGGCTAAAAAGGAGTGAAATCAGATGGACATGAGTCTGTCAAACAGGCCATGCTTCTATGTACAAGCCTGAAGTTTAATGTTGTATCTGGAAATAGCCTATTTTGAGGGCAGACTTAGGCAGATTCACCTGCCTAGACATTTGGAAATGTACAGGATCTGAATGGATCGAGAGATTGGATGTGATACAGGAGGGGGTCTATAATTTAGAAGCAGACAGGGAGATCATAAAACCTATACAATATTTAACAAAAGAACAGTATCAGACATGAAACGTCTCTCTTAGAGTTGTTGGTAAGAAAAGTCTTAGAGATACCCAAAACAATAAAGTCTGTTGCTATTTTCCTTGGTTGCCACCAAGGGATTTAAGATAAGTCCCTATAGCAGAAGACTCTTGGATTATAGACCTGGACATGGAAGTTTCCAATTGGAGCTGATCTGGAAACTTCATCCCTGAAGAATAGCTTTCATAGTTACAGAAAGTGCTATGAAAGTAGCAAGAGAGCACAACAATCAGTAGTCGTATCCATGTTAGAAACTGATGAACCAAAACAAGTCAAAGAATAGTAAGCTATCAATAAAGGTGCAATAACAACATTAATACCTTAACAGGAATCAGCAGCTTTCTAAATGGACTTAAAGCTCACTGTGTAGCAGGGAAATCATGTCTGGAAATCTAGGCAGCTGCCCAAAGCTAATAAGATCATGGATCTTAGGAAAGAACATATTACTACCACTTTACTAAACCAGAAAAATGTTGTGGTTGTGTATATGTGTGTGTGTGTACATGGGAGAGCACATGCACATGAAGAGCCTGCACCTATGTGCCTTCAATACATATATAAGACATTCACACACATGTGTACACACACATGTGTACACACACACAAACACACACACACACACACACAGATTTAATTCATTATTTAGGGGTCTACAATTTACAGACTACTTTAAACAGATTTTCTCTTAAGATTTTCAGATTCAGAGAGAGAAAGAAGGTACAAATATAATAAAACTGTTTTACTAAACATTCAGGGTATCATATTATTTTATCATTTTCTATAAACATACTACACACACACACGCATTATACCACATTATGACCATGTTTGTTTGAGATTTATTGCTTTACTGGGTTTGAGCCCAATGACATCATTATAAGGAGCATGACAGTGGGCAGGAAGTCATAGAGCTGGAACGGTAGTTGAGAACTCACATCTTGTGCTATAAGCAGGAGGCAGAATGAAAGCTAGTTGGAGATGCTGTGGCTTTTACCATCTTGGACACATGCTTTCAGCTAATCAGCCCCAAACATATGAATTAACTTAATACTACATATGAAAACATATGAGCCTATTGGTGCCATTTTCATTGAAACCATTACAACTTGTTAACATGGAAGGGGAATTTTGTTTTCATGATGTCCCACCCCTAGACAAAGAACTACAGACTGATGATCCTCTCTGAAGTATGAGATGTTCTATTGGTTATCAAATATAAAGCAGTAAATCCTGACACCTTACATAAATAAAATCAGCAGGCTGGACTTATTATATATGTGTGCATATGTGTGTGCATGTATAATGATAATATTCAAAGGAATAAAAGAGCCATCATTTTAAGAGAGAATGGGAAACACGTAGATAGGGTAAAGTGAAGGGGATATGGAAGAGGTTGGTGGGAGAAAAGTAAAGTGAGAAAGTGATGTAAGTAGATTATATACATATATAAGGATTTCAGAAACATACTTAAAATTTTTGTTCTCTAATAGTTTAGCAGGGCACTATTTCTTTCTTTAAGCCTCGGTACATGCCAGAGAATTAATAACATCCTAAAAATGTTATTCTGCGATAAAAATTATTTAAACCATCATGAAAATTTTAATGTTTTTTATCATATATAGACACAATGCATGGAGTCAGGAAATAGGTAAAAACATATGTAACTTAGTAGAGAATATTTTCCCATTCCAAATTTCAGAATCTAGAAAGTGTCATCTCTGATTATTAATGATATAATATCCCTTTGCTTTTTTTAAAAGTATTTCTGAGAAGAAAGCCTGTAATATATTCCAATTAAAGTCAAATATAAAGTCAATTGTCAGTGAAAGACTGAATGTGTGAAGTACTCATTTAGTGAACTGATAAGGTAGCTAACACACCAAGCACATTCATTAGAAACTGAGCTCCATCTCTAGACTATAATTCCTTAACTAGCATTGTCTTCATTGCCACATGACAAGTGATAACTTACTGCTCCCACAAGAGTGGGAATTCATCTGGCACCATGTTATTAAAAGCTAAGTGGCAGAATAAAGACCAGCCAGGTTACAAATGAGCTGCCTGGTCAATGAAATATGGAGTGGGGGTAAAGTCAGTTTGAATCTAATATTTTCTAGCTCACATTGATGCCAAACAGGTCACAAAACACTGAAAATATCTCTGGGACTTGAACATAAATGATTGAAAGAGGCAAAATATAGTCAGGTTGTGGGCCTTTAAATATCTTATTTTATTGTCTGCCAGCAGCTTGGCATCTTTTTACGAAAGGTCTCTTGACACTTTCACAATATTGGAAGATAAGATGCTGCCTTCCAAAAACATGCTTGTGTATTTTACTGGAAGACAATGTAACTGTAACCTGGGGTCATGTTTCTTGCCTTAAAAACCCTTCTTGGCTTCTGTCTGGGAAGATGCTCAAGTTGACAAAGGAGCAGGACTTAGGGTTCTGTTTTTTTAAAAGAATACCAAGTGCCTTCAGTTCATTCTTTCTGCATTTAATAGAAAACACTGAATTACAGCAGTAAAGCTTAATGTCAGTCCATCTAAAATATTCCTATCCCTGTTAACAGGATGCCTTCTGCATGTGATCTCTATTGCAAAGATTTATTCTTCCTCCATGTGAGGCTGTTTTCTTGCCTTAGATATAATCTTATATTGGCTGTTTACCTGCTTTTGTCTTGATACCTTATATTTTTTTATTCTTTCTTTTCAATTTTTTATATTCTTTTTGTCATCTCTGTCCCAATATACTCATTCAAAACTATAATAAATTACATAGAATAAAGATAGTACTTTAGAAATGTTTCCAGGAAGATTTATTTCCATATCCCACAAAGCTATTGTTCTAGAATCTTTCCTCTTCCCACTCAACGACCCCCAACTGCCTTTGAGGAAATAGATTTCAGTTCTTCCTTGAGAACTTTTTCACACGTCAGTCATTGTTACATTTTACCGTCAAATGAAAGTTTTGTTTTTTGGTTGATTAAATTTGTGTCAGGAAATAAGCATGAAAGCTGGCTTTGTGGAAAGACTGAGGATTTTCTAAATTCTTCAGCCTATCAGAACTAAGCCAGGCTGTCCCAGATAATACAGCAACATCGATAAGTTTGACTGCGGTTCTGTTTCCCCATGGCAACTATTGCTCCAATCAGGCTTTTAAAATGGAAAGGAAAAACAGAGACCCACATTGGGAAATGCTATCATCTTTATCATCAAGATAGGGGAGTTACAGGGACAGGACCTTTTAAAAAACTTGTTGATAATTTTATGGTATACTGAAAATTATCAAAATGTTTTAAAACAAAGGGAAATTACATAAATGACTATGGACTTACAGCTGCTTTGCATGGTACTCAGTAACATTAATGACGGTAGTTGTGAAATCTGGTGTGAAGTCCAATTAAGTATTCTGATCATTGTAATTACATTTAAAGGTCTCTTGAGCCTCAGATATATTAAGTCTCTCTCTCCCTCTCTCTCTCTCTCTCTTTCTCTCTCTCTCTTCTCTCTCTCTCTCTCTCTCTTTCTCTCTCTTTCTCTCTCTCTCCCCTCTCTTCCTTCTTCCCTCCTCCTCACTATCTCTTAAAATAGTTGTCTCTCTGAATTTGCTTCTCAATGTTTGCTCTTCAGTCACCTTCATTTGAATTAGATTGAATATGGCTGTTGTCCACCATGCTCGTCTCTGTTCAACTACTTCAGTCACCATCATTTCACTTTATTTTTAGATTCAAGGGGTATACCTACAAATACATCTTAATTATTTTAAACATTGTCTAATTTGGCTAACTTTGGTTAGAAGTTTATATGTTGTTCAATAAGCAACAGTTGAAGGATCAAAGGTGTTTATGAGAACATGAGGCAGCTCATTATAGGGTTATGTGTATAGCAAGATCTAAGGAATTTGATTAATATTTCTAAGACAACCATATTTTTAGAAGAAATCTGTGATTCTCTGGTCTTGAAAAGTCCTCAGATAACCAAGATTACATGTGTTTTTTGATAAAGAGCTTCTCAAGTTCTTGAGCCATGAGGAGCATAGCAAGAATTACAATTCCTGTTTTATATTGTTGCTAACTTGTCTGAAGAACCAATTTGTTTGTTTTCAAAAGCAATATATTGTATATTTTTCTTACCACACTTGAAAGGTTATTGTGTCATGTTAGAGAGGATAATGTCCACAAGAAGCATAGTCCTATTTTTACTGAAACATGCAGGTAAATGTTAATGTGTAAATGTGTTCATTTATTTAAACTTTGTTCAAGTACTCTTAAACAAGCACAGCCTGACACCATGACAATACAGACTAAAAATTGACAAAAAAAATTATATGAGCAGCAACTGTTCTCACTAGTAATTATGTATTTTTTTACTTTTAAAAACGATCATAATGAGTGAGTTAACTCAGAAGCAGAAAGAATCAAATGGTATATACTCACTTATATCTGCATACTAGACAAAGGGGCATGTCCCATGAAAGCCTTCACTTACCAGGAAACTGGGACAGAGGGGAAGGCATCCTATTGGGACTCTAAATGAGAGACGCATGGGAGAATAGCAAAATAAAAGGATACAGAGGGTCCTAGAAATCTACAAGTAGAACAATATGATAGGTAGATTTGGGCCCAGGGGTCCTGCTCAAACTAAGGAACCAGCCAAGGACAATACAGGCGGTAAACTTTAAACCCCTTCCCAGATCTAGCCAATCGTCAGAATATTCTCCACAGTTGAGTGGAGAGTGTGATATGACTTTCTCACGTGATATGGTGCCTCACATTTGACCATGTCCCCTGGAGGGGGAGACCTGGTGGCACTCAGAGAAAGGACAGCAGGTAGCCAAGAAGAGACTTGATACCATATGAGAATATATAGGGGGAGGTAATCCCCCTCAAGAACAGTCATAGGGGAGGGGAATAATGGGAAATGGGGGGGGGGAATGGGAGGATACAAGGGAAGGGATGAACATTGAGATGTAACAAGAATAAATTAATAAAAAAATCAACATTTTTCATATTATTCATTGAAGAAAACAAAAATTTTTATTAATTCATTCATATTACATCTCAATAGTTATCCCATCCCTTGTATTCTCCCATTCCTCCCTCTCACTTTCCCCCATACTCTCCTCCCCTATGACTGTAACTGAGTGGGACCTCCCCCATCTGTATATGTTCATATAGTATCAATTCTCTTTGTGGTAGCCTGCTATCCTTCCTCTGAGTGCCACCAGGCCTCCCTATCAAGAGGACTTTGTCAAATATGGAGCACCAGAGTTTGTATGAAAGTCAGTCACTACTCTCCTCTCAAATATGGAGAATGTCCTATCCATTGGCTAGATCTGAGTAGGTGTTCAATGTTTACTGCATGTATAGTCCTTGGCTAGCTTCATAGTTTGAGCAGGACCCCTAAGCCCAGATCTGTCATAATGTTCTTGTAGGTTTCTAGGACCCTCTGGATCCTTCTATTTCCCTATTCTCCAATGCTTCTCTCACCTGAAGTCTCAATAGGATGTCCTCCCCTTTGTCACACTTTTCTGATAAGTGAAGGATTTCATGGGACATGTCCCTTGGGCTAGTGTCCAGATATAAATAAAACATACAATTTGATTTTTTCTGCTTCTGGGTTAAATCACTCATTATGATCATTTCTAGTTCAGTCCATTTGTCCACAAATTTTGGGAATTCCTTGTTTTTAACAGCTGAGTAGTATTCCATAGTGAAAATGTACCACAGTTTCTTTTTTCAGTTTTCTACTGAGGGACACTTAGGCTGTTTCCACATTCTGGCTCTTATGAATAATGCCACTATGAACATGGTTGAGCATATATCCCTGTTTTGTGCTGCAACTTCTTCTAGAATGGAGTGGAATAGCTGGGTCTTGAGGATGCCCTATTCCCAGTTTTCTGAGATAGCACCAGATAGATTTCCAAAGTGGTTGTACTAGTTTACATTCCCACCAGTGAGGAAGGAGTGTTCCTCTTTTCCACATCCTCACCAGCATGTGGTATCACTTGAATTTTTGATCTTATCCATTCTGATGGGTGTAATATGGAATCTCAGAGTCGTTTTGATTTGCATTTAAGTGTTTCTCAGCCATTCAATATTCCTCTGTTGAGAATTTTCTGTTTTGTTTTTAGCCCCATTTCTCAATTGGGTTATTTGTTTGGTGGTGTTAATTTCTTGAGTTCTTTGTATATTTTGGATATTAGACCTTTGTGAGATGAAGGGTTGGTGAAGATCTTTTCCCAGTCTATAGGCTGTTGCATTCTCTGTTGACAGTATCTCCTGGATTACAGATGCAGCAAATTGGCTGGATACAAAATTAACTTATAAAAATAAGTAGCCTTCTATATACAAATGACAATCATACAGAGGAATAAATTATGAAATATACAGCCTTCACATTACCCATAAGCAATATAATGTATCTAGAAGTTACTCTAACCAAGCAAGTGAAGGACTTGTTTGAAAAAAAGCTCTGTTACAGAAGAAAGAGATTGAAGATACCTTGAGAAGATGGAGGGCTCTCCCTTGTTCATGGATCAAAGAATTAGCATAGTAAAAATGGCCATCTTACCAAAAGCAACTTACAGATTCAATGCAATCCCTATCAAAATACCTATATGATTTTTTAAAGACATTGAAAGGTCAATTTTCAACTTCATATAGAAAGACAAAAAAAGAAAAAGAAAAAAGAAAGAAAAAACAGAATAGCTAAAACAATCTTACACAATAAAGGATCCTCAGGAGGAATCTCCATTCCCATTCTTAAGCTGTACTATAAAGCAATAGTTATAAAGCAATAGTAATTAAAACAGCATGTTCCTGGCACAGCAATAGGCTGGTTGATCAATGGAATCCAATCAAAGACCAAGAAATGAATCCAAACACATATAGTCACTTGATTTTTGACAAAGAAGCCATATCCAATAAAAAAACGATAGCATCTTCAACAAATGGTGCTGGTCCAACTGGATGTCTATAGGTAGAAAATTGCCGTTAGACCCATATTTGTCTTCATGAACAGAACTCAAGTCCATGTGGATTAAATACCTCAACATAAAACCAGAGACACTAAATCATTTAGAAGAAAAAGTGGGGAAGAGCCTAGAACATATTGGCACAGGAGACAACTTGCTGAGCAGAACACCAACAGCCTAGGCCTTAAGGTCAACAGTTAATAAATGGGACTTCATGAGGCTGAAAATAATAAACTTTTAATTAATTTATCACAAACAGAATCATCTTAGAAATAATGTCATTTCTATTACTTGTTATGATATTGATATATGAGAGGCCAAGAAGTAGGGATGAGGTAAGACTGGAAATTCACCATTGGGGTACTTATTACAGCCTACTGTAGGAAGATTATGTCAGGTTTTTTTTTCAGTTTTTTGTCTTGATAATAGAGATCATAACACAACAGATTTAAGTTAGGTAAAGACATGCTTCCCATATAACAGTCAGTTCTTCTTACTCTATATTCATAGGGAAGGAAGATTATGAGACATCTCCTATAAGGGCACTAATCTCATGCTCATCATCTAATACTCCCCAAGGGCCCTTTGACTCATTTTCCTCATGAAGAGATGCTGTGGAAGTTTCCTTTATGCATTGGATGGCCATTGCTGTCCTCAACTCTCAGCAGCTATGATAACCAAGAGGAGGCCTGCACAATATCTGGATTTGAATTTTCCATTATGAATGGAAGAAGTGATCATGAAGGCCTAACCATCCCTGAATAATATATACTTGCCACGGCTGATTGTTAATGTTTGGGAGGAATTCATGATGCCATACTTCTTCCTGGCAATACATAGACATCTAAGTATCATTGCAAAAGATATATTTTTTTCTTCAATAACGTAGCCATTTATCAGTTGTCATATTCCTTTAAATATCCCCTCACCCATGCTCTTGTAAAAAATCCTTCATCCATGCTGCTGTAAATTTGCCTAATGAAACACATGGTTTCATAAAGCTAGACATGAGTGAAATTGTTTCTTTGACCTGTTCTTCATGACCTACATTTGTAAATATGTGTCTGTTAATCTCTACTCCAAAAGTTCACATGAGCAGAAGTGATGATGCCTTCCTTTATAAGGCTGTTGAAAGAAATATATTTAATAATACATGTGAGGAAAGTATAACTGGGAGTAAACACATTGTGATATAAAATTACAGACTCATTCGATGTGTTATTTTTAGTTCTTTTCCTGCTGCTATAATAAAATGGATTCATGATGCAACATAAAGAAGGGAAGGTGTATTTGGCTCACAATTTTAGGTTAAAGCTCAATACTGTAAGAAAATAAATTCATAGAAACTGGAACTGTAACCAAATGAAAAACAAAGGCAAGTAAATTAATACATGCATGCAGTATTCTGTTCCCTTTTTTCAATCTTCTACAGGTCAGAATCGTTTGCCCAGAAAATTGTGCTGTGAACAGTAGGTGGGTATTTCCACATTAATTAACAAAATGTAGATAATCTATCATTGATAATTTATCCCTATATTGTTCTAGATTGAGCCAGGTTACCAATTCACACTTATCATAAGAGCCTGAATACGAATTAAATATATGGCAAAACTGGAAGAGGGTTAGTTATAATTTAGGCTATCTGGCTTGAGGAGTGACCTGGAGACTAGAGCAGTGAAACAGATGTTTAGAGATTGGGGTTAAATAATTAGGTCTTGTTCTGGTGTTATGTTTTCTAGAGAAAAATACTGGCCCCCAAGATCTCAATGCTATCCAGATGTTTACATTCTCACAAACATCAAATGATGATGTGTAAACCTTGGTCCCCAATTTAAATTGGTTAATAAAATTAGCTAGGAACCTGTAACTGGTTAGAAGGGTAGTAGGCAGAGCTTAGGATCCTAGGTTAGGGTTCAAAAGGGGACCACAATGAGGGGAAGGAAAAGAACAGGAAGCCAGAAAGAAAGACATTGCTATGGGGAAGTAAGGACCATGAGCACATGGCCATGTGTCCTGGCCTGATGGGACAGAGGCAGCCCAGGCAAGAACAAAGAACAATTATGGAAAATAACTTGGGTGAGTATCTGAAAAATAGCAGAATACCTTAGTGGGTTGATAACTGCCAAGTTACTATGCCTTAAAGCTTTTATAAATCCAAAATGATTATTTGGGAACTTTCTGGGGCAGACACTCCCTCTAGAGTGTAATACCTACTGCACAACAATGTACTTTTTTTTACCAAAGACCTGTGTTTGGTTTCCACACCCATGGCACACTGTTCAAAATCATCAGTAACTTCAGTTCTCCATGATGTTACATTGTCTTCTGAATTTCTATGTGCATTTTTATGTGCACAATGTCCACATCTCAGTTATAACATAATTAAAAAAAGAAAACAAAATTAGAAGTGAATCTTTAAGGAGATACATAAATTTCTTAGGTCCTAGCCTTGAAACAGGAGTAAAATCTTACAAAGTTGTAAGTTACTAATAGGTCCTGATTTGGGTTCATTGCTGAAGAGAATGTGACATATTTTCCAGGTCTAATTACTGTAAGTTGCAATCGTGGGCAGGGGATTGTGTGTGTGTGTGTGTATACAAGTGTTGTTCATGTGCAAGTGCAGGAGTGAATGCTTGTGTGTATGTGTATGAAGGCAATACATCATTCTTATAGTGTTCATGAGTAGCTGCTTTTCTTCTTTGTTTATTTTAGTGTCTCAGTGATTTAGAATAGATGGTCACTATGTTAACTATCCTGGATGCCTGTGGAGCTCCACAGATTGATTGGTTTCCACCACTCCAGAACATAGAATTTCATTACATGCAAGCACACTGGCTTTTTACATGATCTATCTTCCTAGCCGTATATATATATTTTAACATATACCTCAACCATTACTTATTGTATAACCATGTGAGCTTTACACTCTTTTTTTTATTTTATTAATTTATTCTTGTTACATCTCAATGTTTATCCCATCCCTTGTATCCTCCCATTCTCCCTCCCCCCATTTTCCCATTATTACCCTCCCCTATGACTGTTCCTGAGGGGGATTACCTCCTCTGGAGGGGGAGACCTGGTGGCACTCAGAGGAAGGACAGCAGGTTGCCAAGAAGAGACTTGATACCCTTTGAGCTTCACACTCTTAACTCTTCGCCACATTTGCTGCAGTAAAATCTATGGATGTTTACTCTTGT
Source organism: Acomys russatus (assembly GCF_903995435.1). Classification (NCBI taxonomy): domain Eukaryota; kingdom Metazoa; phylum Chordata; class Mammalia; order Rodentia; family Muridae; genus Acomys; species Acomys russatus. Next base: position 7,916,159 of record NC_067142.1, read on the forward strand.
TATCATCAATATTATATACTTAAGATGTTTTAAATATGTGTTCTTCACACAGGTAATCCCGTGTCTATGATGATCTGCCACTTCCACAATATTTACATTTAACAATACAAGGTATTAACAAATGACTTTTTTATAAACTGAGATGAGAACATAAAGAGAAATAAAGAAAGCAAGCCTTCCTTTTACCTATCAGCTTCCCTTATCTGGAGATTTGATCTTTCTGGAAAGAAGATTAGTTTACTTGGAAGTAAAGGAGCTAAATTAAATAAAGTTATTTCTGATAAACCATAGGACATTCTGATGGCAGAGAAACAAGAAGTACATGTTAAAATAAATTCAAGTGATACTAAAGGACGTATGCCATTCCACAGCCTGGATCTCCTTCCTGGTGTGAGATTAGAACCTACAGGAGCAGAAATCTTGATGAGAAATAAACTGGTTCAGACATTGGGTTTTCAATATGTTATTGCAATAAAGCATACAAAACATAAAGGAAGGATGCGACACATTTTCCTGTAGAACCATATCCAGCATATATTGATGACTGCAGAAATGTTCATAAGCAAAACATCAGAGTTCTTGAAATGTATTCCTGAACACTTTCTAAGCATATTCACTTTATTACAGACAATATGCAAAGCTACTATCAACCAGTGTATGTTTTTATTTATCACATCTTTACATATTCACAATGAATATGTTCAATCATCATATATCTTTTAGATTACCAATAAAAGGAAGTCAGGATTTTGTAAAATGAAAAGTCTTTCCCTATGGTTTTATTGTACAGACAATTGGATTTATGGCATGTAATGGGTAGTTTATATGTGTATATATTGTGAAATAATTGCCATCTTCCTTTAGTTATGATACATAGGTTATCTTTGTGTCTGATAAGAGTGATTAATATATAGGCTTCTAAACGCTCAGTGATTTTCTACTACTTATAGAAAACAGGGTGCTGATCAGATATCAAGAATTTATCTCTCATGTTGGAATGAGCAATATCATTCTATTCCTCTGCACGGACTGCAACCATTTCATGCTCCCAGTCGCTGATGCTAGCATTTTAGACACCAAATGTCAATTAAATCATACAGTTTTTCTCCATCTGATTCTGGGTTGTATGACTTAATGGAATTTATTCTGGTCTTAGCTTGGCTGTCACCAATATCAATAGATTGTTCTTCTATTTCCTGGCTTCTGTGAGCAATGGTACAATGACAGTGAGGGTAGATTTGTGTCCTTCACAAACTGATCTCACATCTGTGAATGAGAACACATGCAGAAATGGGATTATTGCATCACATGCTTGTCTGCCTTTAATTTTTTTTTGAGGCATTCCATATTATTTTCTAACTTTTAAGCTATGCTTGTCTTTGTATGGCAACTTGTATTTTGAAAGTAAATTACTAATATGCATATTAAAATTTCACTATTTACAGCATGATTTTTGGCACATACATTTTATCATTCATGTTTTCTATGCTCAAGTTCTTCTTTGTCTTAGGTGTTCACTTACTAATGTTACCCTGTCTTTTTGATGGTTTCTTTTTTTTTCTTAGTTGTTCTGTTGTTTATACATAAAATTCTATTTGACTCCTATTTAAATATCATGCTATTTCTTGTAATCATAAGATTGTTTTTTGTTTGAACATTGTTCAAACTTGCTCATTTAATCATATTTATGGTCATTGCTTTAAAATTTGTGTAGAAAAGCTGACATTCATATAATTCTTTTGGTTTCTTCTAATTTTAGTTTTTCATTCACATTATAATCCTTTGAGTACTCCATAGGTCCCAGAGGGAAGGGTTTTCTATTAGAATAAGAGGTGGTATAGTTTGCTGTATCTATAGATTCTTAGAGTATGCATGGGATATATGTGGCTGCGGTGAGAGATTCCCTTGTGATCTATGTAAGGAGGGATATGTACTGGTTATTACATTGTAGGTTATGAAGGTAGAAAAAAGTTTTGTTACCTTCTCCTTGACTGAATGGTGAGAGAGTGTGTGTGTGTGTGTGTGTGTGTTGTCTATAACTGAGGCTCAGAATTTTTGATTTCATTGTTGGTCTGTAGTGATTGTCTATATTCCAAGCGGAATGCTTCTCAAGCACTTGAGTTAATAGGTAACAGAATCATGCAGAAAACCCAATGGACTTTATGAATTGTTAGTCAGTTTTTAGAGTAACTGACCAACCTCCCTATCTTTTGTAATACATACATACACACACACACACCACACACACACACACACACACACACACACACACACACACACACACACACATACTTTCCCCGGGGGCACTTGTTTCTTTTTCTTCTATATTTTTTTCTGTCACTCTTTTTCTTTTTCTTTTTTTATCTCTCAAGATTCACTTTCTACGTGTTATTTTAAGATGCAAATATACCTAGGATTCTTTCCTGTAGGAAAAGATGTAACTAGTTTATATATAGAATCTCTGTATTAGTCTTCACCAATATTCCTTAAATCATAATAGGATTTTGAAATTTTAACATCCATATAAAGAATATTCAGCAGGTTTATATAAAAATAATTGAGAGTATCTGGTTGAATTATCAGTCTGGGATTCCTTGTTAAATATCATAAATTATATTTCAAAGGATTTTTTATTCTTCCCTCAAAAATGAAATGACCATTGAAATGACAAGTCTACCAAGTGAAAAATTATTTAGCATCCTATTACTCATTCATGAAGCCATATATCCACTCAGGTAGGTAATGATCACAATCTGAGACAGAATTCATTTTACAGCCAAATTGAAAGGTGATAATAAAGTTTATAATTAGCTGATTGTAAATGCTACTGTTACATATAGAAAATGATATTGAATACATTCTTTATCTGAAGATTTTGTCATTTTGTGTTGACTATTTCTTTTTAAACCAATCTGCATCTTTGTTAGTAACAGGATTGCTGCTATAGAATGTTGCCAGTTCAGTCTCCTAGAAGCCAAGATTTACGAATTATTTCTCTCTAGGAAAGTGCTATTTTAAATGTGTGAAAATTTTTATTTATTTGTGGATCCAAATGCCATAGGTTTGATACTAAAAGTGTAGTTGATGATAACACCTTAGAAAATTGCCTATAAAGTGATAGTATTAAGACTGGAGCAGTAAATATGAATGCTTTTATATATTTTTTAAAGTTATAGTAAAGACAAATTAAGAAAATGGAAATGATATGTATACAAATTTTTGAAATTTTTGCCTCATAAAGAGCAAATATCTAAATTCAGGTATGTCAGAAATTTTTGTTTTACACTCTAAGGAGCTCAGCAAACATGTCTTAACCATTTTTTTTCTTTCAACAGACTTTGTCTGAATGATATTTTGTTCATACAGCTTTGTAATAGAGGTTGTATGAAGCCAGTAGCTGAAAAACAAATACAACAAATGTGATTTAGTATACAGTCTCTTTTATTCAGAACATAATAGTATACCTCAACTGGCTGATAAGTTTACATATTAGAGCTGATACCTCCTTCTTACAAAGGGCATGTGCTATGCACATGATTATATATCAGCTACACATTGCAACAGCTTGGGATTTCTGAACTATCATGATTCTTCTAGACTCTCCTAAGGCGTTAGTATAGCTATACGTTAGTATAGCTGGGAAGTTGGTACGATAGAGAGTCTTTGAGATAGGATCACTTGCAAACATGCATTTTATAGATTCTTCTACCCACTAACAGTGACTGAAGGAACAGATGGTGTTTAATATTAGACTATACTATATACCATAAAACTAGACTTAAAGCAAGTAACACATCCCAAAGTAATGACCACATTATTGGAGACATCTGGACCTTAGACAAGCATTCCTGCCAAGGTCTCGAACACCAGTACTTTCATTGCAATACCCTCTTAGAAACACATGTGACTTTCTATACAGAAAGCCCCATATCTTGATTTTAACTTATCTTTAAAAATCATAAGTCTTTTTCAGACTTTCATAAATTCCTCTCAATAACAACCTGATTTCTCTCTGACAAACAACCCAGTTGTAAAATTTCAGCTTTAACCTTTCCAGATGAGAAAGTCAATGTTTTTTTTTCTAGATAAGTTTTAACAATGTCACTTATATTTTCAGTGTAATTAGATTAGAATTTTACACACAAATAAAATTCAATATCCTTTGGGTAAAAGCACTAAAAGGAATACTGCTCTTCAAGTTAGAAATCATGACTCAAGTATTTATCTGGGTATGTGTGACTCTGGTCCAGTAGCATGGCCATTTGGGCATCAAGTTCTTGTTGCTATCCTTAGATCCAGGCATTTAGAAAGTTTTACCTGTTAAGAGTTTTGAAAGCAAAGTAAGAAATGGACTGTCTTTGTTCTCCTCTTGAGTCCAGCAAATCTGGGAACTATTGCATGTTTCTGTTTGTGAAAAGGTTTTTGAATAAAGCACAGATTCATGACTTTACGATAAATAATAACAATATATGCATTGATTCAAAACTACAAAACCTCAGCCAATTCTCTTCTTGAAAGATTCAGATCACAGCTGTCTTTCCTGAACCCATAATCTTGTGATAATCTTTCAGTCTGGTGCATTCCTGAGATGATTGAAAACCTTCCATTTGTAAATGGAATTCTGTACATGAATCAACCTTAATAGAGCTGGCTACATTAACTCAGTACATTCTTTGATGATTTGAGTTGAAGTTGACAGAGAAAGTTGCAAACCAGACCTCTTAAACTAATAACAGATCATATCTTTCTCACTCTCAGTAAAGAACCTGGACAAGGGAATTTAACACATGTATGTATTATATTATATTATATTACATGTACAAATAATAATAACAAATATATGTGTTCATAAGTTTGCAAACTCTGTATATACTTTAAAAGTACAAGGGGACTTAGAGAGATTGTTCTGTACTCATGAGTACTGGCCACTCTCCCAGAAGCCACAGTTTCCGTATCCAGCACACATAAGGTAGTATAAAACGATGTGTAAGATCTGTTGCAGGGAATCTGAAACCCTCTTCCATCATTTATAGACATCAAACACATGGTACATATGCAGATGTGATATTGAAAACATCAGTGCACATAAAAAATAAATAAAAGGCAAAAATAAAATATTGTGAGTTTTTGGTTACTTAAATATGGACTTAATATTTGATATGAAACTTTTTTATTTCAGTTAATGTATTAAAAACTTATATCTCAGAAGTAATCAAAATATAGTCTGCTTAAGTTGAAATAAAATGCTTTGTTATTTTACTACCCTTTTATTCTAAAATAGGATATAAATTTAGTATATCATATATGTTGTACAAATCAAAGATGCAACTTCTATATTTCACTTGGTATATTTAATGGTATTTAGTACTTCAGAAAGAAAAATGGACTCAAATGCAATATCATAAGAAACAGAAGAACAATAACAAGAGTTCCTTTCTGTGTGTTCAGGGAACAGAACCTGAGTACTCTTCATATATGACATATCTTTCTAGCTTCAAGCCCCTTGTATTTTTCACATTGGTTTTTACAGAAGAAAAGACTAGAGGAATTTTTCCATTAAAATGTATCAGGAAAAGGCTAAAGAGAGTGCTTATTCAAACTGGTTTGATATTCTGAACTTCTTATTGTTCTTGATTCATATGGTACATTAATTATATGTATACATTCAGCACAAATAAGGTTAAGTAACCAAAATCTGGCTGTATAGGCCTTTTATTCTAGCTTGATGAGTCTAAGATAAGACACATACAAGTTAAAGACCTACCTTTGGTATAGATTGAATCCAAAATTAAACTATGCAACTTAGTGAAACTCTATCTTCAAATAAAAATGTAAAATGATAAGTGAAGCAATTCATAACTGCATCTCAGCACTGCAAAGGCAGATACCATATGACCCCTGTGGCTCACTGCTAGCTACTGTAGCCCAAGAATAGGTTACTCCTGATTCAGTGATAGGCCTCATCTAAAAGTTAATGCACAGAACAATCAAGGAAGATCTCTGGCCTCTACAAACACATATAGACACATGCATGAGTACCTTTCCAGCCATGTATACATGAATTTAAAAGGAATTTAGATACAGTGCAGAGATGTAGTGTTTTTGGGCATGGACAATACCCTAGGTGCAGTCCACAGTCTAGACAAACAATTGTGTTACCCACCTTAAAGCTAAAGAAGGTACAAAGAAGTGGCTTCAGTGGTTTATGAAATGACATTATACGAAGAGCAAGTCTTTGAAGGCCATAAAGTATTTGCTCTACCCATGTTTTTTTTTTTAAGTATTTTTTTTATTAATTTATTCTTGTTACATCTCAATGTTTATCCCATCCCTTGTATCCTCCCATTCCTCCCCCGCCCCATTTTCCCATTATTCCCCTCCCCTATGACTGTTCCTGAGGGGGATTACGTCCCCCTATATATTCTCATAGGGTATCAAGTCTCTTCTTGGCTACCTGCTGTCCTTCCTCTGAGTGCCACCAGGTCTCCCCCTCCAGGGGACATGGTCAAATGTGAGGCACCAGAGTACGTGAGAAAGTCGTATCACACTCTCCACTCAACTGTGGAGAATATTCTGACCATTGGTTAGATCTGGGAAGGGGTTTAAAGTTTACCTCCTGTATTGTCCTTGGATGATAATGGAGGGCTCTACCCATGTTAATTATTTATTTTTTGTAAACTTATTTAAAATTTAATCATGATATTTATGTTTATAAATTAAAATACTTTTTTCTTTTTTTGAAGTTCATATTTATTTATTTTTTTAATTAATTTATTCTTGTTACATCTCAATGTTTATCCCATCCATTGTATCCTCCCATTCTTCCCTAAAATACTTTCTTCTTTAAGATCTTTACTAATGTAGAGCAGGAGAGCTGGATCATCAACACATGTTATGCATACAAAATATAATTCCTACATTTTGCAGAATATCTAAATAGAAATTTGAGTGTATACCACTTTTATTAACAAATTTTATTTGCTAACAGATGCTAGATTAAATAGTTAGTCAACCCAATATAATGTGTTTACTGATAGGGCCAACATAGACTTTTAAATGAGCTTATATCTATTTTGACACCAGGGAATATATCTATATGCTAAGTATCAAGATGCTGGAGGACAGAAAGTTATTCAAAGGCCTTAACTCTGGAAGTTTAGCTATTTTGAAAATACAGTAAATAGAGAACCTTACATCTTGTCCACACTATACTAATAACTGATCTTATTGTCTGGACTGCATATATCCTCTTCTACTTTCTAAACTTGGTCACTTAAGGCACATTAATTTTGTTTTTAAAATTCATATCATTATGTATATGTGCTTCATATTCTGAACTTTTTGTAAGCAGATAATATGGTTATTCTTCATGATAAGACAGTTTTTTAGGTTGATTTAAGAAGCTTGTTACTTTCTGATACATATTATTGTCTTAACTTCCATTTTGTGTGTTTTTGTTTTTTTGTTTCTAAAATGTATAGTGTCTTAGTCAAAGTTCTGTTGCTATGAACTGATACCATAACCAAGGTAACTTGTGTAAAAGAAATTCTTTAATTTGGGCTTGCCTACAGTTACAGAAGTATAGTTCATTTTCATAAAGGTTTTAAGAATGGTTACCTACAGGGAGACATATTTAAAAAGATATAGCTGAGAGTTCAACATCTGAATCAACAGGTAGTAGAAAAAGAGGAAACTACTGTGCCTAGCTTGGGATTCTGAACATTAAAAGCCCACCTCTAACTACATACTTCCTCCAACAAGACAACCCCTATCCCAACAAGGCTAGAACTCCCAATTCTTCTAAGAAGTGACACTACCTGATGTCTAACCACTCAAATATATGAGCCGATGAGGATCATTCAAACTCAAACCACTACAAATACTTATGGGAATTGTCATTGATATGCACCTCACAACAAATATTAAGTCTCCAAACTCATATGCTCTCAACTCAGGTCATACAAGGGAAGGCTCTGTGTTCTCCATTGAGCTTTAAAAAGTAAATAAGTTTATGATTTGTTAGTCTGTTTGTGGGATTTCCTGTCTCATTTTTGTGTTCTTTGTTGTGGAAAAAAACCTTATGAAAAAATTATGGTTGTTATATAAGTTTTATTTAGGCATGAATTGTAGTGCTGTTAACCACAAGTTTAATGTTAATGAATCAATACTATATATTAAGTGAGTGATCTTTAAACAGAAGCATACCTTAAAGTATTCACATGTTGATTAACTGATGAAGATCTTATCACAAAAAGTTCCCAAGAATATAATCCATTATATTCCAATGGGATGTTGATTCAGTATTCATCTATTTGAATTCGGTACCAGGACTAGGGTATTAATGTGACAGGCCTGACCATATGTTTTATTAGCAGAATGTGAATTTTGGGATTTGCATTAGAAAATCAGCTGAAGACTTTAAATTGGGCTTAATGGCCATTCTAATAGAAGCATGAAAGACAGTATCGGTGAGAGAAAAACAGATTATGATGGCCAAGTGACTAGATTACAAAGGAGAAAAAAACTAATAAAGGATCTAGAGATCATTCTTATAATTTTTGGCAAAAATATGTGGCTGCCTTTTGTCCTTGTCCAAAATGTATGCCTGAGGTTAAATTGAATAGTTTTGGATTAATAATGTTGCAGAGAAAATTTCAAAACAGCCTACTATTGACTACTGTGGCTATTATGCAGACCTATAATGACAAGGAACAAAATGAGAAAGGAAGAAATACAAAATATACAATTTGAGGAGAAAAGAAGCACCAGGAAATATAGTAGAGCTAAGCCCAGTGCTCATGGAGATAAAGAAAAGCCAGAAATGTTAAATGGAATAAAGAGAATGGTGGATTCAGGAAAAGTCCCCAACTTATGAAAAGGAAACAAAGGAAATCTTAGGAAAAATTAAAGTTGTAGATACCTTTAATGCTAGTACTTGGAAGTTAGAAGCAGGCAATCTCTGAGTCTGAAGTTAGTCTGGCACACTGAATGAGCTCCAGGACAACTAAGCTCAGACAGTAAAGGAATCCATCCAAAACAGAAGGCTGATATAGACGTAATGAATATGGGGGGGAGCATGTTACAGCCCCAGCAATCAGTAGATTGTGAGCACTTCTACCATGTCGTTCTGGCTTTAGTATCAGGAATACAAGAAAGGGTTTATGGAATTTTCTATGACTAAAGAAAGACATTAAGGCCATGCATGTGTCAGGAATATCCCTGTGTGAAGGCCCAGAAAAGGCATTGCCTGAAGCTATGAGTCTAAAGCCTGGATATTTTTTTTTGGGGGGGGTAGGAATCCAAGATGTTGAACTTGCAAGAGCCGAGAGATAACTGTAGGCCCACTGTGAAACCAGCCTAAAACTGAAAGGAGTTAGAATTCTAAGAATTCCCGAGCATCAGATATGAAGATTCAGAATTTGAAGTTTGATTGCTACTTTAGGCCTCACTTAGGTATACAATAGTCTCCTTGTGCTCCCTTTCTGCCCATTTGAAATTGTAATGTATATCCTATGCCATTTTATATTAGATATATGTGATCTGCTTTTTTATCTTGATTTCACAAGAGCTTATAATTAAGGAGTTGCCATGAGTCTCAGAAGATATTTTGGACTTGGTACTTTTAAACATTTTTGAGACTGTTATAGACTATGGAAACTTTACAGTTAGACTGAATATATTTTTTGTATTGTGATATGACAACCAGCGTTTGATTGCTAGGAAGTGAAATGTGTTTTGGTTTGATTAAGAATGGGCCCACTTGTGCTTATAGATTTAAATTCTTTATTACCTGGCAATGGCACTATTAGAAAGAGTTGCCTTGTCAGAGTACATGTGGCCTTGTTGGATAAAGTGTGCCACTGGATGTGGGCTTTGAGGTTTCAAATGCTTAATCCAGGCCTAGTCTCTCTCTGTGTCCCTGCTACATGCATTTCCAGATATACAACTCTTAGATCCCATAGCAACATGTCTATATGAAGATGGCCATGCTTCCTGCATTGCTGATAAAGACTGAACAGCTGAGCTGCAAACAATCTTCAATTAAACACCTTATTATATAAGACTTGCTTTGGTCATATTTTCTTATCACAGATATATAACATTGACTAAAGCAGTTTATATAATGAATCTCTGTAACATAGTTTTGAAATTTAAAATAAATTATGCACATAGGAATATGGAAATATCATTGAATGTATGTGTATGTGTTTGTGTTTGCACATGTGTGTGTGTGTATGTGTGTGTGTGTGTGTGTGTGTTTCTAATGAAAGCCAACAATTTACTTCAGGTTTTCCTCCATAAATCTGGGTCAATATAAAAATAATTCAATAAAATTTGTATATAAGAAATATTTCATGGACTGGGATGTGAATCAAGTGGCATTACATCCCATTTGCCTTACATTATGAAGCTCTGGTTCCATTCCTACTACTAAATAAAACTGCTCTGGTGTCACCTGTAGTACAATAACTTAGAAGAATCACTAGGTCAGTTTTTCTGGTTGGCCAGTGAATTCAGACCAAGTTTGTCTACATACAATCTTCTTAATAATAAAAAACAAAAATCCTCATGACCATAACATTCAAATAGAATTTAAGATCTACAGCAGCCAGATTATTCTCTCATAAAATTTACTCTTAGCATATGGAATGTACACTGGTTCATTTATTATGTGGCATGATGAAAGTCACAGATAATTTTCATTATGTATAAATGCCTACTGACATTAAAAAGCACATGTAGGGACGGGCATGGTGGTACATGCCTTTAATTCCACTCAGGAGGCAGAGGCAGGCTGAGCTCTGTGTGTTCAAGGCCAGCTTGGTCTATAAAGTGAGCCAAGGATATTCAAGGCTACACAGAGAAAACCTGTTTCAAAAAACCAAAACCAAAACAAAACAAGAAGCACTCACGGATGGTGTTAATCAACACTAAAAATGTATAGATGACAATCTAGCAACAATTTTCTTGATTTTACATTATAAAACCCTTTTTCTTTGAGCTCTCATGCCAGTATGAGGAACAAATAAAAACATGGTTTATCCCACTGACAAATTGATAGCAGGAAAGTTCAATGAAATATAATTTCTTTTTCATTTTATTTATTCTTCTATCACACCATACATTCTGACTACAGTCTCCCCTCTTTCCTATCATACCCAATGTTTTTATTTCATCTTTACATTTTAATTAACTTATTTATGTATTTGCTTTACATAAAGATGCAGTTTTCCCACCCTATTCTCCTCTCAACTTTTCTTCTCACTGCCTCTCCACCTCATCCATTCCTACTTCCTTTCTTTTCAGAAAAGGGAGGCGTCCCATGAATATCAAAGAGCCTTGGCATACATGATGTAGTAAGACTAGACACATCTCCTTTTGAGGCTAGACAAGGCAGGTTAGTATGTAGAAAGGGTCACAAAGACAGGAAACAGAGTTGGAGATAGCCCCTGCTTTCAGGAGTCCCACATAAAGACCAAGCTATACAACAGTTGTATATGTGCTGAGGGCCTAGGTAAGTCCCGTGCATGATCTCTTGTTTGTGATTAAACATGTGAGCCCCTATGGGCCAGGTTAGTTGATTCTGTAGGTGTTATTATGGTGACCTTGACCTCTCTGGCTCTTAGAATCCTTCTTCCCCATCCTCCACAGGACCCCCAAGAGCTGTCTAATGTTTGTCTTTGGGTCTCAGCATTTGTTTCCAAAACTTTTTTGGTGAAGATTCTCTGTGGATGGTTATGCTAGGCTCCTGTCTGCAGGTATAGAAAAATATCACCAACACATCAGGGGTGGAATCTGTTTCATAGCAATGTTAATGTGGACCAATGTGGTTGGCAATTTCCTCAACTTCTGCTCCACATTTACCCCTGCACAACTCAAAGGCAGGGCAAATTTTAGGTCAGAGGTTTTGAGGCTGGTTTGTGTCTCAATGCATCCATGAGAATATTTTTTCATTTAAAAAAATATTTGAAATCATTATTTAATTTGTTGAGTTTACATGTCAATTGTAGTTCCCTCCCTTGTCCCCTTGCAGTCCACTCTCCCTCCATCTACTCCCCTATGGTTCTTCCCCAGTCCTCAGACAGCGAGATCCATCTTTCTCTACCAAATACTCCAGCTTATCAAGTCTCAGCAGGACTGCCTACATCCTCTTACTCTATAGTCTGCCAAGGCTGAACCACCATGGGAAAGTGATAAAAGAATAGGCAAAAGAGTCCATGGCAGAGACTGCCTCTACTTCCCTTGTTGGGGACCCACATCCACACTGGGATGCCTGTCTGCTACATTTGAGAAGGGGTCCAAGTCTTCTCCGTGAATGGCTCTCGGTTGGCACATCAGTCTCCTCAGGTACCCCTAAGCCAAGATTTTTTGGTTCTGTTAGCCTTCTTGTGGAGCTCTTGTCTCATCCAGTTCTTTCTAGCCGTGACTTCTTCCACAAGACTTATGTGATCTGCCTAAAATGTGGCTGTTAGCCTCAGGATCTGCTTTGATATTGTCCTGGGTGGAGTATTTCAGAGGACATTGATGGATGTTCTGTTCTTTCTTCAACCTCTTTCAGTGTTGATTTTATTCACCCTTCTGAATAAAAATTAGGTATCATTCCCTAGGGTCATCCTTGTTACTTTTCTTCTTTGGGTTTCTGGGTTGTAGTATAGTTACCCTGTATTATGTGTCTAATATCTACTTATAAGTGAGTATATACCATATGTGTCCTTCTGCATCTTGGTTACTTCGCTCAGGGTGATCTTTTCCAGATCCATCCATTTACCTGTTAATTTCATGGTTTCCTTGTTTCTTTTTTTTAAATGTATTAATTTATTCATCTTACTTCCTGTTCATAGCCTATTCCTCCTCTCTGTCTAGTACCACTTTTCCTCCCTCTCCCATATCCACCATCCCTATTCCTCAGAATAGGGGAGCCCCAGTTCCCATCCACCTCAGCTTATCAAGGTTTATCTGGACTGAGTGTGTCCTTTCCCCCTGTAGCCTGGCAAGTTAGTCCCCCAAGGGGAAAGCAAATGAAAAGCAGGCAAGAGAATGTACATCATAGAGAGACCACTGCCACCTTACTAGGGAATCCACTTGAATTTTCACGTGCCCATCAGCTACATGTTTGTAGGTGGCCTAAATCCAGTCCATGCAAAGTAGTTTGTGGGTGCTTTAATTTCACAAGGCCCTTTTGGGCCATGGTTAGTTAACTCTGTTGGTCTTCTTATGAATCTTCTGTCATCTCCAAGTCATTTTATTCTTCTTCCCACTTTTCTGAAATGTTCCCTACACATCACCTAATGTATGGGTGTGAGTCTCAGGATATGTTTTGAGGTTCTGCTGAGTGGAAAGGCTCAGAGGACAACTCTGCTTGTCTTCTGTCTGAAAGCATAATAAAGTATTGTTAATAGTGACAGGGGTTAATTCTCTCCTATGGGGTGGGTCTTGGTTTGGGCCAGGCTTTTGTTGGACATTCACTCAAACTCTGATATAGCTGCCTTTTTTAAATCCCTGCATATCTTGTAGGTAGGATGAATTTTGTGTGCAAGGTTTTGTGGGTGGATTGGTGTTGTCCTCCCTCTATTAGAAGACTTGTCTACTTAGAGGGAGTCTCCTTCACTCTTTATGGTCCCTGATAATAAAAGTCTCTCTCATAACCCCTTGGGAGCCTTCCCTGATATAGGTCCCATTTATTATTTTGTTGAACTGTTGAAATTCTGCTCAGGAAGCTGTCTTCTGAGCCAACGAGTTCAAGGCCCTGGCCCACTTTCGCTTATAATAGCCTTAGTGTATCCAGTGTTATTTTGAGGTCTTTGATCCACTTCAACTTGAGTTCTGTGCAGGAAGGTAAATATGGATCTATTTACATTTTCCTAAATGAGACATCTAGTAAGATCAGAACAATTTTTTGAACAAGCTGCCTTTTTTATTCACTTAATGTTTTCAGTTCCCTTGTCAAAAAACAAATGACCTTAGGTGTGTGAATTTTTTTCTGGATCTTCAACTTAATTCCATTGATATACTAGTCTAATTTTTTTGTTAGTACAATTAAGTTTTTATTACTAATGCTCTGTAGAATAATATGAAATCAGGCATGGAGATACCTCCAGAAATTCTTTGATTGTATAGGATTGTTTAAGCTATTCTGTTTTTTTTTTTTTTCCAATATGAAACTTAGAATTATTCTTTCAAGGTATGTAAAGAATTCTTTTGGTATTTTGATGAGGATTGCACTGAATCTTTGGATTGCTTTTCCTAAAATGGCCATTTTTATTATGTTAATCCTATTCATCCCTGAGCATGGGATATCTTTCCATCTTCTGATATCTTCCTCAATTTCATTCTTTAGAGACTTGAAGTACTTGTCATACAGGTCTTTGACATTCTTGTTAGAGTTATGCAAAGATACTTTATATCATTTGTCACTACTGTAAAGGATGTATTTCCCCTAATTTCTTCCTCAGCCTATTTGTCATTTGTATACAAGAGGGGTAGTGATTTTATAAATGAATCATTCATTCAGCCATGTTGTTGAAGGTGTTTTTCAACTTTTGAAATTCTCTAGAGGAATTTTTTTGATCAATTATGTATACTATCATATCATATGTAAATAGAAAGAGTTTTATTTCTTCCTTTCCAACTTGTATGTGCTTGATCTCCTTCAATTGCATTATTGCTTTAGCTAGAACTTCAAGTTGTGTATTGAACAAATATAGTGAGAGTCGGCAGACTGTTCCCTGAGTATTGTAGAATTGTTTTGAGTTTCTATCCTTTTATTTGATGATTTCTTTTCTTTTTTCTTTTCTTTTTTTTTTTTTTTTTTTTTTTTTTTTTTGAGACAAGGTTTCTCTGTGTAGCCTTGGCTGTCCTGGACTCACTTTGTAGACCAGGCTGGCCTCGAACTCACAATGATCCACCTGCCTCTGCCTCCCGAGTGCTGGGATTAAAGGTGTGCGCCACCACACCCGGCCCTGATGATTTCTATTATCTTGATGTATATGGATTATACTATGTTTAGGTATGGGCCCTTTATCCTTGATCTCTCCAAGACTTTTATAATAAAGGGCTGATGTATTTTGTAAAAGGCATTTTCTGCTCCTAATGTGATGATCATGTGATTATTTTCTCAGTTTGTTTAATATGATGTATTACATTGACAAATTTTCATATGTTGAACCATGGATGCATCCCTGAAATAAAGCCAATTTGATCATGATGGACAGTATATTTGTTGGGTACTTGGATTTGGTTTGCAAGTATTTTATTGAATATTTTTGCATCAAAGTTCATGAGTGAAATTCTTCGGATATGCTCTTTATTTGTTAAGGCTTTGTGTGGTTTAGGCATCAGGGCGACTATTGCTTCATAGAATGTGTTTGCTAATGTTCCTTTTGCATTTAAATTGTAAACTAACTTGAACAGTATTGATAATAGCTCTTATTTGAATTCCTGTTAGAAATATGTGCTTCAAACATGTGACCATGGGTATTTTTGTTTTGTTTTTATTTGTTTGTTTGTTTTGTTTGGAAGGCCTCTGGTGAAACATTTTATTTCCTTAGTGATAATAGGACTGTTTTTTAAATTGTTAACATGAGCTTCACCTAACCTTTATAAGTGAAATCTATCCAGAAAATAGTTGATTTAATTAAGATTTTCCAATTGTGGAATGCAGGTTTTAGAAGTAAGACTGAATTATTTTTTTTTTCCTTAGTAACTGTTGTTATGCCTCCCCTTTCATTTCTGATTTTATTAATATGGGTGCTTTCCCTTCTGCCTCTAGTTAGTTTGGCTAAGCTCTTGTCTACCTTGTTGATTTTCTCAAAGATCCAGCACTGGATTTCATTGATTCTTTGTACTGTTCTCCTTGTTTCTAACTTACTTTTTAAAGTCAGAGCGTGGTAATTTTTTGTCATCTATTCCTCTTTGGCATATTCGCTTCTTTTTCTTCTAGAGCATTCAGATATGCTGTTAAATTTCTAGTATAGGATCATCCATTTTTTTAATGAAACCCGTGACTGCTATGAACTTTTCTCTTAGCACTGTTTTCATTGTGTCCTATTGGTTTGGATATAATGTGACTTCATTTTCATTGAACTCTCAAATTTTGATTTCTTTCTTTCATCCCTGACCTAGATGTCATGAATAGTGCGTTATTCAGTTTCCATGAGTTTTTATTCTTTATGTTGTTGAGTTCCTGCTTTAATATATGGTGGTCTTATGAAATGCAACAAAGAATTTTTATCTTCTTGTATCTACTGAGGCTTGCTTTGTGACCATGATAAGTTTAATTTTGAGAAGGTTTCATGAGATGCTGAGAATGCATTTTCTTTTGTGTTTTGGTGAAATATTCTGTAGATATTTGTTAGATCAAATTTATTCATGTCAATTAGTTTCATTATTTCTGTTTAGTTTCTTTCTTGATGATTTGTCATTTCATGAGAGTGGGTGTTGAAGTCCCTCACTATTAATGCTTGGGACATGATGTGTGAGTTAAGCTTTTGTAAATGTTTTGTTTATGAAGATGGGTTCTCTTGCATTTGGCGCATTGACATTCAGAATTGAGACATTATCTTTTGCATTTTTCCTTTGATTAGTATTAAGTGTCCTTTCCCATCTTTTTTGATTAGTTTTGCTTTAAAGTCTGTTTTGTTAGACACTAGAATGGCTTCTCCAGCTTGTTTCTTAGCTATATTTGCTTGGAATACATTTTTCCAGCACTTTTCTCTGAGGTAATGTGTATATTTATTGCTGAAGTGTGTTTCTTGTATGCAGCCCAGTAATGGGTCTTGTTTTGCAATCTATTATCGTAGTCTGTGATTTTTACTTGGGAGTTGAGGCTATTGTTGTTGAGATTTATTAAGGACCAGTATTTGGTGGTTCCTGTTAATTTGCTATTGGTGATGGTAGAATGTGTATGTGCTTCCTGCATTTGGTTTTCTGGAAGTGTACTTTGATGTTCTGTATTTCCTAGATTTGGTTAGCATCCTTGGGTTGAAGCTATTCTTCTATTATCTTCTTTAGGGCTAAATTTTAATGGGAGTTGGTAATCATAGGACACAGACATTGTAAAGCTTAGTACTAGCATTTGAGGTTATCAGTTCACATTGTTGAGTCTGTAATTAATATTGGTTGTCTACTATTGGGGGGTTATTTGAGGGGAAATTTATCCTAGAGACTACAGAAAGTAGCTACTGAGAGCAATCTACAACCTCCATTTTATATTCTGAAGAACATTGGAAGTTTATATGACTGCACTTTTAAACATGTGCTCATATTCAGAGATATTTTATGGTTTTAAGCAAAATTTATAAACTTTTACTTCTCTCTCTCTCTCTCTTTCTCTCTCTCTCTCTCTCTCTGTGTGTGTGTGTGTGTGTGTGTGTGTGTGTGTGTGTGTGTGTGTGTGTGTGTGTGTGTACAGTTTGCACTTATGCATTTGCCATCAAAGGATGGAGGATCCCATCAGATATTCTGCTTATTTCTCTTCTCTTCAGAGAAAGCTTCAGTCATGCTCCTCTTCTTGTCCAATTCTTCTATATGGATACTGGACCCTCAAACTCAGCTGCTTATACTTGTGTAATAAGTAGTTCTGCCCATTAAGCCATTTACCAGTCCTTATGTTTTATGGAGTTTGTTGCCAGTATTCTCTTGGAGGCTTGGAAAGCAGGGTTTTTCTATGCAGTCTTGGGTGTCCTAGACTTTTGTAAAGCATGCTGGCCACAAACTCACAGCTATCTGCCTACCTCTGCCCCCCAGAATTCTGGTATTAGATGTATCTGACAACATGCCCAGTGATACTATTCTTAAAAGCTTTTCAAATTATTCTAGTATTTAGTTATGTGCTGTTCCTCAAATTTACAGGTATTATATCTAGATGTCGCAATATAACACTAAATGTTTACCCACATTTTTGGTAACAAAGCAACAATACTCAATGTGGTGTCAAATTTATGTGGTTCATATTCATGGTAACATGTTAGATTATATATCAGTAGTGGGTTGCCAAGATTTTTTATAAATACTCATTTGAGTATGTAAGGAACAATATTAGGGAACAGGAAGCTCACAAGGATATTTTTGCCATTATTTTTTTAAAAGGTGAGTTGATCATACTAATTTCATAATTATAAAATGAATCCTTTCCTCTTCCTTAAAACACATTTCTATTTCTGTTGTCTTCTTTGAATATAGTCTCTATTTGAAATGCACACATCATTTAAAAGAACACTAGTAATCATGTTCTGGAGATGGAGAGTGAGATCCTGAAATGCAGACAAAACATTCAAACTCAAAACACCAAGATAATTGTTATGTACCACAGTTTTTTTATCCATTCTTCTACTGAAGGACACTTAGGCTGTTTCCATGATCTGGCTATTATGAATAAGGCTGCTATGATCATGGTTGAGCAAATTTTCTTGTTGTGTGCTGGAGCATCTTCTGGGTATATTCCAAGGAGTGGAATAGCAGATTTGGGCCCAGGGGTCCCGCTTAAACTAAGGCACCAGCCAAGGACAAAACAGGCAGTAAACTTTAAACCCCTACCCAGATCTAGCCAATGGTCAGAACAGTCTCCACACTTGAGTGGAGAGTGGGATATGACTTTCTCACGTACTCTGGTGCCTCACATTTGACCATGTCCCCTGGAGGAGGAGACCTGGTGGCACTCACAGGAAGGATAGCAGGTTACCAAGAAGAGACTTGATACCCTATGAGCATATACAGGAGGAGGAAATCCCCCTCAGGAACAGTCATAGGGGAGGGGAATAATGGGAAAATGGGAGAGAGGGAAGAATGGGAGGACACAAGGGATGGGATAACCATTGAGATATAACAAGAATAAATTAATAATAAAAAATTAAAAAAAAACCACCAAAGATATAACTTTCAATGAAAACCTGCAATACTGAGGCCACTTTTCTCCATTATCTACAGTTTTACTACAGTGTATTAGACAAGCAACCCATTAACCCATATTCATGTATGTTGTACCAGAAACAATAACACATAAACTTCCCAAAGGTGAACATCAAAACCTATAATGAATACTCACACCATATGGAAAATAGTTTTGTAAAAGAGATACTGGTAGTTAAGAAAAATACAGTTTTAAAAGATAAATTTGTGATGGGCATGGCAGATCACATTTGCAATCTCAGCATTTGGGACATAGAGAATGACTCATCATTTTAAAGCAAGCCTTAGCTTACTTGGTTAGAGTTCAGCTTGTGTTAAATGGGATCTATCTCAAAAAATAAGTGAAACATCACCTAGTTTTATAATAAGAGATAATTCTTAGAATTTTTCTTCAAATTTATATATTTTTTAATGTTAGATAATTTATATTATGTTCAACTTCTGTGAGTTCCTCCTTACTAAACATAAATTACAGTGCTCCCTCACAAACTCATGTTGGTTTATTTTATTTTATTTTTATTAATTTTTTTATTTTTTACATACACATTTATTATTACACCTATATAAAACAAACTACATCCAGCAAAAGAACCAGAGAACATTCAAGAATTACATTCATAGTGTTCATGTTGGTTTTTAATCCTCACTGCACCAGTATAAAGAGGCAGTGGTAATTAAGTTCTGGGGCTCAGCCTTCCAGAAGCACCAAGCTTTCTGATAAAAGTGCTAAGGTTAAAACAGTGCTAAGTACTCTCCTGACACAGAAAACAGCATACAATGAAGCTGTACCTTGAAAGCAGAGTGTGTGTCCATTCTGGACATTGAAATTTCCAGAACTGTGGGAAATGTATTTCAGCCATTTAAGCTATGTAGTCTCAGGTGATTTCCTTTACCAGCATGAGTGAACAATGGAATCCCTCCACTTATAAATTAGTCATTATTTTTCACAATTGAGTTATAATGTCACATAAATAAAAATGTCTTGGAGCCAAAAATTTCTCAGTAGTTTTTTTTTTCTTGTTAGTAATAGACATTACTCAGAATCTATTTAATTTCTGCTTTCTGGTTTGAAAAGCATTAGTAGGTGTTTCAAGCAGGGAATATTAATTACAAGTTTTTCTGTGTAATATGGGGAGGCATTCAATGCAATCATTGTTAGAGTAGTCTTGGATATGAGTTCTTAGTATTATAGTTAAAACGGATAAGCAACAATATCCTTTATGAATAATTACAGAAGAAATACTTTAAACATAGATTGGAAATGGACACCTATCCCTGAGAAGATTAGTGGTGACTGGTGATAATATGGGCAAATAGACATAAATGTAAATTTAAAGATACAAGTTCCAAGTCAAAAATTTCCTCCATGCTCTTATTTTTACAGAATTTTTTCAATGTTGGGTATTTTCTTAGACATAGAATATACAAATATGTGCTAAAGACTATATGGAGAGATGACAAAATACTTTCCACCCAATATTTTTAAAATATGAATAATAATATGATAAGTATGTTTAAACTTGTTTTATTTTATTGTTGGCTGAGGTATATGACATTTTATTTATTTATTTATTTTAAATTTTTTTTATTAATTTATTCTTGTTACATCTCAATGTTTATCCCATCCCTTGTATTCTCCCATTCCCCCCCCCCCCATTTTCCCATTATTCCCCTCCCCTATGACTGCTCCTGAGGGAGATTACCTCCTCCTGTATATTCTCATAGGGTATCAAGTCTCTTCTTGGCTACCTGCTGTCCTTCCTCTGAGTGCCACCAGGTCTCCCCCTCCAGGGGACATGGTCAAATGTGAGGCACCAGAGTATGTGAGAAAGTCATATCACACTCTCCACTCAACTGTGGAGAATATTCTGACCATTGGCTAGATCTGGGAAGGGGTTTAAAGTTTACCTCCTGTATTGTCCTTGGCTGGTGCCTTAGTTTGAGCGGGACCCCTGGGCCCAAATCTGCCTATCATATTAATATCAGACATTTACAACATTTTTCTTTTAAAGATTCAATAAACTTAAAAAAATAGAAACACTTGCATTTGACTAACTGCTAGTCCACACATATTTTTTCCTCAAATGTGTATTTTTTTAGTGTTTAGTCATTTTCATTGAAATACAGAATATCAACTGCTCCTCAACAGTTAATGGCTCTTATTTAATTTCTCATGTGTTTTCCTTCCATATAGTGAAGCCAATCCTGTGCCTCACAGATTGACATGAGTTCATCTTTGTCAACCTGCCCCCTTCCTAAATATTCTCTTTTTTATATTCTTGTCCTTTTTCTCTCTAGAATTTATCCATAGATATCTCTATGATCATGGCATAGGAGTTATGCATTGGAGAAATTGAAGACAATGATTGACTCTCCCCTAGAATCCATTAGTGGCCAAAAGGGCTCTATGACTCCCCTCCTAATCATTGAGTGACTGTGCACAACAATCTTAGGCAGTGCGAGGTCATGATTGCAATGGGTGTGTTATGTCTAGAAAACAATATTGTAAAGCTCTTCTACCATTTTTTCACCACTCTTCTATGATGTTGCATGGGACTTAGATGGGGTGGTATAAATATTCCTTTTAGTGCTAAGGACTGAAGTCCCATTTATTTTTAATATGTTAAGCAGCCACAAATCTGCATTTACTACAGCTCATGGAAAAGATAAGATTACCTGATATAGATTGAGAATATCACACAGTTACTTATGAGGAATCTTAATACCAAATCACATTATTTATTTATATTTTGTTTTTTGTTTTGTTTATTTCTGAGGCAGGATTTTACTATATAGTCTTCCATCCCTGAAAATCACAATGTAGACCAGACTGGCATTGAACTCATACAGAATCACCTGCTTTGTCTTCCCATGCCAGAATTAAAGGTCTGTATACCTATACTCATCACTAGATTCTAATGTTTATATGGAATAGAGAAGAACTTTAAATGGGTCAAATAACATGTAAATAGATAGTCATTTAAAGTAACAATAATCATCTTCAAGACTTACTAGAAAACTACTCCACTATAGACAGTATGGAAACATTGAATGAATGGAAAAATACACAAATAAAACAGAAATTGGAAGTTAGTAATAGACTCAAATATATACAGTGAACTGAAGACATGTGTGGTAGCCACTATTTAATTTTGAACATTCATGAGGCAGAGGCAGGCAGACTACTGTAAGTACAATGTCAGCTTTGTCTATATAGGGATTTCTAAGCCAGATTAGATAAAATGTGAGTTGTTGTCACAAAAACTATAAAATATAATTATACAAAAACATACATACATAAATACACACACATATTTATTTACCACTGAACACTGACGAAGAAATAAAAGTTGCATAATGGAGACAAGATTATGTTTTCACAAATCGCTTTATTAGAATTTACTATAGATAAATGTGGCTTCATACCCAAAGAGATCTGCCTACACTTGCCTCCTGTGAATAGGGATTAAAGAAATGTACCAACATGTATATAAAATGACTCCTTTAATTCAATACAAAAGGAATGAGCCATAAAAGAAGGAAGTGAATTTATCAAGAGTTAAGTTTGCTGCACTGTAAAAGATACTGTGAAGAAGTGAAAAGACATTGATTCAAAAACAAAGTTTTTTTTTCTTTCTTTTTTATCCTTTCTACATTATTTTATTTATCTTTTCCTCCTCCTCCTCCTCCTCCTCCTCCTCCTCCTCCTCCTCCTCCTCTTCCTCTTCTTCTTCTTCTTCTTCTTCTTCTTCTTCTTCTTCTTCTTCTTCTTCTTCTTCTTCTTCTTCTTCTTCTTCTTCTTCTTTCTCTTTCTGCTCCTCTCCTCCCTATCTTCTGGACCAGAAACTCTCAGCAGTATACATTAACATATTCATCAACAGGAGAACATCTTCATGAAAGTCATAAAATAAATTAACTTTCAGCTCTATTAATCAGATAAGACTAGGCAACCCAAACTCACATGGCTATTGATTTTCTAGGATTCCTTCGTAGGTCTTCTGTTTGGATGTAAGACTGTAAATGAATATCAGAGGAAAGCCAAAGAAACAATCCTGTTATAATTTCACTTGCAAAACTGAGTTGTCTTAATGTGATATGTATGAAAAGTTATATTGAATATACACATATGCCTGCACTAATTAAAAGAGGAATGAAAACGAACATTTGTTTATTTTGTTTTTATGAGTCAGCAAGACCACAAAGGGAAATTTCTTTCTAAAGCAATTAATTATTGATTTCTGTACTTTGTATCCAGTGGCTGTGAGTAAACAACTAAATACAATGAGAGAATGGAGGCTTTGAGAAATTATGCCTTAACAGGATGGAGGGGAGGTAATCTCCTTTGAAACCATTGAGAAAATCTATGGTTCCAAGCCATAATAAAATTAACAATAATTAGTAAACTGTAATTATTCCCATGTCTACCTTCAAAACACTTATTACATCTTCAGTGTTTAATGTGCACCACTGTACATGGGTGTTGTTTGACACATGGATACGAGCCAGGCCACTATGTCATTAGTTTTCAAGTAATCCCTGAAACATAGCGAAATAAACATTATTTTGTCTTTACAGACAAAGAGGAAAGAAACAGGAAACTAATTCTTACACAGTAGCACTAGGAGATTAGGGGACACTTCTGGGCGTTTGCTTTATGATCTCACTGCCAGTTTAGGTCTCTGGAGTAACAAGATTGGCCTGATTAATTTCCACCCACTGTGCTTCATAGAAAGACATAAAACACAAATCTGTCCCTATCTTCTCTGTGGTAAGTATCCTGAAAGAACAACTGTGTGTGTGTGTGTGTGTGTGTGTGTGTGTGTGTGTGTGTGTGTGTGCGTGTGTCCGTAATGTCTTCTGGCTTGTGACAGATAAGTATAACAACCTGGATTATTTCTATCCTAGTCTGATTTTCAAATGCCTAGTTTCTAATACAACTAATAATTCACTAAAAATTAAGGTTACTTTATGAATGGCACCAAAATTTTAATGAGCTTTTAATTGTAGGAAGGAGGAATGTGGTCTCATGAAGGGTTATGGTTAGGGTTTAGGGTCAAGGGATAGGATTTAGGTTCTAGTTCAGGTAAGGGCTAGGATTCATATTTAGACTTACGGCATGGGATAGTGCTGGGTTTAGAGTTGGCCAAGTGTTGTTTTTAAACAAAATCTCAAACACTCAGGAACCAAAAACTGAAGGGAAAGCCTATTAGCTCAGAGAGGCAGAGAAAGCACTTAGCTGACCTTTTGCTCAGCCAATGTCCGAGAAGGAAAAGTCTCTTTTCCTCCACAGTTTCTTAAAAATTCTTCAGAGTGACTGTCTCTCATTTATACTTCCTGTGGCTCTCTTTATCCATCCTGCTGCCTTCCTTTCACTCTCTATTTTTTTTTTTTTTTATGTTCACTTACTTTCAACTGGTTGGTTGCTCTGCCTCTTGTCTTATGGTTGACTTTATTTTACCATGTTTACAGATATCTCTTAGATTAAAGTTGTATGCTAGGACTGAGTCACACCACAAATACATGTTTACAATAAACATAAAGTTCTAGGATTAACGCAGTATGCTAGGGTTGAGCCACACCACAACTGAAAACATATTTTTCCAGTACGCACTCTTTGGGTTTAGAGTGCGATCAAATATCCTGGAACAAGCTTAGTGTTGGCTATGGCTAGGGTTAGACATAGGAGTACAAGTAGTGATAGAGGGAATTAGGATTAATATAGGATTTTGTTTAGGAATGGCGGCAGCATTAGGGCTATGAGAATAATGTTGGGATTATAATTAGGGCGACTAAAAATAGTCGTTATAGTTACTGTTCAGTTGTAAGTACTAGGGTTAGTCATTAAAGTTACCATTCAGACTATGTCTAGGAATAGGCATTAGGGTAATTTTCACCTCACTGTTAAAGTTAAGGTTAGAATTTGGGTTAGGATTTAGGTTTATGATTAGGGACTTAGTGGTTGGTTTGGCGATTATTGTTCAAGTAAGGTTTCAGTAAGTGTTAGGGTTAGTTTTAAGGTTTTAAGGTTTGGATAAGGTTATGGTGAAAGTTAAGGTTTAATCAATATTAAGGTTTTGTCTATGGGCTAGCATTAAGGCTTATTTTATGACTAAGATTATTACTGGGACCTATGGACAGTTTTGGATGTGTTTTTAAGATGAAGGTTAGACTTAGAGGTAGGGCTATAGGTTTTTGGTTTTGTTTCTTTTTGCCTTTTATTTTATTTTTTAAGTTTTTTAGTTTTGTTTTTATTTGGACAGTGTTAGTCATGGTTAGTTTCATTTCTAAGTTTAGTATCAGATTTTGTGGCTTACTTAGTATGCAGTGTTAGGGCTCCATTTGTCATTAGAATTAGTGTTTTTCTGGATTTAGTTTTAGAAACTTGATTTAAGTTTAGTGTAATTTGTAGACTCAATATTAGGATGATGAAGAGGGCCTTCTTAGAGCTTTGAGGTAAGCTCAGGTAAGGATTAAAGTTATTTTTAGGACTATGCTTAGCCTTTGATTTAGATCAACTTCAGGTTCAGGCTAGAAGTGACAACTTCACTTTGAGGTAGAGGTATATTTACCTGTAATGTGTAAGATAGGATTTATTTTAGAGTTACGCTTAATGTTTGGGCTCATAGTCACTTAAGCTTAAGGTAGAGTGAATGTTAGGTTCATGATTATGGCAAGGCTTACACACTTCTTTCAAGCTATTTATAGAATTAGGGTTAGGTTTATGGTTAGTTTTAGGAATACTTTTAGGGTAAATTTTAAGGTTAAAGTTAAGTGTTGGCTAGGGAGTAGAACTCTGCCTGCTGTTAAGTATATGCTTATGGATACTGTTAGGCCAGTGCTACTGTGAGGATTGCAGTTCTTAGTTGTCAGTTTAGTTTACTGTTTGAATCAGGATTAGGGTTAGTTGTAAACTTAATAGCAGGCCTAGGATTCAGGTTACAGACACTATAATTAAGGGGCAAAATAGTGGTTAACATTGCTTTCTTTCTTCTTTTCTTCCTCTCTTTCTTCACTTTACTGCTGATCACAGGCCCCTCCTCTCTTCCCAGTTGCACTTCATGCACCCTTCCCCCAATTCTCTCTTCTCTTTCACAGAGAAGGGAGATGTCATCCAAGGCTATCGACCCACCAAGCTCTGTCTAATGTTTTGCTGTGGATTACTATATGTTTCCATCAGTCGCTGGGTGAAGCTTCTTAGAGGAGTTATGCTAGGTTCCTGTCTACAGTCATAGCAGAGTAAAATTAATAGTGTGAGGGATTGGGTCACAAGTAGGCCCAGTGTGAGCTTGGACATTCCCTAAAGCCTTCAATCTTTTCTCCATATTTATCCCTGCACAGCTTTTAGGCAAGACAAATTTTGAATGGAAGGTTTTGTAGGCTGGTTGGTGTCCTTGTCCCTGTACTGGAATACCCGCCTGGCTATAGGAGGTAGCCATTTCAGGCTTTATATCTCCATGATGCTAGGAGTCTCAGCTAAGGTGACCCCCACAGAATTCCTGGTGTCTCCCATATTCCGGTTTCTGGCAAGTCCCAGAGATGCCTCCACCTCTGATTTACATTCTCTTACTAGTACCTCTCTCCCTTGCTTTCCCTATTCCTAATTCCCACATCAGTTCCCCCTCTCATCTCCTTTATTATCCAGGTTCCTCCTTCCCCTCACCTAGAAAGCCTATCTTATTTCCTTTTCTGAGTGTGATTCAACAATCCTCCATTGGGCCCTTCCTATAACTTAGCTTCTTTGCATCTGTGGATTGTAGCATGAAGTAGTAATTATGACCATCTTCGCACATGCCTATTTGTTGTTTATATGAATCACTTACAACTTTGCCTTTGGTTAGAATGATTTATGAGTTTTCTTTTGTTAAGGGAGTATAACAATGTCCCCACCTTTTCTGGGTATCAAAATAAAGCAGATTCAATGAAAATATCAGAAGTATATGTCCACTAATGAATTCTTAGTAATCAAAACAATGTCCTTTATCACCGGATTTAGAATAATTTTCTGTTAGTTTAGTTTTGAAAAAAAAATAACAGTAGTTCGGTGGAGTGTCAGAAGGCAAACTGCATGGTCTCTGCCTTGTATGCACACTGCCATTTTCTTGTGTTGATATTTATATTTATTGAAGAACAAATTTCTCTATTTTAGTGTAGTGTTATTTATCTATTTGCTTCTTCTCTTTTGTTTTTATAGAACATTCGCTGCCAAATTTCATGTTATGGATCTCTTTAAGATTGTGGAGTTTGAGGCCTCTTTAGGTATCTGATTGATTTTGTGTTAAATTTCCTACACAATATAAACTAAGATCCAACTATGTTCCTTTATATATCGATTTTCATTTTCCCCAGCAGTGCTCATTGAAAATAAATCCTGTCTTTAAAAAAATTCTTTATTTATTCACTTTATATCCAGGTCATATCCCCTCCCTCCTCACTTTTAGGTTGCACCCTTCCAACCTCTTCTCCCATTCCCCATCCCCTTCTTCTCGGAAAAGGGGAGCCCCCCATACCAACCCACTCTATCACATCAAGTCACAGTACTAAACACATCCTTTTGAATTGAGGCCACACAAGGCAGCCTAGCTAGGAAAAAGCGATCCACAAGCAAGTAACAGAGTCCATGTCAGAGACAGCCCCCTCTTCTCTTGCTAGGGTGCCCACATGAAGACAAAGCTGCCTATGAACTACATATGTGTAGAGGGCATAGGTTCAGTCCAGGCATGCTTTTTAGCTTGTGCTTCAGTCTCTATTAGCTCCATAGGTTTATGTTATTTGATACAGTTGGTCTTATTGTGGGGTACTTGTACCCTGTATTTCTCTCTATCCTCCCCCCAACACTTACTTAAGACTCCTGAAGCTCCTACTGATGTTTGACTGTGCACTTCAGCATCTGTTTCAATCCACTGTTTGGTGGAACATCTCAGAGGATAGTTACACTATGCTCCTGTTTGTAAGGATAGCAGAGTATTATTAATAGTGTCAGGGATTGGCTTTATCCATCGATGTAGGTCTCAAGTTGGGTCTATCATTGGATCGCCAGTCCCTCAATCTCTGTTCCATTTTATTCCTACACATCTTGTTGGGCAGGTAAATTTTGGTATGAAGCTTTTGTTTGTGAGTAGGTGTACCTTTCCCTACCCTGGAAGTCCTGTCTGGCTAGGAAGTTGTCAATTCAGTCTTCACATCCCCTGATGATAGGAATCTCACCTAGAGTCATCCTCATATCTTCCCAGGAACATATTATGTCTCTAGTCTCCAATTTGTACCAGGGATGCCCCTCCATCAGTTTTCATTCTCTCTTCTAGTCCTCACCTCCCATTCGCATGCACTTCACAACTGATCCCTTCACCTACTCTATCCCATTGATTTATTTGTCTTAATCCATTTTCAGTATCTATTGCATTTCCCCTTCTGAGTGAGATTCAAGCATCCTCCTTTGAGCCTTCTTTTTAGTTGGTTCTTTGGGTCTGTGGATTAGAACATGGTTATCCTGTACAAATGAATACATACCCCGTGTGTCTAACTTGGTCGGGGTTACCTCACTCAGAATGATCCTTTCCAGTTCTGTCTAATCCAAATTTCATGATGCCATTGCTTTTAAAATCTTAGTAGTATTCGATTATATAAATGTACCACATATTCTTTATCCATTGTTTGATTGAGGAACATCTGGGTTGTTTCCAGTTTCTGGCTAATATGAATAAAGGTTCTATTAACAGAGTTGAGCAAATCAGCATGTAGTATGGAGGAACTTTTTTGAGTATATGCACAGGAGTGGTGTAGGTGGATCTTGAGGTAGACCTATTCCCAATTTTCTAATAAACCACCAGATTCATTTCCAAAATAGTTGTACAAATTTGAACTCGCACCAGAAATTGTGGATTGTTCCCCTTTCTCCACATCCTCATCATCCTGACAGATATATGAAAGAGTCTCAGAGTTGTTTGATTCACATTCCCCTGATGACTACAGATATTGAGCATTTATTTATGTGTTAGTCTGTCATTAGGGATTGCTCAGTTGAGAATTTTCTGTTTATCTCTGTACACCATTTTTATTGTTATTTTTTATTAATTTATTCATATTACATCTCTATTGTTAGCCCTTCCCCTGTTTCCTCCCATTCTTCCCTCCCTCACATTTCTCCCCTTCTCCCCTCCCCTATGTCTGTGACTGAGGGAGACCTCCTCCCCCTATATATGCTCTCAGAATATCAAGTCTCTTCTTGGTAACTAGCTATCTTTCCTCTGAGTGCCACCAGGTCTCCCCATCCGGGAGACATGGTCAGAAAAGGGGCACCAGAGTTCATGTGAGAGTCAGATCTCACTCTCCACTCAACGGTGGAGAGTGTCATGTTCGTTGGCTAGGTCTTGGTAGGGGTTCAAAGCTTACTGCCTATATTCTCCTTGGCTGGTGCCTTAGTTTGAGGAGGACCCCAGGATCCAGATCTGCCTGTCATAAAGTTCTTCTTGTCGGTTTCCCAGACCCTGTGGGTCCAACTATTTGCCCATTCTTCCATGCTACTCTTGCCTAAAGTCTCAACAGGATGTCCTCTCCTCTGACCCACTTTCTTGGTAAGTAAAGTTTTTCATGGTACGTATCCCTTGGACTAATGTTTTGATATAAGTGAGTATATATCGTTTGTCTCTTTTTGCTTCTGGGTGAACTCACTCATTATGATAATTTCTAGATCAATCCATTTGTCCACAAATTTTGGGAATTCCTCATTTTTAATGGCTGAGTAGTATTCCATTGCGTAAATATACCACAGTTTCTTAGTCCATTCTTCTACTGAGGGACACTTAGGCTGTTTCCATGTTCTGGCTATTATGTATAGAGCAGCTATGAACATGGTTGAGCATATGTCCCTGTTATGTGGTAGGGCATTTTCTGGGTATATTCCAAGGAGTGGGATGGCTGGGTCTTGAGGAAGCCCTATTCTCATTTTTCTGAGAAAGCGCCAGATAGCTTTCCAAAGTGGTTGTACTAGTTTGCATTCCCACCAACAATGAAGGAGGGTTCCTCTTTCTCCACATCCTCGCCAACAGGTGGTGTCATTTGAGTTTTTGATCTTAGCCATTCTGATGGGTGTAAGATGGAATCTCAGTGTCATTTTGATTTGCATTTCTCTGATGACTAACGAGGACGAGCATTTCTTTAAGTGTTTCTCGGCCATTTGATATTCCTCTGTTGAGAATTCTCTGTTAAGTTCCAAGCCCCATTTCGCAATTGGGTTTTTTGGTTTTGTGGTGTTTAATTTCTTGAGTTCTTTATATATTTTGGATATTAAACCTTTGTCAGATGAAGGGTTGGTGAAGATCTTTTCCCATTCTGTAGGCTGTCGCTTTGTTCTCTTGACAGTGTCTCCTGCCTTACAGAAGCTTCTCAGCCTCATGAAGTCCCATTTATTAATTACTGACATTAAAGCCTGGGCTGTTGGTGTACTGTTCAGGAAGTTTTTTCCTGTGCCTACGTGTCCCAGGCTCTTCCCCACTTTTTCCTCTAACTGAATTAATGTCTCTGGTTCTAAGTTGAGGTCTTTAATCCACTTGGACTTCAGTTTAGTGCATGTTGACAAATAAGGATCTAATTGCATTTTTCTACATGTAGACATCCAGTTAGACCAGCACCATTTGTTGAAGATGCTATCCTTTTTCCATTGAATAGATTTGGCTTTTTTGTCAAAATTCAAGTGAGCAAATGTGTGTGGATTCATCTCTGGGTCTTCGATTCGATTCCATTGATCCACCAGTCTATTGCTTTGCCAGTACCATGCTATTTAATTACTGTTGCTCTGTAGAACAGCTTGAGATCAGGTATGGAGATTCCTCCAGAGGATCTTTTGTTGTATAGGATTGTTTTTGCTATTCTGGGTTTTTTATTTCTCCATATGAATTTGAGAATTGATCTTTCAATATCTTCAAAGTATTTTGTAGGTATTTTGATAGGGATTGCATTGAATATGTAAATTGCTTTTGGTAAGATGGCCATTTTTACTATGTTGATTCTCCCGATCCATGAACAAGGTAAATCCCTCCATCTTCTCATGTCATCTTCAATCTCTTTCTTCAGAGGTTTGAAGTTTTTTTCGAATAAGTCTTTCCCTTGCTTGGTTAGAGTTACTCCTAGATATTTTATATTGTTTGTGGCTATCGTGAAGGGAGTAGTTTTTCTAATTTCTTCCTCTGCCTGTTTGTCATTTGTATACAGGAAAGTTACTGACTTTTTTGAGTTTATTTTGTATCCTGCCAATTTGCTGAAGGTGTTTATCAGCTGTAGGAGTTCTCTGGTGGAATTTTGAGGGTCACTTATATACACTATCATATCATCTGCAAATAAGGATAATTTCATTTCTTACTTTCCCATTTGGATCCCCTTGATCTCCTTTTGCTGTCTTATCGCTCTGGCTAGAACTTCAAGAACTATATTGAAGAGATAAGGGGACAGGGGGCAGCCTTGTCTGGTTCCCGATTTTAGAGGAATTTCCTTGAGTATCTCTCCATTTAATTTAATGTTGGCTGTTGGTTTGCTGTATATGGCCTTTATTATGTTTAGATAAGTGCCTTGTATTCCCGATCTCTCCAGAACTTTGAACATAAATGGGTGTTGGATTTTGTCAAATGCTTTTTTTGCATCTAAAGAGATCATCATGTGGTTTTTCTCTTTCAGTTTATTTATATGGTGGATTACATTGATGGATTTCCATACGTTAAACCATCCCTGCATGCCTGGAATAAAGCCTGCCTGGTCATGGTGAATGATGTCTTTGATATGCTGTTGTATTCGCTTTGCGAGAATTTTTTTGAGTATTTTTACATCAATGTTCATAAGAGAAATTGGTCTTAAATTCTCTTTTTTTGTTGGATCTTTGTGAGGTTTAGGTATCAATGTGACTGTGGCATCATAGAAGGAATTTGGTAATATTCCATCCATTTTTATCTTTTGGAATAGCTTGAATAGTATCGGTATTAGCTCTTCTTTGAAAGTCTGGTAGAATTCTGCACTGAAACCTTCTGGCCCTGGGCTTTTTTTGGTTGGGAGACTATCAATGGTTGCTTCTATTTCTACAGGTGAAATAGGGCTATTTAATTTGTTTATCTGGACTTGGTTCAATTTCGGTAAATGGAATCGGTCGAGAAATTTGTCCATTTCCGTTAAATTTTTGAATTTTGTGGCATAAATGCCTTTAAAGTAGGTTCTTACAATTCTTTGTATTTCTTCAGTGTCTGTTGTTATGTCTCCCTTTTCATTTCTGATTTTGTTAATTTGGATAGTGTTTCTCTGTCTTTTAGTTAGATTGGCTAATGGTTTGTCTATCTTGTTAAGTTTCTCAAAGAACCAGCTCTTGGTTTTGTTGATTCTTTGGATTGTTCTCTTTGTTTCTAATTAATTGATTTCAGCCCTGAGTTTGATTATTTCTAGGCATCTACTCCTCTTGTGTGTTTCTGCTTCTTTTTTTTTCAAGAGTTTCCAGATGTGTTGTTAGCTTGTTTATGTGGGATGATTTCTTTTTCTTTTTGAAGGCGCTTAGTGCTATGAATTTTCCTCTTAGCACTGCTTTCAATGTGTCCCATAAATTTGGGTATGTTGTTCCATCATTTTCATTGAATTTCAGGAAGTCTTTTATTTCTTCCCTTATTTCTTCCATGACTCATATGCCATTAAGTAGAAATTGTTTAGTTTCCACGTGTTAGTATGCTTTTTGTTATTTCTGTTGTTGTTGAAGTCCAGCCTTAGACCATGGTGATCTGATAAGATACAAGGTATTATTTCAATCTTCTTGTATCTATTGAGGTTTGCTTCATGACCAACTATGTGATCAATTTTAGAGAACGTTCCATGGGGTGCTGAGAAAAAGGTATAATCCTTTGCATTTGGGGTACACCATTTTTAAGTGGGATATTTGGTTACTTGTTGTCCAATTTCTTGATGTCTTTATATATTTTGGGCATTATCCTGTGTCAGCTGTAGGGACATTGAAGATCTTTCCCCATGTTGTTGGCTGCTGCTTTGTCCCACTGATGAAGTCTTTTCCCTTACAGAAGATTTTTCAGTTTTATTATATACAAACTTAGTGACTAGGCTTTTGATGTTCTGTTCAGGAAGTTGTCTTCTATGCAACAGAGTTCAAGGCTATTCCCCACTATCTCTTCTACTATATTTAGAATATCTGCTTTTATTTTGTGGTATTTGATACACTTGAACTTAAGTTTAGTGTAGGTGGTAAATATGGATCTATTTGCATTTTTCTACATGCAGACATCCAGTTAGACCAGTTCCATTTGTTGAAGATGGGTTTTCCCCTTCATTGTATGATTTTGGCTTCTTTGTCAAAAATCAGGTGTTTATATCTGTGTCTTCAGTTCAATTCCATTGATATACTTGCCTGTTTCTATGCCAACACCAGTCAGGGTTTTATTAGTGTTGCTCTCTATTGGAGCTTGAAATCAAGGATGGTGATACCTTCAGAAGTTCTCTTATTGTACAAGATTGTTTTGCCTTTTCTGAGATTTTTGTTTGTTTTGTTTTCACAAATGAAGGCTCTAGAACAAAAAGAAACAAATACTCTTAAGATAAGTAGATTTCAGGAAATGATCAAAATTAGGGCTGAAATCAATAAAACGGAAAACAATAGAACAGTAGAATGAATCAAGGAAGTCAAGAGCTAGTTCTTTAAGAAAATCAATAAGTAAAACAAACCCTTATCCAAATTAGCTAAAAGACAAAGACAAAATATTCATATTAACATGTGTGATACTTTTTTAGTGTATCTGTCTCTGCAGGTAGCCCTGGGCACAGATTTCTTGGCTTTGCTGTTCTCCTTCTGAGGTTCTTGTCCCTCCCTCTGGATTCTTTTATTGCCCAACTCTTCCAAAATACTCCCTGATCTCTGACCAACCCTTCCAAAATACTCCCTGATCTCTGACCAAAGTTAGGCTGTGAAAGAATGGATTAAAAGGTGGTATATTTACAGAATGAAATACTACACAGTTATTAAAAAGGGAAATCATGAAATTTGTAGGCAAGTTGATGAAACTAAAAATGATCATCCTGAGTAAGGTAACCCAGACCCAGAAATACATGAAAGGTGTATACTCACTTATAAGTGGATGTTAGTTATATAAAATAAGATCACCATACTGCATTCTGCAGACCCTAAAAAAGCTAATTAACAAAGAAGAAAGTAGGGACAGTGTTTAATTTTCATTCTGAAAAACAAATACAACAGATACCAGAAGCATGTAAAGAGATAGAACAAGATGGGAGCCTGCCATAGATGTCCTCTGAAAGAATCTACCAGCAGGTGATCCATGTACATGCTGAGACTCACATAGCCATCCTTTACACAAATGATAAATGGTGAGTAAGAAATTAGTGAGTCATTACCCATCATAATAGCCACAAATAATATGAAATATCTTCATGTAATTCAAGCCAAGCAAC
This sequence comes from Acomys russatus, assembly GCF_903995435.1. Taxonomy (NCBI): domain Eukaryota; kingdom Metazoa; phylum Chordata; class Mammalia; order Rodentia; family Muridae; genus Acomys; species Acomys russatus. The sequence goes on from NC_067142.1 coordinate 7,950,506, forward strand.
AGAAAGACCTGTATGACAAGAACTTTAAGTCTCTGAAGAAAGAAATTGAGGAAGATATGATAATATGGAAAGATGCCCTATGCTTATGGATTAGTAGGATTAACATATTAAAAATAGCCATCTTTTCAAAAGCAATCTACAGATTTACTGTAATTTCCATCAAAATATCAACAAAATACTTTACAGACCTTGAAAGGACAAATCTCAACTTCATGTAGAAATACAGCATATTCTTTTTTTTTCTTTTGAGACAGGGTTTCTCTTGTAGTCTTGGTTGTCCTGAGCTGAGTTTGGAGATCAGACTGCCCTTGAACTGGCAGAGATCCTTGTTCCTCATGCCTTCCTGAGTGCTGCGATTGAAGGCATGCTCTACCATGCCTGGTTTTCAGTGTATTCTTAATCTAAAATGTAAGATTATTCCCTATCAAATCTGACGTATTTATGCTAAGGTTTATGAGAAATTTTCAGAAAACTTAATGAAAACAAATTTTCAAAGGTTGAACAGATTTGGAGGATTCATAGAACTTGATCTTTGGGTAACTGTCGGGTTCCAGCATTCCATATCATGTAATATTTTCAGAATAATAAGAACATTACCTAGTGAACTTAAAGAATTTCCAGACATAAAAGGTTTGTATATTTATAGTCACCTGATTTTTGAAAAGTTTCAGAACTAATTTAATGGGAAAAGATCTCTCTCAACATACAGGGGAAATTTCAGTGTCAAATTCATGTGACAAAATGATCTCAATGAATATACTTTTAATATACAGTAACACCTTCAATGACTGAGCCTACTCCTGGTTTATATACCAGTGCATATCTTATCCTGCCTTGCATGACTTAACTGCCTCCACCCCATCTATGGTAACCATCATTATGTTACAGAATGAATTGTGTCCTTTAAACAATTGCGTAAAGGAAAAAAACAAGCTAGAGGACGTGAAGCTGTGCTATGATATATTGTATTCGACACATGCCATGGCCACTTCAGTCATAAGCACCCAGCAACTGCTTCAAAGTGGATAAGATAGGGCTCCTCAATGTGCCATCCTGGATATAGAAAGGGTTTATAGGGTCTCTTCATAAACTTGCTGGGTAAAGGCAAATAATTTTCTTCAGTAGTATGACCATTGCTATGTTAGTTGCACATGATCTAGTACAAAGTCTCTCCTCATCAGGAGTTGGGGCAATAAGAGCTCATTGTAGAGGAATTTTAATTCAGAACACGGTTGTTCTAACAAGAGATCACAACCAACGATCTTCTAGGTCTATGTAATCCAGCTGGAATGCAAGCATGTCTTTTATCCAGGAGACAGACCCAAAAAGGGCAGTCTGGTATAGAGCAAGTATCAGGTTAAGTTAAATAAAAAGCTTAGTTCCAGGCCTGGTGATTCAAGCTTTTAATTCCAAAGAAAGGTAAATTTAGGTTGTAAAAGGAAGCACCCATTTTTGAAAATGATGTCTAATTGAGTGGCAGAAGATGTGATGAATCCTAGAAGATTTGACTAGCTAGGATATGCCCAATTCTTACAAGGAAAGGAAAGGGAAGCTACTTAAGTGGCAGTTTTTCAGTGAGAGGAGACAGTTTTACCAGTTCAGTAATAAAGAAATGAGTTGCAGAGAAAGAACTCAGGTAAATACAAAACAGGCCAAAAAATGAGAAAAAGTGAGAAGATTGTAGCACATTACTCAGTTAGTTTGAGGCTAGGCAGAGCAAATTCTGGACAAGAGAGCAGCCCATCTGCGTAAACTAGCTGGGTAAAGAATTTGAGACACAGCAGCTGAGTTGAACCAGCTGGCCTAGACCTCAGAAAGATCAAGACAGGGTGAACTTCTTAAGCTGTCTGAAAGGCTGAAAACATTCTAGGCCTGTGTTACATAGTAGGGAGGCTAGAAATTTCTACGACTAGACCTAGGTTAGCAGAAGGAGATAGTATCTCAGACAACGGAGCCTGGAGAATAAAAGCTACTTTTGCAGGTGGTAATGGGTTGAATAGAATTAAAATATATCTCTCATATACTGATATGAAATTGCCAAATTGTTTTTTCCATTCATGTGTTGAAATGCTAACAGCCTTACACATACACACAGACTTTAAAATGTGTCAATACTTGTGGAAAGACTTACAGACATAATTATTACATAGATTAAAATGAGGCTATTAAGCATTTCTGTAACCAATATGATTTTTGTCTTCATTAGAGAGGAAATTTAGGTACTGGTCCATGAATAGGGAAGAGTGACACCTACAGGACAATAAGCAAAGCTGGAACAGATATCCCTACCTCCTCAAGAAGCACAAGCAAGCCCTGACAAAACTTCATCTCACATGTCCAGTCTGAAAATACAATTGTCTTTTGTTTCATTCCCTTAGGCTTGTTACTTTCTTTCTGACAGCCCTAGCACCTAGTACCACAGGCCTAAGTGTTCCTGCTGTAACTCTTTGTTTTTAACCCTTATACATGTGATGCTGTTGCTTATTTAAGTTGACACTACCCTCTACATCTCATTAAGTTCCAATGCCAGAGACTGCTCTTATTTTCCATGAGTATATCCTCAAAGTGTAACCAATTTCCTGCTATAAAATATTGCCTAAAAGTATAAAAATGCCCATTGCCTAAGTGCCATAACTATGTAATATTTACTAAGTTTAATAGGCAAGATGTGAATAGTGCCAAAAAAGATAGCCATATAGAATATGCAAGAAAAATGCTATCTGAAAAGAAATGTGGTATGCTCAGTGGATAAGAGTGCTTACAACTCTTACAGAGAATCTGGGTTCAGTTCTCAGCAGTTGTGTGGCTCACAAACTCAAAAACAGCTACAAAGGAAACAACAGGATTTATAAATATACACACATGTAAGTAAATACTTATACACATAAAATAAAAATATTTATTTATTTTTATTTATTTTATTTATTTATTTAAAAATCATTTTTTAAATTTTTTTATTAATTTATTCTTGTTACATCTCAATGTTTATCCCATCCCTTGTATTCTCCCATTCCTACCCCCCCATTTTCCCATTATTCCCCTCCCCTATGACTGTTCTTGAGGGGGATTACCTCCCCCTGTATATTCTCATAGGGTTTCAAGTCTCTTCTTGGCTACATGCTGTCCTTCCTCTGAGTGCCATCAGGTCTCCCCCTCCAGGGGACATGGTCAAATGTGAGGCACCAGAGTACGTGAAAAAGTCATATCACACTCTCCACTCAACTGTGGAGAATACTCTGATCATTGGCTAGATCTGGGAAGGGGTTGAAAATTTACCCCCTGTATTGTCCTTGGCCGGTGCTTTAGTTAGAGCAGGACCCCTGGGCCCAAATCTGCCTATCATATTGTTCTACTTGTAGATTTCTAGGACCCTCTGTATCCTTTTATTTTGCTATTCTTCCATGCGTCTCTCATTTAGAGTCCCAATAGGATGCCCTCCCCTCTGTCCCAGTTTCCTGGTAAGTGAAGGCTTTCGTGGGACATGCCCCTTGGGCTAGTATGCAGATATAAGTGAGTATATATCATTTGATTCTTTCTGCTTCTGGGTTAACTCACTCATTATGATGATTTTTAGCTCAATCCATTTATCCACAAATTTCGGGAATTCCTTGTTTTAATAGCTGAGTAGTATTCCATAGTGTATATGTACCACAGTTTCTTTATCCACTCTTCTACTGAGGGATACTTAGGCTGTTTCCATGTTCTGGCTATTATGAATAAGGCTGCTATGAACATGGATGAGCAAATTTTCTTGTTGTGTGCTGGAGCATCTTCTGGGTATATTCCAAGAAGTGGAATAGCTGGGTCTTGAAGAAGCCCTATTCCCATTTTTCTGAGATAGCACCAGATAGATTTCCAAAGTGGCTGTACTAGTTTGCATTCCCACCAGCAATGAAGGAGTGTTCCTCTCTCCCCACATCCTCACCAGCATGTGGTGTCGCTTGAGTTTTTGATCTTAGCCATTCTGATGGGTGTAAGATGGAATCTCAGAGTTGTTTTGATTTGCATTTCCCTGATGACTAAGGAGGTTGAGCATTTCTTTAAGTGTTTCTCAGCCATTTGATACTCCTCTGTTGAGAATTTGCTGTTTAGTTCCAAGCCCCATTTCTCAATTGGGTTATTCGGTTTGGTGGTGTTTAATTTCTTGAGTTCTTTATATATTTTGGATATTAGACCTTTGTGAGATGTAGGGTTGGTGAAGATTTTTTCCCAGTCTGTAGGCTGTCGCTTTGTTCTCTTGACAGTGTCTCCTGCCTTACAGAAGCTTCTCAGCCTCATGAGGTCCCATCCCATTTATTAATGTTTGACATTAAGGCCTGGGCCGTTGCTCTTCTGTTCAGGAAGTTTTCTCCTGTGCCAATATGTTCCAGGCTCCTTCCCACTTTTTCCTGTAAGTGGCTTAGTGTCTATGGTTTTATGTTGAGGTCTTTCATCCACTTGGATTTGAGTTTTGTGCAAGGTGACAAATATGGGTCCAGTTTCATTTTTTTACACATAGACCTCCAGTTAGACTAGCACCATTTGTTGAAGATGCTATCCTTTTCTATTGAATGGATTTTGTTTCTTTGTCAAAAATCAAGTGGCCATATATGTGTGGATCCATATCTGGGTCTTCGATTCGATTCCACTGATCACCCAGCCTGTTGCTGTGCCAGTACCATGCTGTTTTAATTACTATTGCTTTATAATACAGTTTGAGATCAGGTATGGAGATTCCTACAGAGCACCTTTTATTGTACAAGATTGTTTTTGCTATTCTGGGTTTTTTCTTTTTCCATATGAAGTTCTGAATTGAACTTTCAATGTCTTTAAAAAATTGTGTAGGTATTTTGATAGGGATTGCATTGAATCTGTAGATTGCTTTTGGTAGGATGGCCATTTTTACTATGTTAATTCTCTTGATCCAAGAGCAAGGAAGATCATGCCATCTTCTCAGGTCATCTTCAGTCTCTTTCTTCAGAGTTTTGAAATTTTTTTCATACAAGTCCTTCACTTGCTTAGTTAGGGTAACTCCTAGATATTTTATATTGCTTGTGGCTAATGTGAAGGGTGTGGTTTTCCTAATTTCTTCCTCTGCAAGCTTGTCATTTGTGTATAGGAAGGCTACAGACTTTTTTGAGTTAATTTTCTATCCAGCCAATTTGCTGAAGGTGTTTATCAGCTTTAGGAGTTCTCTGGTGGAATTTTGAGGGTCACTTATGTACACTATCATATCATCTGCAAATAGGGATAATTTGACTTCCTCCTTTCGCATTTGGATACCCTTGACCTCCTTTTGCTGTCTTATTACTCTGGCTAGAACTTCGAGTGCTATATTGAAGAGATATGGAGAGAGTGGGCAGCCTTGCCTTGTTCCCGATTTTAGAGGAATTTCCTTGAGTATCTCACCATTTACTTTGATTTTGGCTATTGGCTTGCTGTATATAGCCTTTATTATGTTGAGGAAAGTGCCTTGTATCCCCGATCTCTCTAAAACTTTAAACATGAATGGGTGTTGAATTTTATCAAATGCTTTCTCTGCATCCAAGGAGATGATCATGTGGTTTTTTATTTTCAGTTTGTTTATATGGTGGATTACATTGATGGATTTCCGTATATTAAACCATCCCTGCATGCCTGGAATGAAGCCTACTTGGTCATGATGAATGATATCTTTGATGTGTTCCTGTATTCGTTTTGCAAGTATTTTATTTAGTATTTTTGCATCTATGTTCATAAGAGAAATTGGTCTGAAATTCTCTTTCTTTGTTGAGTCTTTGTGAGGTTTAGGTATCAATGAGACTATAGCCTCATAGAATGAATTTGTAATTTTCCATCCATTTCTATCTTTTGGAGTAGCTTGAAGAGTATCGGTATTAGCTCGCCCTTGAAGGTCTGGTAGAATTCTGCATTGAAACTATCTGGCCCTGGGCTTTTTTTGGTTGGGAGACCATCGATGATTGCTTCTATTTCTGTAGGGGAAATGGGACTATTTAGCTTGTTTATCTGTTCTTCATTCAACTTTGGCAAGTGAAATTGATCAAGAAAATCTTCCATTTCTCTTAGATTTTCAAATTTTGTGGCATATATGCCTTCAAAGTAGGATCTTATGATTCTTTGAATTTCTTCAGTGTTTGTTGTTATGTCTCCCTTTTCATTTCTGATTTTGTTGATTTCAATACTGTCTCTCTGCCTTTTAGTTAGTTTGGCTAATAGTCTGTCTATCTTGTTGATTTTCTCAAAGAACCAGCTTTTGGTTTTGTTGATTCTTTGGACTGTTTTCTTAGTTCCTAATTTGTTAATTTCAGCCCCGAGTTTGATTATTTCCAGGTGTCTACTCCTCTTGGGTGTTTATGCTTCTTTTTTTTCTAGGGCTCCAGTTGTGTTGGTAACATTCTTATGTGCGATGTTTCCAATTTCTTTTTAAAGGCACTTAGTGCTATGTGTTTCCCTCTTAGCACTGCTTTCAATGTATCCCACGAATTTGGGTATATTGTTTCTTCTTTTTCATTGAATTTCAGAAACTCCTTGATTTCTTTCTTTATTTCCTCCCTGACCCAGCAGAGAGTTGTTTAGTTTCCACATACGTGTAGGCTTTTTGTTATTTCTGTTATTGTTGAATTGCAGCCTAAGAGCATGGTGATCTGATAGGATACAAGGTATTATTTCAATCCTCTTGTATCTGTTGAGCCTTACTTTGTGACCTATGATGTGATCAATTTTGGAGAAGGTTCCATGGGGTGCAGAGAAGAAGGTGTATTCTTTCTTGTTTGGGTGAAAGGTTCTATAGATATCTGTTAGATCCATTTGACACATGGCATTGGTTAATGATGTTATTTCTTGGCTTAGTTTCTGTTTCAATGACTTATCCTTCAGTGAGAGTGGGGTGTTGAAGTCTCCCAATATTATTGTGTGGGGATCGATGTGTGGTTTAAGCTTTTTTAGGAGATCTTTTACAAATGTGGGTGCCCTTGTATTGGGAGCATAGATGTTCAGAATTGTGATGTCATCATGGTTGACTTTACCTTTGATGAGTATGACGTGTCCTTCCTCATGCCTTTTGATTAATTTTGGTTGAAAGTCTATTTTGTTCCATACTAAAATGGCTACGCCTGCCTGCTTCTTGTGACCATTTGCTTGGAATATTTTTTCCCATCCTTTCACCCTGAGGTAATGCCTTTCATTATGGGTGAGATGTGTTTCTTGAATGCAGAAGAATGTTGGATCTTGTTTATGTACCCATTCAGTTAGTCTGTGTCTTTTTATTGGAGAATTGAGGCCATTGATGTTGAGAGATATTAATGACCAGTTAATGTAAAGAGTCTTAATTTTCCAGTCGAGCGTTTGTGTAGTTGTGTTTTTGTCATGGGATAGTTATCTTTTTCCTGGGTAGTTTTGGTTGTAGCTTGACCCTTTGGGATGGAGTTTTCCTTCTAGTACCTTCTGTAAAGCTGTATTTGTGGATAGGTACTGTTTGAATTTGTTTTTGTCCTGGAATATTTTGTTTTCTCCATCAATGGTTATTGATAATTTTGCTGGGTAAAGTAGTCTGGCCTGGCATCTGTGCTCTCTTAGGGTTTGCAGCATCTCTGTCCAGGCACTTCTGGCTTTTATAGTCTCTGCTGAGAAGTCGGGTGTAATTCTGATAGGTTTACCATTAAATGTTATTTGGCCCTTTTCCCTTGCAGCTTTTAATATTTTTTCTTTGTTCTGTATGTTTTGTGTTTTGATTATTATGTGGCGGGCAGTTTTTCTTTTCTGGTCAATTCTATTTGGTGTTCTGTAGGTCTCTGGTATGTTTATAGGCACTTCTTTCTTTAGATTGGGGAAATTTTCTTCTACGATTTTGTTGAGAATAGTTTCTGGGCCCTGGAGTCTGATATTTTCTCTTTCTTCAATGCCTATTATCCTCAGATTTCTTCTTTTCATGGTGTCCTTAATTTCTTTGATGTTTTGTGTCAGGAGTTTTCCAGATTTGGCATTTTCTTTAATGGTTCATTCAATATCTGTGATTGTATCTTCTAGACCTGAGATTCGTTCTTCCATCTCTTGGATTCTGTTAGAAAAGCTCACCTCTGTGTTGCTCGCCTTCTTCTCTGAGGTCTCACATTCTCGTTTTTCTTCTGTCTGTGTGTTTATCATTGAATACATTTTCATTTTCAGATCTTGAACTGATTTTTTGATTTCTTTCATCTGATTTTTTTGTATATTCCTGAATTTCTTCCATTGCCTCTTTATAGGTCTTCAGAGCTTGAACCGTTTTATTTATTTCTTTCATGTGGCTGCTTGCATTTTCCTGCAATTTTTCCAGTTCCTCTCTATGTGCTTCTTTTATGTCTCTCACCTGTTTGTCTGCATCTTCCTGCATTTGATTACGAATTTTATTTGTTTCCTCCATAATCATCCTCATTACTAAGGATTTGAGGTCATTTTTTTTTTGTATTTCCATTGTATTTGAGTTCTCTGGATTATTTTCTTTGGGATAGCTGGAAACTGAAGACGCCATGTTGTTTTGGGGTTTTTGCATATGCTTTTTCGCTGTCCTTTAGACATCTTGCCATCTTTGTTTTTGTTGGGTAGCTTCCAGAGTTGGATGGAGGGAGTCTGATGATAGATTCACTTGTTTTCTCATGATTTCCCTAGGCTGTGAGCTCAAAGCTTCACTGGTGTGGATGTTAGGAGGTTAGACCTGTTGTTATGGTCGCTCACAGCCAGTGATCTTCAGCCCCCCTGCACTGTGGATCCTGCAATTGTTCTGGGTCTCTGAATGAGTGTTGGGTTAGGCCAAGGTATCCACAGCCTTCTGTGTTCCCTGCCAAATCCAGCCAGAAACACTGGGCCCGAACCACCGGCTGAACTCAGCTAGATTCTCAGGGCCTGAACCGTCTGCCGAGCTCAGCTAGGGATTCTGGGCCCAAAATGCACACAGGGTCCAGCTAGAATTTTTGGGCTGGGACTACGCACCAAGCTCTGCTAGGGCCTTTTGGCCCAAAGTGCGTGCTGTGGTCAGTTATTGACTCAGGGCCCGAACTGTCCACCAATCTCAGCCAGCAATTCTGGATTCAAATGCACACTGTGACCAACCAGAGTCTTAGACCTGGTGGAACCAAGCGCTCTGTCCAGCCTGCCCCACAGCAGGAGAACTGCGGCTGCTCTGAGTTAGCGCCGGTGGTGGAACCAAGTGCTCCGCCCAGACTGTGTCACTGCAGGGGAGCTGCCGCTGAGCTGAGGTGCTGCCTAGTGTGGAGCTGCGTGCTCCACTAAGGCTGTGCCACAGCAGGGCAGCTGTGGCTGAAGCTGAGTTAGTGCCTCGGGCAGAATTGCTTGCTGGGCTGGGCCAGTACCCGGGACTCTGGGGCCAAACTGTCCACCGAGTCCAGTCTGGGTCTGAAGGCTCCACGCGACCCAAATCCTGCCCCAAGTCCCCTCTCCCGCAGCAACTCCCACCAGCCACCACACCAATCGCCTCCACTGGAAGGCTATGAGCTGCAAACCTCAGCCATTGCCGCTGGTGCTGCTGGTGCGGCTGCCTCTGCTGCTGCCTCTCCGACCAGAGAAAATCCACGCTCCTCCCGTGTGCAGGGGCATGCAGCTCCTCCACACCCTGGTCCCTCCAAACTGTGGAGCACTCCCGCTGCCGTGATGTTAGGACCTCGGTGTTCCTGGCTCAGAAAACTGTGCAATTCCCTGAATTGTTCACTGGAGCCTCCAAACGCGGTCCACACTGCTCGCCGCCACCTTGGATCCTCCAAAATAAAATAATCTTTGAACATTGTTTGCATATCATATACAAAGACCTGGAGTTTTATGAATATTACAGTTTTGTGCATAGAAAGAAACACCTTGTGAACTACCTGGAAGCACGCAGACAAACATCACAGCAAAAAAACATTTTAAACAATCTACAGGAGGGTTATCATACTGTTTTAGAAAAACAAAGAAAAGTTATTTTAGGTTTGCAGGTCAGACACTGTCTGTCAGAGCTCACTTAATACTTCTGTAATATAAAAGCAGCCAAAGTAATGGAAAAAGGAATGAGTGGTGAGGTGTTTCAGTGGAACTTTATTTAGAATATATGTAGTGGGTGGATTCAGTTTTGGTTATTTTATAAAGGCATGATCTTCAGTTTTACCTATTAAACCCAGGCAAACCAATCCAATATTGAAATGCTGTGTGTTCCATCTCTTTTAGATATAGTAGAAAAATTCCAGTAAGTAACAGCTCCTCTGTGTATTTTTATCACATGGTGATATAGCCCTCACTGTAGTGGTTTAACTAGTATAAAATTCATGCCTGGTTAAATGTAAATGAAGTGCATACTTGGGGATAATTGAAAACACTGATGTCTCATGAACAACTGTTAAAAGTCTTGACATGATTTCTTATTTTGTCTTAAACTGTACTATCAAGATGTGTGATTGAATCCATTATTTTTCTAAATATTAAAAAATTCTGTCATGAAAGAAAATTCTTATAAGAGTACTTTCTTTGTGCTTTTATTATGAAAACTGACACAATAATTTTAATGCCTTCAATGTGTATTATTACTGGAAATGTAGAAATGTGCCCCATAAACCCAAACCTATAGTTAGCAGACTATGAGTATTTGGATGGGACTAAGGGTAAGCTCTCCTATAACAGCTTTCACTTTGCCATTTCTCATCTTTTTTCTATATGAAAAACATGGTTGTTGATCAGTTATCTCTGCCTGAAGGGAATCTTGAAATATTCAAAACAATTTTTATCAGGAAATGACCTTTACTAAACATAGGTAGGCAGACTTTCTTGGGCCGCATTCATGCAGTGATCTAATGTAAACATGATTTTCAGCCCTTGATTTGCTGAAATGTTGTGTTGGAATGGTCAATTTTGTTTGTTTTCATTATCTTTTAGAAAAGAGATTCCTGTTGGTTATATGTGGGAAGTCTTGGACAATATAGTTAGGTTGAAGTCAGGGGACTGTAGTTTAAGTTAAAAGTAAGAAACCAAAGTTATATTTTAAGTTCAGTTAGGTTATGTGCATATCACAACTTAGTAAAAACAAAATCATTTCATTTCTCCCATTTTCCTTAAATTGTTTAATGTTCGTAGTTGCAGTTATTTCTACTCTGACCTTTCTAATTCTCTGAAGTTTGGTTTTCTTGTTTTTCTAGTTCCTTAAGTTAGAATGTCAGCTTATCTACCTGAATCCTGATATCTTTGATCTGTGCTCTTTGCTGTAACCTTTCCTTTTAGAAACAACCATACCACATTGCACAGGCTCCAATAAATTGTGTAACCAATTTCATTTACCTCAAAAATTTAAAAAATTTTTCACATTAATTTAATAATGAACACATTGGTCATTCAAGTGTTTGTTGCTTAATTTCATTGGTTGAATTTTCCAATTATCCCAGGTGGTGATTGCTAGTTTTATTTTATTTTATTTTGGTCAAAGGATATACATTTTTAAATTTTTGTCATAAAATGTTGCACTATAGCAGGATCTCTTAAAGTTTAGGCTGAAATGACCAATGGAATAAAACAGAAGTTGACTTTCTATCAGTTTTGTTATTTGCATTAAATCCAGACAATAGGTAAATCATTGTGTCATAAAGAAGACTGTTGTTTGCCAATGTCTTATGAATACTGGGTTTGAGGATGGGGAGAATTTGTAAAACTCCACAACAAAGTGCATGCTCTACAATTCTGTAATTATTCATATAAAGTATTAATTTGGGTCTATAGAGACGTCTCAGTAGTTGAAAGCATGAAGACTGAATTCAAAACACAAGTGCCCACGTAAACAGCCATGTATAGCAGCATTTTCTGCAAATTCAGAGCTATCCAGTAGATAGATTAGATGTCATTGCCCCTTTGGGCAATCAATCTGGCTATTATGGTAAACTCCATGTTCATTGGAGATGCTGTCTCAGAAAATATGTGTATAAGTGACTACAAATGATATCCTGATGTAAACATCTGTCCTGAACATATACTGGAACAGGCAAGCCTATCTATATATGTATATGTGCATGGCCTTCACCCACAAAGCATTAATTTCATAACAGTCTCTGCATTTAAATTCATTGAAATATGGAGGAAAACAATTTTAAATAATAATATCAAATTTTCTTTTTATTTCATTTTCTCTTTATTTAAATAGTTTTTTTCTCCCATAAAATATTGTGATTACAGTTCCTCTCCTTGTACTCTTCTTAGTTCTCCTTCCCAAAAAATATGGCTTTATTCCTCTTCTTTATGCTTCTAAGAAATTATAATATAATATAATATAATATAATATAATATAATATAATATAAAAACTGACCCATTAAAATTAGAACAAACAAACTGAATGAAGAGTCAAAGAGAAGACACAAGAAACAGAGACCACCTAGTTTCCATATTCATGAATGCTATAAAAACACTAATATGGAAGATATAATATACTTGCAAAAAAGCAGTACAGTAAAAAATAGAGAAGAAAATGTATAAATAAATTAATATTAGTTATTTCTTGCTACCTGCTCCTCTTATGTACATTTCCTGCTTTTTAGTCTAAAATTTTCAGGTGTGCTGTTTAATTGCTAGTATGATATATCATTAATTTCTTTATGAAGGCACTTAGTGCTATGGATGTTCCTTTTATCACTGCTTTCATTGTCTCTCATAAGTTTTGGCATGCTGTACCTTTTTTTTTTTTTATTTTAATAGGTCTTTAAGTTCTTTATTTCTTTTTGACCTACTAGTCAATGAGTAGAGATAAAGAGCTGATGAGTATGTAGGTTTTCTGTTGTTTCAATTGTTTTAAAGTCCAGCCTTAATCCATGGTGATCTGATAAAGTACAAGAGATTATTTTAATTTTAATTTTCTTGCATCAGTGGAGGTTTGCTTTGTGACTGACTATATTGTCAATTATGTAAAAGGTTCAATGTGCTGAGAAGGAGGTATATTCATTTGTATTCAGGTGAAATGTTATGTAGAGTATCTGCTAACTCACTATTTCTCTGTTTAGTTTCTGTCTCAATGATCTGTCCATCAGCAACAGTGGGGTGTTGAAATATCCGACTATTAATGTGTGGTGATCAAAGTGTGATATAAGCATAGTAATGTTTCTTTACAAATGTGCGTGCCCTTGGATGTGAGGCATTGATATTCAGAATAGAGATGTCATTGTGATGGATTTTTTCTTTGGTGAGTATGAAGTGTTCTTCTTCATCTCTACTGATTGATTTTGGCTCAAAGTCTACATTATTAGATATTAATGTTACCACTCCAGCTTATTTTTTTGTGTTCATTTGCTTGGAAAATCTTTTTTCAATCCTTTACTCTGAGGTAATGTCTATCTCTGTTGCTGAGATGTGTTTCTTGTATGCAACAAAAGGGTAGTTTCTGTTTAGCCATCCATTCTGTTAATCTGTGGGGTTTTTGTTTGGTTTGGTTTTTTGCTTGTTTGTTTATTTGTTTCTTGTTTGTTTGTTTGTTTGTTTGTTGCTAGGAATTGAGTCCATTGACATTTTGAGATATTAATGAACAATAATGGATAGTTTTTGTTATTTTGATTTTGGTAGTAACAGTTGTAATAGCGACAGTAGTAGTAGTAGTGGTAGTGGTGGTGGTGGTGGTGTGTATTGCGTGTGCTTCTTTTCTCTTGGCTTTGCTGCAGTGGAATTATATATTTTCTGCATTTTTGTGGGTGTAGTTAACTTCCTTGGATTAAAGTTTTCCTTTTAGTATTTTCTGTTGGGCTGGATTTGTGCATATATATATATATATATATATATATATATATATATATATATATATATATATATAGTTTCAATTTTTCTTTTTCAAGAATATAGTGTTTTCTTCATCTAGGTTGATTGAAAGTTTTGCTTGATAAAGTAGTCTAGTATGACATTTGTGGTGTCTTAAAATCTACAGTATGTCTGCCCAAGGCCTTCTTGATTTTAAAGTCTCTTATGATAAATAAGGTGTAGTTCTGGTAGCTCTATCGTCATATGTTGCTTGGCCTTTTTCCCTTGCAGCTTTATTTTTTGGGACAGGGTTCCTCTGTGTACCCCTGGCTGTCTTGGAATCATTTTGTAAACCAGACTGGCTTCAAAGTCACAGAAATCTGGCTGCCTTTGCCACCTGGAGTTCAGGAATTACATGAGTGTACCACTCCATCCAGCTTCCTTGCAGCATTTAATACACTTTCTTTGTTCTGCACATTTTGTGTTTGGTTATTATATGGTGAGAGTATTTTCTTCTGGTCCAATTTGCTGGTCTGCTAGCATCTCTCACTTTAGGTTGGAGAATTTTTCTCTACAGTTTTGTTGAAAACATTTTCCGGTCTTTGGAGTTGGAAATATCTTTCTTCTATTCCTATTGTTCATGGATTTTGTATTTCCATAGTGTCCCTGATTTCGTGGATATTTTTGTGTCTGAAATTTTATAGATTTAACATGTTCTTTGATAAATGTATTGATTTCTTCAATTATACCTTCTGTACCTGAGCTTCTCTCCCCAAATCTCTTGTATTCTGTAGGTGATGCTAAAGTTTGTAGTTCCCATTCTCTTCCTTTCATCTCCAGGATTCCTTCACCTTATATTTTCTTATCTTTTCTATTCACATTCAAGTCTTGGACAGTGTACTTATTTCATTCACCTGTTTGATTGTAGTCTCTTGTTTTTAAAAGGGTTTGTTAATTTCCTCTTTAAAGACATCTATCATCTTCATCATAATAGATTTCAGGTCATTATCTTGTGTTTCAGTCATATTAGGATATCCAGGCCACTATGCATCTGGTTGTTCCTGGTGTTGGCTGGTTGTTACTGGTGCACACTGAGCTTCTTGGAAAGCCTTTAAGATGGTGGGTAGTGTCATGGGATGGAAGTTTAATCTCAAGGAATAGCATGCACCTCCCCTATACTAGCTGTGTTCCAGTTGGATACACAGGCAGGGGATTGTGGGGTTCCTATCTTGGATGATTCTGAGGTCTGACAGGTCTCCTCAGCAAGGCATATAGAGACTTAAGGCGAGAGGCTGGTTGATCCTGGAGCATGGGAGCCCTCTTCTGTGAGGTGGAAGGTCCCAGTGTACTCCAAGGAAAAAATAACATAGGCATTTTGTGGTCAACAGAACAGCCTCACACTTCCTTCCACAGTCACTGAGCTGTTAATATCTAGCTACCCAGACACTGTGTGTGCTGGGCCCTGCCATTTTGGAGCATCAGCTTGTATGAATATAGGAATATGACTTCCAAGGAGGTAGTTCTTTCAGGCACCAGGAACTGGGAAGCACACTGTAAAGAGGAGGTAGAGGGCTGGCATCAGGATGTAAAATGAATAAATAAAATAAATAAATTCAATAAAACTTTATATAAAAACATACAAAAACTATGATTGAAACTAAAATTGGTAATATAAACACGTTTTAAAGAGAAAATCCTTGAGACAACATGAGGAGACATGAAACCTCCAAAGATGCCATTAAATTTGTTTTCTGTTAGCCATCTACAACTTGGAATGCAGCCGGCTATTTAGAGTAGTTTGTATCCCAAGTAAGATTGGAGAAAAAATTTTTCTGTTTTTAAGTAATTATCAGTTAGAGATATCTTCTGGGTTAGAGATGAGACATATGTCTATATTTCATTTCAGCTCCAGGACACTATCATATGTAGATCCATGCACAGTCCCTGTGCGTGCTGCCCCCATCTCTGTGAGTTCATATGCATATTCATTTTGTGGATTTAAAGTTTCTTTTAATTGTCTTTGTGACCTCAATCTGCTCTGAGTCTTATGCTCTTTCTGCTTCTTCATCCTTTTTAGGGCTAAGTGTTTCCAGGTTTCTCATTCTGCATAATGTCTGCCTGTGTGTTTCTGAATCGTTCGCATCTACTGCAGAAGGAAGCTTCTTTGATGATTTCTGAGTAAGGAAGTGATCTATGAATATAGAAAAATGCCAATAGGAATCGTTCTGTTTTTTCTAGATCAATAGTATTTAGTTTTAACCTAGGTTTCTAGGCTACCTAATCTCAGGATCTCCCAGCAGTATTAGGTTCTGGTTCCACCTTGTGGTAAGGGCCTTAAGTCAAACCAATCAGATATTGATTGTCTACTTCCATAGGCATTTTGTTACCATTGTACTAGCATATCTTGCAGACAAGATAGCATTGTAGATAAATGGATTTTGACAGGGTTGATATTTATGTTTCACCTTTGATAGGTTGCAAAGTACTTTTCTATACCAAATACCCTAAAACATAGAGGTAAAGGACCTGCATAGGCACCAGGATTATTTCTCTGTATTCAATAACTTCAGCGATGGGACCTTGACCTCTGTTTTTAGTAGTGACATGGCATCTTGGTAAAAGCCTAGGTTGCTTGGGAATTCCAATGGTAACCCATTGCTTAACAAACCAATTAGATGTAACCCAATCCTGAATCTGGAAAATTTATTAGGTGACAAGAAATAGAAAGCAGGGGCTCTGATTTCCTATTATTTGACAGTTTCATTTATATTACATTAATGAATGTATGTATTTTACAAAGCTTCCACTATATTAGGTTCCCATACTAGCGTTTAAATGATCTTTAATTTTACCTGTCTCTCCTGTATCCCCTCCATCATCCCCCTTCTCTTCAGCCTCTCCTTGTTAGATATTTCCATGCCACCCCTTCATCTATAACTCTCTGTTCTATTTACCTTTCATATATATATGTACATATATATATGTACCTCCCACCTAAGTCCATTACTAAATATGTAGCCTCTGTATTACAGATTGTAGCTTGGTTGTCATTGACTAAACAGCAAATATCTACATATAGAAGGTTCATGGTATACTTGTCTTTATGTGTCTTTGTTATTTTACTTAGGATATTTCTTTTTTGTTCTACCCACTTACTTACAAATGTCATTATTTTATTTTTAGTGGCTGAGTAATATTCCATTGTATAAATGTACCACATGTTCTTAGTCTATTGCTCTATTGAGGGAAAACCAGGTTATTTGCAAAGTCTGTCTATGATGAACATAACACCAATGAATAGAGTTGAGAAAATTTTTCTGTGGTACAATTAAGTGTCCTTTGGACATATGCCTAAGAGTGGTATAGCTGTATCATGAAGGAGATGTATTCCCAGCTTCCTGAGGAACTGCCACACAGATTTTTCATAGTGGATGTACAAGTTATCACTCCCACAAGAAAATAGTGATTGTTCCCCATGCTTTAAATTATCAGTATCATGAGTGCTCACTTGTTTTATTGAATATAGTTATTCTGACGCATGCAAAATAAAACATCAAAGCAGTTTTTATTTGCCTTTCCTTGATGACTAAGGATGCTCAACATTTCTATTAGGTATTTCTCAGAAATTTGAGTTTCTTTTCTTCTTCTTTTTCTTTTTTAGAATTATCTGTTTTTATTTGGATGCTATTTTAAATTTGGTTATTAGATTACTTGATATCTCAGTCCTTGAATTTTTTTAATGTTTTTGGTATTAATATTCTATGGCATCTGTAGATAGCAAAAACCCTTTTTATTCTGTAAGTTTCTGACTTGTATGAGTTCCTTTTACATTGCAGAAGCTACTTTTTTTTTAGATTTCATTCATTAATAGGTCTTTGATCCATGTGGAGTTAATTTATATATATATAGAGAGAGAGAGAGAAAGAGAGTGATAAGTAGGGATTTTTTGAGTATTAAATAAGCAGTGAGGCAAATAATTTAATATAATTATAATTTTGACTAAGACAGACATTTAGAATAAAAATTCAAATATGTTTATGTATAAAAAATGTTATGTTCTCAAAAACTAAACTTAGTGTAGGTAACATGATTTTTCAATGAAATACAAGGCTATCGATACATTAGAAAATTGTTCATCTCAAAACATTTTGATACTGAAATGCAAATGCTGAAAGAATTATGTATATCTATATCTATATCTATCTGTCTATCTATCTTTCTATTTATCTATCTCTCTATATGCCAAAGTGTAAGGGCTATAAACTTTTTTAATCAAGTAATTCTTCACACTAATAAAATTTCCCACATCTTTAAATTTAAAGAAAAATAATTTAAAGTATGAGGATCTCCAGCCACATGAATAAAATGTTCATCAAAATTGAGTGACAAATGGAATATATTTGTCTGAAAAATTAATTAAATAGGCACATAACACAGGAATCCTTTCATTTAATGACCACAATTACTGGGGGAGCTAAGGTTGTTGCATATATACTTGATATCTAGAGCCTAATGCTAGTCTATCTTATCAGGAAAGGACTATCTAACTTTAAAAAAAAAAAACTTCTGTGTCAGCAAAAATAAATGTACAGCAAATATGTTTGCTACATCTTTGCTCAGATTTTAAACCAAGTTAAAACTTAAAAGTCTATTCTCAGGCTAACAAACCCAAGAACATCATCCATCTTGGTAATTTATGTAATCAATATAAATATAAAAATTTTTGTCTAATTTTGAAATGTGCAATAGATTCCTACTTTCCCTAAGGTCAGTAGAAAAATTATTTAATAATTACGTATTATTAGAGATAAAACTTTAAAAAATTATTTAATGTTGATAATATTTTCCCACCTTTCTGTGCAGTAAACTAAAAATAAGTGATTGAGCATCTATTTCTGCACTGGTCATTTTTTTCAAATTTTAGGAGATAAATTCTCTTTAAAATATAAATATGTAATATTTTACTTAATGTTTTAATTTAGAAAATAAACATGAATAACTGAGCATGCTTAAGTATTACATTTATATTTTTCTGTTTTAAAAATATGTTGTACTTAAACTCCAAATGAAATTTATATTTAAAACTCCAAATGGCTTTTAGGGAGCTATTTTATTACAGCAATTAATCTGGTTGTTTTACTTGTGCATTGAATGTTTTGAAATTGAGTAGTTGCTATAATTATGCTATTACAATAATTATGCAATTACTCTATGTAATTATATCATTTAATTATATAAGTATGCTTACAGGAATTAGTTCTATAATCAGAACATGTAATTACATAGTAAAATGGAAAGCTATATTTTAAAATATGTAGTTGGCCTACTTAAAATGATATAATTCAAACTTTTAAGGTTATTGATTTCTCTGTAAATTTTCTTAAAATTTGTAAAAATATTTTTAAAACTTTTTGGTTTTAGTAAATAAAATTTTAATTAAATATGTATTTTTCATTTATTTATCCTATTCAAGTTTGTCAAGTGTTCTAATTAAACTCATTTCTACTAAAGAGTCTTATAGAGTATCACAGATTATATTTATTGTTAAATCATGTAAGTGTTTTAATGCATCTCTAAAATCTATGATACTCTAATAACCTACTTTCCTAACGTAATCTGTCTGTCTACCATCTGCCTATCATCTATTTACTAATCCATCTTTAATCTGTTTGTGATATATGTTTTTCATCTGTTAATCTCATTCTAGCTTTATATATATCAGTTTATTTATTGAAAGTTAAGGTTTCATATTGACATTGCTGTGTCCAATCACAAAATCCAAGATTTATAATTCCTTTTCCTCATTTGTAACTGTCTTCTCTAACTTGAGAAGCATGACTTTCCCTACTCTCAGTGTGTTTGCTTGCCTGCAGAGTAGCAACTCAATTGCACTATAACCTGTGATCTTGTACACAGGTTTGTCAGTTTGTTCATCTTAAAACTTTCCTTCTTCCACAGAATTAATGTGTAAATGGACATACTCTGATGCCTTTGTAGAACACTCACCATGAATCTGATATTACCTCGTAGCTTGTCAATGTTCACATACTTGTTACTAGTATCGCATCAGAAAATTGTGTTCTAACTCTTGATTCCTATATTTTGGGTTTTATAATTCTATAATCTCTTCTATTTTTATTAATTATCATTCTATTCTAAAATAATGTTTTCATCTGTTTATTGATTATAATTTTAAAGATTATTTAAAATAAGTTCAATATAAAAAATGCAATATAAAAGATTTGTTGAGGTACTGAAATTATCCCAGTGTTGGGCTGCATGAGTTCACTGAAGTGGAGTTCTGGTCTTATCAATAGATTTTCATCTGAATTTGGTTATCATTTTCATTTTTGTTCCAAACATTTTTCACATTCCTTTGCTTCCATAGGCTTAGAAACAGATCCTTTTCTTTTGGGCCCAATGGAGTTTGGAAAGTTAGGTCGTTTTGGGTGTAGGCTGTGTATACTATTCTTGTAGAGTTTTTCTGCCCAAACTAGTTCAATAAAGTAATCTAGGAAGGAAGATACTGGTAGAATGATACACAGTTCCGAGATGCACACATATATAGAAGGTGAGAAAAAAATGTATTGTTCATTTTCATGTGTCTCTCTATATCTCTATTTCTATATCTCTGTATATACCTGTCTGTACATGAATTTATACTGATTCTTCCAAGTCAACACCAAAATTCCAAGATTAAGTTTGTGTTTATATTTACATTTTATTATATTTTTGAGCACTTTATAAAACATATTTTCACATTCTCATGCTCTTTCTCTCCCTAACTCTTTCCAGACCCACCTGCTTCCTTCTCAATAAATCTTGCCTATTTTTTTTTATAAAGTCCATTTGTAGTGTGAAAATATTCATGGATATATGGCCTCCCACTGAAAAGTGATTTTCTTATCAAGGATTTCATTCTTTAAAATAATAATAATAAAAACTTCTTCTAACAACTAACAATTGCCTACAGGTCCTTTGTTAGAGGTTAAATTTTCTGCCAAACTCCACTATCCATGCTATGATAAGGACCGAGTTGAGTTTGCACAGGTCTTGTACAAAAATGCTATGACAACTTTGAGTTCATGTGCACAGTAACCCTGCTGTGTATAGAAGACATTGCTTTTATTAACCACTCTCCCTGGATACTACAAAGATTTTTTTCCTTTTCTTCAATGATTTCTAAGCATTTGGAGAATCAGATTCTGTATGTATGTCTTATTTATGGCTGAACATTCCTGGAGTGTATTGTTCTATTCACCCCATATAGTTGGGATTTCTGTGAACTACATCTATGGAAAATAAATAATTCTCTTTTCAAAGTTGAGTAATGACTTATGATATGGGTATAATATGGGATATACTATTAGTAGTTTCTTTTAACGCATGTCATTTAGAATTACGATGGTAGTAGCAGCTATGGCTTGTCTAGCCTAGGCATAGGTATAAGTTTCATCTTGTAAAGTGGTACACCTAATGTTTATATTACTTATTTGACAAGTGGGCATGTTGTGCTAGGCCAGTCATGATTGTACTCAGAGGCTTCACAGCTGGGTAAGGTTGATAATTACTTTTCTCTTCCCACAGTGGATGCAACACCTTGCAGTACTGTGAATGTTAGGCATTAGGGATGAACTTTCAGTTGAGTACCACCTGTGGGTTGTGGCTGGCACCCTGTCTTTACAAGTTTGCATTCCTCTTTTTCCTTGCCAGCATGTGCTCTCACTTAGGTTTTTGACCTTAGCCATTCTGATAGTTGTTTGATTATCATTTCCTTGATGACTAGGGATGTTGAGAATTTTGTTCAGTGTTTCTTGGTAATTTAACATTCCTTTGTTGAGAATATTCTGTTTAGTTCTATAGCCAAATTTTAATTGGATTGTTTGGTTTGGTGGTATTTAATTTTTTGAGATATATATATATATATATATATATATATATATATATATATATATATATATATATATATATTTAATATTAGCCCTTTTTTAGATGTAGGGTTGGTGAAGATCTTTTCCCAGTGTGTAGGCTTTAGTTTTGTTCTGTTGACCATATCTTTTGCCTTACAGAAGTTTTTTTTTTTTTTTTTTTCATTTTAGTAATTGTTGTTCATAGAGTCTGAGCAATTGCCATACTGTGCAAGAAGTTGTCTCACTTTTTCTAATAGATTTAATGTATCTGGTTTTGTGTTGAGATCAGCAACTCACTTAGACTTTAGTTTTGTGCTGGGTGAAAAATAAGATTCTACTTGCATTTTTCTGCAAGTAGACTTCCATATAGATCAGCACTGTTTGTTGAAGATCCTTTCTTCCATTGTATGATTTTGGATTGTTTGTCAAGAATCAAGTATCCATAGGTGTGTGAGTATATTTCAGGGTCTTCAATTCAATTCCATTGTCTTACCTCTCTGTTTCTATGCCAGTACAATACAGTTAATATTACTGTTGCTATATAGAACAGGTTGAGATCAGAGATGGAAATACACACAGAAGATCTTTTGTTGTATAGGATTGTCTTAGCTATTAAGGTTTTTGTTTGTTTGTTTGTTTGTTTTTCTGTTTTGTTTTCCCTATGAGGTTGAGAATTGTTCTTCAAATATATGAAAAGAAGTGTTTTGGTGTTATGGTAGGAATTGCACTGAATTTCTAGATTGCTTTTGGTAAAATGCCTATTTTTACTATGGCGATTCTCCCTATCCCAACGTGTGAGAGATATTCCCATCTTCTGATATCTTCTTCAATTTCTTTCACAAAGGCTGGAAGTTTTTTTTTTCCATACAAGTCTTTCACTTGTTTCGTTAGAGTTAAAATTAGATACTTTATATTATTTGTGGCTATTGTAAAGGGTGTAGCTTTCCTAATTTCTTTCTCAGCCAATTCGTAATTTGTATACAGTAAGCTACATATTTTTTGAATTGATTTTGGATCCAGCCACATTGCTGAAGGTGTTTATCAGCAGTAGGAGTTCCTTGGTAGAATTATTGGGCGTCACTTTTTGTATACTATTACATTATCTGCATATCCTGATACTTTGACTCCTTCCTTTCCAATTTGTATCCCTTTGATCTCCTTTAGTTGTCTTAATGCTCTATCTGGGAATTCAAGTTTTTTTACTGAGGAAATATGGAGCGATTGTGCACAGCCTTGTCATGTCCCTGATTTTAGTTTCTCTTCATTTAATTTGATGATTGTTATGCCCTTGCTTCATATTGCCTTCTATGTGCGTAAGTACGTGCATTGTATCCTTGGTCTCTTCAAAAATTTTCACACAAATGGATGTTGGGCTTTGTAACATTCTTCTTCAGAATCTATGGAAATGTTCATGTGCTATTTTTCATTTCAATATATTTATGTGATGGATTACACTGATGGATTTCTGTATAGTGAATCACCCCTGCATGGCTCTGATGAAGCATACTTGCTCCTGGTGAATGATATTTTTGATGTGATTGTGGATTTGGTTTGTGAGCATTTTAATAGTATTTTTGCAACACTGTTCATAAGGGAAATTGCTCTTTCTTTGTTGGGACTTTGTTGCTCAAGGTGACCATGGACTCACATAATGAGTTTGGTAATGTTCTTGCCGTTACTACTTTGTGGAATAGTTTGAAGATAATTAGGATTAACTATTCTTTGAAGTTCTGGTAGAAATGTGTGCCTAGTCCATCTGGCCCTGGTCTTTATTTTTTATTTTATTTTATTTTATTTATTTTTGGTTGTGACATTTTTTTCTTTTTCTGCAGAATATATAGTAAATTTTTAAAAATTCGTTTAGCTAATATTGATTCCATTTTGGTAATTAGTAGCTATCAATATTATTGTCCATTTCATTTAGATTTTCAAATTTTGTGGCATATAGATATTTGAAGTAAGATTTAATGATTTATTAGATTTTTCTCAGTTTCTGTTGTTATGTCTCCCTTTTCATTTCTAATTTTGTTGATATGAGAACTGTCCCATTTTCTGTTAGTTAGTTTGGCTAAGGATTTGTCTATCTTGCTTATTTTCCCACAGAACCAAATATTGGTTTCTTTGATTCTTTGAATTGTTTTATTTTTTCTAATTTACTGATTTAAGCCCTGAGTTTGGTGGTTTTATGCCATTTACTTCTCTTCAGTGTGTCTCCTTCTTTTTGTTCTAGAGATTTCAGGAGTGCTATTAAATTCCTAGTATGGGATCTCTCCAATTTATTTTTGAAGGCATTTAGTGTTATGAATTTTCCTCTTAGCATGGCTTTCATTGTGTCTCATAAGCTTAGGTATGTTGTGGCTTCATTTTCATTTACTTGTAAGAAGTCTTACATTTCTTTTTTATTCCATTCCTGACCCATGGGTGATTAAGTAAAGAATTCTTCAGTTTCTGTGAGTTTTTAGGCTTTTTGTTGTTTCTGAGTTCCATCTTTAATCCATGGTGTTTTGATGAGATGCAAAGGGATTATTTTGATCTTCTTGTTTGCTTTGTGATCAAGTATGAGATCAATTATGGAGAAGGTTTCATGAGGTGTTGAGAAGAAAGTATGTTCTTTGGGGTGAAACATTCTGTAGATATCTAGTAGGTCCTTAGATTCACGGTTTCTATTAATTTCTTTAGTTCTTCATTTACTTTCCATCTTAATAATCTATCTATTGGTGAGAGTGGTGTATTGATGTCTCCCACTATTAATGTGTGGGGTTCCATGTGTGATTTAAGCTTTAGTAATGTTCTTTGATGAATGTCGGTGCTCTTATACCTGTGGCATAGATTTTAAAAATTGAGATGTCCTCTTGGTATATATTTCCTTCGATAAGTATGAAGTGTACTTCCCCATCTCTTTTTACTAGTTTTGTTTGAAAGTCTATTTTAAAATTCTTAGATTTGGTCTTTTTATAGTGTCCCAGATATATTGGGCCAGAAGGCCAAAGAAGATACTCCAACATAATAGTGAGTTGGTGACGATTCAGGATGCAAATTGTCTCTGTGATCTTCTCATTCAACAATGTACTAAATGCACTCCTGGAATACTCAAGTAATCATGTTTATTCCTTCTCAAGACTCTGATGGAGGTGAAGATCAGGTGTCTTAGGTTTACAATGAAGCTTAGTTGTTTAGGGGTTAAGATAGATGTTTTAAGTTTTTAATAACAAGATGTGATGGAGATTGATGTACATTCAGAATTTTAGATGCACCAAGATAGGAAAGATGTTTTCTTCAAGCCTGTTAAATAAAAGTAGCCAAAAACAGTAAGAATGTAACATTTATATGATTCCTGATTGTGTCATAGTTCTTCTTGCTATAGGTAGTTTATTGTATATGTGTGTAATAATATAAATGTATATGTAAAAACTAAAAATGTTTTAAAAAAGAAAATATTTTATTAGATTCTAAGATGGCTACTATACCTTGCTTCCTGCGACTGTTTGCTTGGAATAACTTTTTTTCAGCCTTTTACTCTGAGATAATGTCTATCTTTATTGCTAAGGTGTGTTTATTGTATGCAGCAGAGTGATGGGTCCTGTTTTTGCATCCATACTGTCAGCCTGAGTCTGTTTATTGGGTAATTGAGTCCATTGAGTTTGAGAGATATTAATGACCAGTGGTTTTTAGTTAGTTCCTGTATTTTTTATGTTGTTTTTGGTAGTTTGTGTGTGTGTGTGTGTGTGTGTGTGTGTGTGTGTGTGTGTCCTTTCTTTTTGTTTTGCAGATGTGAGATTATTTCATGCATTTTACTCTGTATAGTTAGCCTCCTGGGGTTGAAGTTTTCTTTCCAGCATCTTCTTTGGGGCTGGATTTGTGTCTATGTATTGGTTAAACTTGGTTTTGTCTTGAAAAATGTTGTTTTCTCCATCTGGGGAGTTGAATGTTCTGTTGAGTATGGTAGTGTGGGATTGCATGTGTGATCTCTCATTGCCTGGATGACATTTGTCCCACCCTTCTGGCTTTCATAGACTCTGTTGATAAGTCAAGTGTAATCTGTTAGGTTTGCCTTTTTATATGGCTTTGACTTTTCCTCTTTCAGCTTTTAACATTCTTTCTTCCTTCTGTACATTTTATTGCTTTGATTTTTATGTTGCAGGAGGATTTTCTTTTCTGGTCCTATCTATTTGGAGGTCTGTAGGCTTCTTTTATGTTGGGGAAGTTTTTTTCTATGATATTGTAGAACATGTTTTCTGGACTATGGAGCTTGTCATAATCTCCTTCTTCTATACCTATTATTCTTAGGTTTGGTCTATTTATAGGGTCCCATATTTGTTGGGTATTTTGTTTCAGGAACATTTTAGTTTAAACATTTTATTTGACTGATGTATCAATAGCTTCACCTATACCTTCTATACTTGGAATTCTCTCTTTCCTCTCATATTCTGTTGATGCTGCTTGAGCTTGCAGTTCCTGTCCTCTTCTGTATGTTTTCTACGTCCAGGATTGCCTCAGATTATATTTTATTTGTCTCTTCTAAATCCCCTCTTAATACTTGAATAGTTTTATTCATTTCTTTCTCAGATTTGAGTGTATTTACCTGTAGTTCTTTATAAAGGTATTTTCCTGTATTTCTTTGTGAAATATATTTTCCTCCTTCAAAGGTTCTGTCATTTCCTTCACCTCAGATTTAACATCTCCACTGTCCTTCATGGATATTATTAGCATCTCTAGTGCTTGCTGTGATTGGATTACTGGATTTTTCTGTTGTCCTATGGCTCTGAGCTTTGATGCTTGTGTTCTTACACTGGCCTCTAGCCATCTGGTTGTCTGTGGTATTAGCATACCTGGAGGATCCTCCAATGGTATTGCTGTCTTCCATGTGGGCCAGGCAGGTCAGGAGGAGGCAAAGAGAACTCCATGACAAAGGCTGTTAGCCAGTTCTCTCTCAAGGTTTCCTCAGGGTGATGGCCAATAGGTGCTGGAGCTTCAGCCCATCCCATTTCTGCTGGATTCCCTGTCTGTGTCTCATTTGGGTCAGTCAGGAAAGGAGCAGACAGAGAGAGTTCCAAGCCAAAAGCTGTCTGGTTGCCCCTCAGGCCTCACTGGTATGGTGGATAATGTAGGGTATGGTTGTCATCTGACTTACATTCTGGCTCACTCTCTGTGATGCAAATGGTCCAGGCTAGAAAGGAGCAGGCTGACTTATCTAAGTCCAAAGCTTCTTGCGTGTCCCACAGTCCTTCTCAGGAGAGCAAGTAATGTGGGTTTTGGCCCTCACTCAACTCACCTTTGTTATTCAGTGTCTGTGTGCCAGATCAGCCAGGCCTGTTAGCACTGGGCAGAGAGAAATCTAAGCCTAAAACTGCTCATTTGTCCCACAGTCCTTTTGGGGATGGCAGTTAATGTGGGTTGTGGCCTCTGCCTGATTTGGCTCTGCTCCTTTGCTCTCTATGTCCCTGATGGGACAGGTTGGTAAGCAGCAGATAGTGAGAGATCCAAGCCCAAAGCTGCTTGGGTATCACACCATGAGTTTTCATTTCTTTTTCTTTTTTTCCTATTGCAAGTAGAATTTAGTTATCCAAGACAAACAAATTATGTTCCACACTTCATTCAGCATAATGGAATTACAGAGGTTAGTCTGGAAATTTTAAATCATTAAAGATTTTTGACCTTTGAGAAATTAGAGAAATTAACATTTCAACTGTCATTTTGAAAAGATGTAAATTAAGCCTTGTCTGTACTGTTGATGTTGATTTACTGTTTAAAGCATTGGGTTGGACAGATAGCTCTAATAGTAAATTAATATACCACCAAGCATATGTAATACCCCAAGCTTATGGTTGAGAAAAAGAGAACTTAATAATATAAGTTACTGTTTAATGTAGTTTTCATTTCTTTCAACTCTGAGTAAAGATTCCTCCCTGTGCCCTAACCTCACTCTCTTTATTTTTTATTAGTTGTTTTGTTGAACTTATCCATTTTGGCTGAAGTGAGAGAAAATTCAAGTAATTTTAACCCACATTTCTCTAATTGATAAAAATAGTGGACACTTTTTCATGTTTTTCCAGGGCATTTTTATTTTATTTTATATTTTATTGTGAACTCTCTGTTTAGACCTCTATCTTATTTTTAATTGGGTCTTTCTTTATTCAATTTTTGGGTTCTTTGGATAGTCTTTTTAAATTTATTTATTTATTATGTATACAGTGTTCTGCACGCAGGCCATCTCGTTATCGATGGTAAAGGGCCACCATATGGTTGCTCAAGAAAGTTGGAATAGCAGACAATGCCCTTAACCACTGATCCAGCTTTCCAGCCCCCTGAATATTCTTGGCATCAATATTTTGTCATGTGTAGACCTGGAAAAGTTTCCAATTTGAGTTCCTTTTAAACTAAATTCATTGTCTCCTTTGCTGTACAGAAGACATTAATTTTATGAGTTATTATTTGCCCATTGTTGGTTTTAAGTTCTTGGAAATGGAATCCTGTTCAGAAAGACTTTTCATAATTTATAATTTTTGGCGTTCTTATGTTTTATTCTATCCATTTTTTGTTTTAGTTTTCAAATTGAGGTCTTTGAAACACTATGGTCTAATTTTTTTCCATAGTGTGATAGTACAGTTCTTATTCTATTCATGTGCATGGTGACATTCAGTTTCCCTGGCATCATTAACTGAGATGTTCTCTTTACCCCAGGATATGTTTTTTTGTCTTTTTTCTCAAATATTAGGTGGCTGTAGTTACAAGTGCTCAAATTTCAGTGTTATATTTTGTTCCATTGGCCTGTATATCTGTTTCTGTGTCAGTACCATACTGTTTTTATTACTATAACTGTATAATCTTTAACTCTGAAGTATTCATCTGTCTAGTGTTTCTCCTTTTGCTCGGTTTTGCTTTCACTATATGGAGTCTTTTCTCACCCTGTTAGTATTTTAGGTTTTTGTTTGCATTTTTGTAAGAATGCTGTGTGTGATTTTTATTGGGATTTCAATGAATATAAACATTTTTGGTGAAATGATCATTTTCAAAATAATAGTTTTATAAATCTTTGAATTTGAAATGATTTTCCCTTTTTTAATATTTCTCATAATCTTTGTTTTTTTCAGATATTTAAAGTTTTTATCATAGCAGTCTTTTATATACCTTATTATGTTTATTACTAGTTTACTGTCTTTGATGTTACTGCAAAAGAGAATGTATCTAAGTTGCTGTTCTCAGTGTATTTGTTTTTAGTGTATACAAAAGTAGTGGTTAGTACAAGTTAATTTTCCTCACTACTTTCTTGAAATTATTATTTCTGGATGTTTTTCATGAGAATTTTGTGATCTCTTATGTTTATTATCATGTAATATTCCAATAAGGATAGTTTGAATTCTTCTTTCACTATGTATATAGTTTTAATATTCTCCTCTTGCTTTGTTGCTCTGACTATTGCTTCCAGCACTATAGTTGAAAGTCCCTAGGGATAATAAAAAATCCATTCTTATTCATTAGTTTAATGAGAATACTTTGAGATTTTTGTATATATGTAAGATAATGATGACAACATGTTTGTCAAATCTAGGCTTTATTTTTTTCAAGTTGACATATGTTCCCTTCAGTGCTACTTTTACTATGACTTTTATCATGACAGCATGTTGGGTTTGTGAAGCAACTTTTGGGATCTGTTGAAATGATCCTGTGAGTTTTCTCTTTAAACAGATTCATACAATTATTGTAGTTTTCAAGATACATATGGTTAATCAATCCTGCATTTCTAGGATGCATCCATCAGATTTCTAGTATTTTTGAGATTTTCTTGCATCTATCTTCATGGGTATTGTCAGTCAATCTGTACTTTATGCTGCTTGTTGCCTTTTTACTTGGCTTATATATTAGAACAATACTCTGTTCATAGAAAATTTAGGAGCAATGTCTGTATGTACGTTTGAAGAATTTCCATAGGGTTTGTTGTAGTTCTTAGTTGGGAATATGATAAAATTCTGCTGTGAATCCATTTTATATCGAACTTGTTTTAGTTAGAATGCTTTTTGTTACTGCTTCAACCTCCTCCTTTGTTATGAGTCTTTTTTAAGCTGTTGTTTTCTTCTTGGGTTAACATTACTTTCTGTCAAATATAAATATGCTTAACTCCAATTACTTATTCTCAAAATTCTCATTCAGAGCTCCTCAGGTTTCTTTTCACATAGAAAATTGTGAATACAATTAAAGCATGTGTTTATCCCCATAACAGTGTTCTCACTTTACTACTAAATATTTGAAAATATGATTTTCATAAAATTGTTTACAACGTGTAAAATTTACTGATCAAATAGGTTAGCTGCACAAAACCCTTGTGAGAAAGATGTGCAAATATATCTATTATACACATCAACTAAGCCCATGTGTGTGCCAGGGGAAGCATGCATGTATTCTTGTATGTGTATAAAATGTATATATTATATTATATTATATTATATTTTCCAGAGAAAAGTGACAAAGGGAAGAAGGAAGATTGAGAGAAGGAAAATGGGGGAGGAAAGGGGTCAATAACTTTATTGCTGAAGGGGTACTAGGAATAGAGACTGAAGTGCAACTAATAATTACCTCTGACTCATGAAAGGAGAATTCTTCTATCATTTAACATTTAGTTTTTCATTAAATAAACGAAAAAAATTTTTACTTGCATTATTAAATTGTGGAAATGTTCTAAGATGTCTTATACATTGTGAAAAGTATAATAAATTCTGAATAGTGTTTACTGTTAAAACATCTGGAGTGTATATAATTAAAAAGTGAAAAAAAAATCAGTTTTGGTTGTCATAAAGATGAAAACCAAAAAAACCAGTGGGGTTTGTAATATTTAACCTGCATCCACTTTATTTGTATGTAGAGACCATACAAATTTAGTTTTTAAAAATATATTAAAAGCGTGTAAGTAATTAATACAATGCCTTCAAACAGATGACTCAAATTGAAGTATTTTCTGTAATCTTAGGAAATTAATGTTATTTATATTTTTTCATATACCAAATTTTAAGTGAGAAAAAATATTCATTTATAGCCAATTTAAATACGAATAAGAAGTAAGTAATTAAACTGAATTAGTAATTACCAACACATTTTTTTCTATGCCACTACAGAAATTTGATTGAAGTACTTTTCCTTTATAATGGATGATCAGACAATTTGCATTACTGTAGCTAATGACATAGACTAAGATAAGCAAAATGACTACTAGTCATAACACAATTAAATACACATTTGCCATATATATGTTAACACTCAACTTATCCAGTTTGAATCTTGAAAATGTAAAAGAAATTATTGTTTTCCTGATTAAATGATAAAGTGAAATAAAACTTCATTTAAAAATTGTGAAAAATGATATGTTGATGTGGGAGAGTTGGCTTACTTGTTAAGAATGCAGTTGCTCTTGAAAAGGACAGACTACCTGTTGTATATTGCCACTGTGTAAGCTGTAGCTTTCACCAGCAGTAACTTATTCCATAACAGTGACCTCCAAAGATCAGTGAAGTTATAAAACTAGTAGAAAATTAGAGCGACGCTTGTAGGGAATGTGTTCCTTCTATTTTATGTTCTGTTTTAACCGAATACACGAGAGTGGATAATTGATGACCTTTATGGGAAGAATGGGTAGACTACAGAGAAGAGTTGTGAGCGACCTATGAAAGACAGAAGAATTGACTTTAGAGACCAGAGAAATACACTGTTCTTGCCACAGGCAAGGTATAAGTAGCATTGACAGTTTTGAAGTCTGCACAATCCAGAATGTGATTAACACAATATGATTTTTAAAATTGCAGCCATAAGGAATTGCGAAGGTGCTAAAGCACAGAGCAGTTTCCAAATATTTGTGTAATGCCTACAAGATGTTCAGGGCTAAAGCTAGAACAGAGATTGAGTGAATGTCCAAAGTATGCCAGGCCCAACCTGAGATCCACCCCATAGGAGAGAAGCAACCCCTACATTATTAATCACACTTGACTGTGATTGCAGATGGGAGCCTTGAATAGCTTTCCTCTGAGAGGTCACACCTGGTAGTATATCAAAATCGATGCTGAAACTCACATTAGTCATTATGAAACTGACATTAGTCAGAGCATATGGAGCCATGTGGAAGAGTGAGGAGTAGGATAGGAGGACCTGCAGGAGACAGGAAATATACAAGAAGACCAATAGAGTCAAACAACCTAGGCCTAAAGGGGGCTTATGAGACTGAAACATCAACCAAGGACCATATATGGAGTGTACCTAGAACACCTACACATATGTAAATAATGGGCAGCTTAGTCTTCATGTGTGTGCACTAGCAAGGGGACACTGGGGTGACTCAGACATTGATTCTATGCTGTGCTTTTTCATCATGACCCTCAGGTTGGGCTGCCTTGGCTGGCTACAGGGGAAGAGAATGTACTCAGGCCTGATTCAGCTTGATATGCTAGGGTGGGTATGAGGGGTTTTATTTTCTGAGGAGTAGTGGAGGGGGTAGAAGGGAAATCAGGAGGGGGTATAGGAGTGGGAGGAGAGGGGAGACATGGCTATGATGAGGATGTAAAGTGAATAATATTAAACATGTAAAGCAATGAGATGAATTATTTACATGTAGATTTCAAATTGACAGGCCAATATTTTTAGTTTATTGAATTACATAAAGTAGAAACAATTTAAAGAAATCTGTTAGAGGTTTATAAAGTCAGTACATACATAGCATTTTAACCATTTTTATCAATTTGTAAACTCTGGTGTCATATGAAAAGAATCTAATTTAATTTTGACAGAAGCTCTTTGTTTCATCTGTCATACATGGTGGAGGGTTGGGTCTGTGCAGCAGGCTGCCCCCTTTGGAAAGAATGTACATGATGTCAGAAAATCTGGCTGGATTCAGAGCAATCTCTCAATACATTTCTCAGCAGCATTCCCAAGTTAAGGCAACACATGATTTAAAAGGCAAACTGCATGCTAAAATTTTTAAGTAGGAATGTTGCTTTCAAATTTACTTTTTGCTATAATGATTTATTTCAATGTCTCTCTAGGATTTATCATAAAAATCAAGTTCTCTGCTTCCAATAGTCACAAAAGACTTACGGAAATTTTTCCTTTTGATTGTATTTTAAAGGACACTCATATATATTCATCAACTTCATTTTGTAACTTCAAAATATGCACATGTCTTCCTGACAACTCCCTGGAAATTTAGTTTTACTTTGAATAAAAGTTCATTGTGTGAACAAGTGGCCAATGAAAGTTTGAAAATGTTCACTATATGCAAAAAGTTGTATCTAATAGTGATTAATAATTTCTCTTAGGTAAAGCAGCAACTCCTTTTGCTTTTCTCTTCTTATTTTTCTCATATTTTATTTTATTTTTAAAATGGTGGTATAGACAACTGTTGAAGATATGTTTATTTTAGAAAAATTCGTGGATCTTTTAATTGAATTTTGAAGCTTGTCCCAGAAATCTAAACAAGCCATTGACTGTGAAGCAGTTATTGACCCAAAGAATTATTAAAACCAGACTTCCCATTAGATATATAAAATAATGATTTAAATAATACATTTTCTAGAAATAATTTCCTGGAAATATGATTGCTAAAATTGCAAAATTAAAGATGAGTAGAATAAAAATTTCAGATGTTTGAATAAGGAAGCATGAGTCAGTTTAATATAGGTGAAAATGGTGTGAGAATCCTAGGTAAGATGGCAGATTTGAAAGCCCCACTAAATTACCAAGACAATATCCACTGATTTCTGTTTTTGTGAGATAGGGTAGCTGTAAAGGAATTTGTCTGTCCAGATGAACTTTGCATGGGGGAGCAAGCAGTAATGATTGCTAGTTGGTAGATAGCTGCTACAAGTAATGCTAGTTAAAGAAAAGGAATCCAAAGTTGATAGCTTCCCTTCTCACACACATGGGTCAGAAAGAAGAGTAAGAAGTGGATGTGTAATTGCTGATGGGCCTGAGTAAAGTTTCTAGTTATGGTGAGATATGGAAGGTAGGCAGCTTAAAAACTAACCTCACCTACACACCTGCATCAGGAAACATTGAAAGAAGAGCCCCTGCAGAGCTGAGATCCAGAAAATAGAAAGAGCTCTGCACACTTCTGTGAACATAAAGACCAATGATTAGTTTTGCCAGTGCTGCCAGCAAATTCACAAAGGGTGTCCTGTCTCCCTTGCCTCATATAAGATGAAGCTTAAGATGGAGTACCAAGGACAGAGCTGAGAACTCAATCTCTCCACTCAAGAACTGTCCCAGAAACTTGGTTGAGGGACTTAAAAGGTGGCTCTTCGTGACAGAAGAAGTCATGTTCCCAGAACTCATTTCTGGTGGCTCATAAGTACTAGCTACTCCAGACTCAAGATAATTCAATAGTCTTTTCTACTCTCTATGTGCTAACACACACACACATACACACTCTAAACTGAATCAATGAGGAAACGGGTTCAATTGTCACTATGGTAGATTTGCTTTTATATGTTTGATCCAGAGTTGTAAATGACACCTCTACCATCAACATTGCTTGCTATAAAAATATTTTTGGAAGAGTGTTCAAAATTCATCCCACTAGCTGTCTCATGATTAAATTAGTTGCCCCTATACTTTAGGTTTGAGCAAGCAGAATATTTCACAGCTCTCAATGTACACTTGAAACATTTTACTCTAGGTTAATCTTTGAATGTCTCTTTTCTCGTTGAGTATGTATGTATTGTATATATGTATGTATGTACATATGTATACATTTCTAATTTCTACCTCTTAACTATGAATCCATCCCCTATTTATAGCCATCTTCTGATCATGAAATGTTTAAGTCTGATTTATAAGAACATATACACCCTTTGTTCTTGTTTCTTCTTTATTGATCATTCACAGTACCAAATATCTGCCTAATTTTTATATAAATTATATTA
Source organism: Acomys russatus (assembly GCF_903995435.1). Lineage (NCBI taxonomy): Eukaryota > Metazoa > Chordata > Mammalia > Rodentia > Muridae > Acomys > Acomys russatus. The sequence goes on from NC_067142.1 coordinate 7,985,014, forward strand.
GACTACTCTCTGGTACAATGATAATGGGAAGAAAATTTCTATAAGATTTTTTAAATTTTATGTTTACCACATTTAGAGTTATTCTAATAATTCCAAAACATTCTTGAATTTATCTTTATCTAATGGCTGACAAACTGGCCAATTTCCAGTGTTGTTCCCAATACTCATTCCCTGAGTAGCAACTTGACAGTTATTTGGTTTGTAACCCAGATGTCCTGTCTGTATTTCTTTGTACATGAGCTTTATTATTTTATGCTTTAAGGTATTTGTTTATTGTGCCTAATTTATCTTAAAAGTCATCTAACATGCCCTTTTGTATTTGAGATAGCATATATATTGATGTTCACACTTTTGGAATAAGTATAACTTATTTGTGTTTTATCATTTTAGACTTTATGATTAGCCATTACAATACTTTAAATCTCTAATGTTTTAGATGAATCATTTTTCCATTGATTTTCATGCTATTGTTTACAATTTCTTTTATCCTGTTTACTTCCTATCTTCTTTGTTCTATGTTTTTGTTAAGAGGAGATTGTTTGAGAACTTCTCTTAAATGTGAGTCCTTGTGCCTTGGGTGTCACTCTGAACAGTGGCATCTCAACACTTGTTTTCTTCCATTGTAAAACTTCAAAGTTCCCAATTGATTTCCACTCTGAACATTGTTCATTTGAAGCATCTTCAGCAGCTGCTAAATAATCAGTTTTATGCAAAATAATCTATATATAATTGATTTCTAGCTAATACTAGTTGAGTAGAGACTGAATAAGATCTCATGAAACTGAAAATCTTATGTAAGGCAAAGGACACTGTCAATAGGACAAAACAACAGCCTAATGAGTGCGTAAAGATATTCAACAACCCTATGTCCAACAGAAGGCTAATATTCGAAACTTATAAAGAACTCAAGAAATTAAAAACCAACAAACCAAATAGCTCAATTTAAAAATGGGTTATTGGGCTAAACATAGATTTCTCAACTGAGGACTATCTAATGGCAAAGAAACACTTAAAGAAAAGTTCAACAACATTAGTCATCAGTGTAATGTAAATCAAAATGCCTCAGATTTCACGTTAAACCTGTCAAAATGACTAAGATAATAACCTCAACTGACATCACATGCTGGCTAGGATACAGAGCAAGGAGAACACTCCTCCATTGCTGGTGGGAGTCCAAACTATACAACCACTTTGGAAATCAATATGACAGCTTAGCAAATTTTGGGAATATATCGACCTCAAAACCCAGCCGTACCACTCCTGGACATATACCCAAAAGAGGGTCCACTACACCACATGAATATTTGCTAAGCTATATTCATAGCATGTTTATTTGTAATAGCCAGAAACTGAAAATACCCTAAATGTCCCTCAACTGAAAAATGGACAAAAAAATATTGTACACTTACAAGTGGAATACTACTCAGCTACTAAAAAAAAAGAACGTCATGACATTTTCAAGGAAGTGAGTGGAAATGGATAATATCCTGAGTGAGGATATTCCAGACCCCTCTCAAAATAAATGAAACAAAACAAACAAAAACAAAAAAGCAAGTATGGTATATACTCACTTATAAGTGACATTGGCAATAAAGTATAGGATAGGCATTTTACAATCCACAGAGCCAGAGAAGATAGGTAAGAAGGAGAGACCAAAAGATGGTTCTAAAATCTCACTCAGAAAATTAAATAAAATAAAAGTCTGAAGTAAGTAGATGGAGGGGAGTGCAGCAAAAGAGGTTTGGGGTTCACATGTGGGAAAAAGGTAAAGGGCTGGGAAAGAGAACTAAAATCAGTGGTGGTGTCATCTGTTAGATAAGGAAGGCTTGTGGGCAAGCAAGGCGATAACATTCAGGATTTAGTATGAGTAAATTATAATAAATTAAAACAAAGTAAAATTAACTGTATCTAGTGTGATTACCATGTGGAATGTAAAAGATCCTGTATTAAAATCTTTATATTTATATTTTAGAATTAATTTATTTATTTCAAAAAATAAGTTGTTTTGTTAAAAAAATATCAAATATACTAACCTATATATAAGATTTCCAAAAGTATATATAGATTTAGCACCTTTTCTATATTTTTCATATAAAATATTGTTTTATATAAACTAATTATTAAAAGTTGTGTTGATAGCTGTATCCTGGGAAAGTACATAAACTATATTGAAAAATAAATAAAAATTACTTGCTTTTCAAAACTTAAAAGACATATATATTTAGGTGTATGTATGCCTGTGTATATGTTGTGATTCTTAAACATTGTAGTAAATTAGAAAATATTATTTTGCAGTCTATTTGTACTCAGCAATCTGTAAACATTGTTTTTACTCATAGACATTAGTCTCATGATTATAAGTAAAGCAGCTCCAGCGAAGGTGGCAAATTTTCTCTAAAAGCAGAGTGTATTTTGCTGTAAAATTATGACAACAGTGTGGTCCTAATTATCTCTTTTATTTTAGGCATTGGCAGACAGCCAATAAATCATATTTTTTCACCTAAAGGATATAATCAAATAGCACATGAAGCTTTTGTTGACTCTTAGATATGTAAATTAGGCATGCTATTTAACAGGTTATTTTGTCATTCTGTTGAGTGGAAACATTGATTTGCATGAGTAATTACACTCAGTCTTCTCAGAACAAGGAAGAGGTTTGCAAAACACAGTTCTAGAGGTGATCAGCGTCCCATGCACAGTGCCTCTAGGTCAGATTCCTTCAGCAAATGCCTGGGCTAGGTACATAAAATTCACATTGGGAAGGAGCTGTGAGTGAGTTACAATACAGTCACACAATTTGGAGCCATTTTGTATTTTGAAGTCAATTGGAGTTGTCTGCTTATAGACTTCTTCCCAAGTGTCAATGGAGTTGACACTGGAGTACATGTGAACTGTGTACTAGTTATCAATATATCTTTAACAATAAAATAAGTTCAGACCTCTCTCTGCTTTACAATAAGCATACCATAAATAGATATATATTCTTTTGGTGACTTAAAAATATGTAAATCACTAGAAGCACATTGAATAAATCTGTTTTGTGCTCATAGGCTTCAAAGACAATCTTAGAGTATGTAATTAAAACTACAGAAATAATGATAATTTCTAAGGTAATATGTAACTCTCATAAATGTATATTTTAGGTTATTATTTTTAAATCATATAGTTTAAGGCTTTTGTATAGCTCAGAAATATCTTTTCTAGATAATCTTTGTAAGAAATGTATAGTTTAAGCATATTTAGGATACAAAATTGCTACATTTAATTTGATATAAAGAAAAAACTGAAAACTACTAAGAATCTGTAAATCTGCATCCAAATATCATATTAATATATGTAAGGGTATGTTTACTTCACTAACTATATTGTCTAATAGAAAATAAATAGTCTTTACTTACTGAAAAGTTTGTCAAAACAGTTTTACAGACACTAAGTAGACAGAGATTACACAACATTATCATCCCCAGGAAGAATTCTCTGCAGCATTCATAAATTTTGTTTATGTTGCTGTATTGCTATAGAGATGAAGTCAAATCGTGGAAGACATTAGTGTCTGTCTTCCTCAGCACCAGCACAGCACTTAAGCAGCTCCATATCAAGGTACCTGAGAAGTTGATAGCAACATTTTTGCTACAATCACTGTATGCATAAGATTCACTTATATCAGGCTTAACCACTAAGTAACATCTACTCTTGTGCCCCATTGTTGTACTATAGTAGACAGCAGCAGGCCATTCAATTAAAAATCAGTTTTGAAGCAAGAAAACTCTAATTTACCAGCATCCTTTACCATTTCTTTTTAAAATAAATGTCCAGCCTTAGTATGAAAAACCTATTTTACTGCTCTTTTCAAATTAATAATTACACTTGGCCTCAATTGTGTTATAGTACTACAGAAGCAAAATGACATTTATTAAAGATCAATATCAGGTCCAGGTAATATGATCTGAATTTCACAAATGTTTTTCCCTTAGTGTTGTGCAGCAGGACTGCAAGACAAGAATCATTATCCTCACCTTGTCTCCTAAAGTAGCAGAGGATGGTACATATCAATAAACCAGTGTGTCAGATATGACACTTGTCCACTTGTCTAGCCAGCTGCAGAGCTGGAGGGCAGATAGACCACCTTTATTTCAGGTCTGTTTCTAATTGATAGACTGAGAAAATAATTTCAGAATCATACCTACATAGGATAATTTAGTCACCTTATAAGTTATTTATTTGTATTTTGTATTGCTCTAAAACACCTCTTTTATTTAGCTATCCTCAGTTATTTAATAGTTAATGATAAAGAGAAACTACAGTCAGGTAATGAGTTCAAAAGTGCCTTTAATTGTCCTTTCTCCTATCTTAGACAATTTAAATCAAATTAATTTATACACTTAGTGTTCCCACCTTACTAATTATGGTTCAAATATTCATTCTTAATTTCTGACTGTTGTGTGTGCCACCAGTGGCTACAAAGCATTTTTGAGAATTGAGAACATCCTGCTGAAAAATGCTGGTCTATGGTAGAAAAGGAAGTGATATGTTCCCATCCCCAGTACCAACCCTAGAAGAATTCTCATCTCAGTTCTTCTGCTTCCATAAAAGAAGGCACAAGTACAACAAACCACTAGTTAATGTTTGTTTCATAAAAACAAAACAACAACAAATCTAAAATACTGCTTCCAGAAGGGAGGAAACGACAAATTGAATGGCCACACAAGGCCTTTCTTTATTAACTAGGCTTCTAAGTTCAGGGCTTCCATTTGACCCCTTCTTTGCCCCCAGTTTGGTTGGACTTCTTCTTGGAATTAGCAGAGAATTTCTTAGTAACTATTTTTACCCACAATTCAGTCTGTTACAATTAGAGGAACAAAACAAAAAAATATATATAAAGGTGCAACTGCCCACAGTGTTGACAGGTTTACTGGGAGATTTGGCAACAGGACCATTTACACATGATTCTTGAGGGAGGATTCAGGTGAAACATCCAGAGTTTGCCAAGAAAACATTAGGTTTTTTTTTTGTCCTGTAGACTTTTATTTTCTATTATTATTAGCTTGAGTTTCTCATAAAGAAAAAGAAGGCCTCTGGCTGATTTCCCAATTCTTGAGATAGTTATTTTAACCCTAACATTATTCTTGTGGTAAGATAAAGCATATACATACATTATAGATTTATATAACAGATACACATATCACAATGCTCTTTGGTATAAGATATAATGCCAAAGAAGCCCATCAAACAATTATTGAAGATAGAATGTTCAAAAACGTATGTAATCCTCATAATATGACATGCATCAAAGTTTAGCCTAGACAACATTACATTAACATAGGTGAGTAAATTTTCCCAAAGAAAATGTTGTTTTATGGTAAAATATAGAATATCCTATGTAGCTGGCAAGGATTATATTTGTCCTTCAATTCCCAACTATTCATATGTATAAAGAAGACTATTTAAAATCAATATCTGAATTACAGTTGCCATTAAATGCCTATCTCATCCCTATCACTATTGTAGCTAAGAACTCAAAGACAACTAAGCTATAGACTGTGTGCATAGTCATATGCAAAATGTATCAGTATGTATACAAATATATACATTATTTTAAATTAATGCACATAAATTGCTATAATAAGCAAAGTCAAGAACTGTTTCACTTAGTGTTTAAGGACACCATTCTAGTGAACTGGTTAACACTTTTCACTTCTGTGCAATGACCTGACTGAATACTTTGAAGAACTCTTTAAATAAGTAATATATCATCATCCATATGGTTGTTATATAAAACATTAGAAGTAGAGTACATTTCAAAATATTTTATTAAATCATCATATTTTTCAAAAGACATAACTGGTCACCATAATCCTTCAAAGCTTATAGATTATAATTGTTTTCTGTTCCTTAATTTCAAATTTCCATTTGATATATAAAAATAGTTATCATATAGAAATCCATAACCTCTCTTAACATGAATTTCTTCAAATTACATGTATGTTATTTTTATCATTTATTTTTCCATAACCAAAGGGAATGGCCCATACCTCCACAATAGAGTCTCAGTACATTTAGTGATGCTCACGACAGTAAGAACTGTCATCCTTAAGTTTGTGCAATTTAAACTTTCTACAGAATGTATGAAGTTCAAAATTTGAGAACCTAGGTTTGAGTTCAAATTTTTAAAAAGTAGACAAACATCAGAGTTTATTTGATGTTCACTATTAAAGAAACTCTTGCTTGAGTTAGAAGTACCATAACTAATGGAAATAATATTTGCATATTTGATGAAGGGATAAGACATTTTGTTGTAAGCACAGAAATACGTGTCTTTGAGATCAACCTTAGAATATAATAAATAAAATCAATTCATTTTACTAGCTAAAAAGGAAAGCAACAAGAAAATTGAGCATACTATAGGAATACTTGACAATGATTAAAAAAAATTCCCATATCAGATTGATGCTGAATAAAATTCAGAGAATAAGTAGTGCATGGGGATTCTATGGATGAATTTAACTTTCTCTTACTGTAGATAAAATAATAACTCTTTTCATGTTCACAAAGTTAACTATTCATAATTAGCTATTTGGATCTCCAAACTTTTGTGGAATTATGATAAGAAAATAGTGTGCAACTATGAAGTCTTTCATTATTTCTGAGCGTATTTTCATCCTGTCCATCTATGTAATATCAGAAGATTGAGACCTGTTTCATGATGTGTGTGTATTTCAGTGTTGAATAATTAGTATTTTGAATAATGATTTTTCTGAAAGAAGTTAAATGCTGTTTACAATGCATGCATAGTGTTACTTTTAAAAGTCTTCTTTATACTAACTTAGTGTGAGGAAGGCCTGAGAAAAATACATTTACTGAATACAAGAAAGAGAAAATTTTAGTGTTGTTTAGATTTTAATGAACGTGTGCTTAGGCACATGTCAGAGGAAAACTTGTGGATGTTTTTTTCTCATTCAATTATGTGGATTTCAGTAATCAAACTCAGTTTGTCCGGCTCATCAACCTTTACCTCCTGAGAATCTCATTGGCCTTTTAAGGTCATTTCATCTGCAAGTTCTTATATGAAGCTTTATGAGTGACAATGTGATGTAGCTGATAAATCCAAAATAAGTAAACTTCCTGTTGTATGGACCTCCTCATCTGGGCGAAAAGAACAACTAGATAATCAGCATCTAGACCCTATGTGTAAGCATTTCTATTTTTTGCAGGGCTAAGGTCTCTCTCTCTCCCTCCCTTCCCCCCCCCAAATCATTCTCACACTTTACTGAGATACATACAAGAAATGTAAATCTATACAAAAGAATGAGCACATGGTGTTGGACTGAACAGTAATATTTATAGGAACGTAGGAAAAGTGAGAGGCCCCTTTCTGTGGCAGGAGGAGAAACAGAGTCTACAGAGCAATGGTAAAATAAATTCTGGACTTTTCTATTCTGTCCACCTGTATATCTAATTATCTATTTGCATAATATAATCTGTATGTGTGTATTTGTACAATACAAAATTTGTGAATACATTTAAAAACAAGTTGTTCAAAAAATCACCATGCAAACTCTTAAATATGTTTCCAAAGAGGTTAACTAAATTCAGTTTCCATAGGTTTATTGGGGCCACTTGCTGAAACCTACATTATCATGTCATAAAGTCTATTCAATCCCCCACTACAGCACTTAGAGTGAGTGTTATAATCTGGACTCAATAGCTCATGTGGGGTAGCTCCAAATGACACAAATGTTGGCCAAGGAAGAAAAAGGCTTTGCATTAAATCTCACACAGTACTATTAGCAGTTTTTTTGAATCACATCTGGATTATCTTCAATAAAAAATAATTTATTACACACAATGGAAATTTCACTTTTATGGCTCATAGGATTTTTTATTTATTGCCAAATATTAGAATATTTAAATGTCATTTTGAATGTATGAGATTTTTGAATTTGTGCATATCAAATTAATGAATAGCATTGATTAGCAGCATGTGATCTAAGATGATAACTTTTAAACATTTAGAGCCATTGTACAACGGATTCTTCTTCATCTGCTCAGTCCTATGATTCAGTGTCCTGCAAGATAATAAGCAGTTTAGTAATGTATCTGTCAGAAGAATTCACTTATGCTTTACATTTACAATTTTAGTAAATGCTAGGAATTTAATTTTCTCTTTTTAGTATAAGATACATGCCTGTGTTTTTCAGAAAATATAATTACCAAAGAATAGATGTGGACTTAATACTCAAATATAGAAATTAAAATTTTTAATGAATTTATTCTTAGATTTTTTTCTATGTGTATTTATATTTTCACACATAGAAATTTATTAAATATATGAAATATAATTAGGATCAGACTTTAAATTTTCATATATTAATCATACTTTTATGATAACATCTACACACAAATATTACATTAATATTAACATCATGCTTTATAATGATTGTATGCCAATCATTACATACTGCCATTAATATGCTACAGGACAGAAGCAATGTACAAATGAGGAAACATTGCTAAAATTGTGATCAGGATCCAAATGGAAATTTTTTACCTTAGTATTTTTGTAGATATTACTCTTTAGGTAGTGTTAATATCTCCTGGCATGATGATATTTTTTGGTTTCCAGATTCTGATGAACACCAACTCTAGGGACCAGAGAACATCAGAGAATCAATGTCCTGAATGAAGCACTCCCCTCAAATGGGTGATAGACTTCACAAAAATAGCCAGTTCCTTTTCCCCTTGGAAGGATTTTTTCCAAAGACAAGTCCAAATCCTTTTCTATTCTTCTCCAGCTATTCCTGGAAACCACCTTCTCAATAAATAAATATGAGCTCAATATCAGAGCGTTTACACTCTTATTAAAGTAACTAGACAATCAATAATCTTCATACTCTTTGATAACTATGCACGGAATTGTGCCTATGAATTTTTGAGATACAGATTCACATAGCCCAGGTTAGACTGGAACTGGATATGTAATAGTCTATTACCTAACATATTGTCCTTCTTCCTCTACCTCCTTTGTTCTGCAGTTGCAGGCATCCACCACCACACCATATTTATGCAGTGATGAGATTCAAATTCAACTGCACTGGATCTCCAGATCTGACTGCATTAAAAAAAATTAATTATACTTAGGCTCCATAGTGGTCAAAGAAAAGTGGAAAAAAAAAATCAGGATTCCATATATCAGAATTTGTGTTAGTTTGTGATCTACTGATAATTCCAAAATATAAAGTAAGATAATTTGATGTTTCAAGATCTTGAGGTCATTATTATTGGAAAATTATTCAGGGTAAAAATATAGTAATTTAAGTTAAGAAATAAAAGTTATATGTGGAATTGATCAAAAAATTGTCCATTTCTCTTAGATTTTTCAAATTTTGTGGCATACATTCCTTTAATGTAGTAGTTTATGATTCTTTGTATTTCTTCAGTGTCTGTTGTTATGTCTCCCTTTTCATTTCTGATTTTGCTGATTTGGTTAGTGTCTCTCTGTCTTTTTGTTAGTTTGGCCAACAGTTTGTCTATCTTGTTGATTTTCTCAAAGAACCAGCTCCTGGTTTTGTTGATTCCTTGAATTGTTCTCATCATTTCTAATCAATAAGCTTTCAGCCCTGAGTTTGATTATTTCCATATGTCTACTCTTCTTGGGTGTTCCTGCTTCTTTTTTTCTAAGTCTTCCAGATGTGTTGATAAGTTGCTTATGTGGGATGTGTCAAGTTTCTTTCTAAAGGCACTTAGTCCTATTAATTTTCCCCTTAGCACCACTTTCAATGTGTCCCATAAATTTGGGTATGTTGTTCCTTCATTTTCATTGAATTTCAGGAAGTCCTTTATTTGTTCTTCTATTTCTTCCCTGACTTAAGTGTCATTAAGGAGAGAGTTGTTTAGTTTCCATGTGTGTGTAGGCTTTTTGTTATTTCTGTTGCTGTTGAAGTCCAACTTTAAACCTTGGTGATCTGATAAGATATAAGATATTATTTCAGTCTTCTCATATCTATTGAGTATTGCATTGTGACCTACTATGTGATCAATTTTGGAGAAGGTTCCATGAGTTGCTGATAGGAAGGTATAATCCTTTGTGTTTGGTAGGAAAGTTCTGTAGATATGTGTTAGATCCATTTGATTCATGACATTTGTTAGTGTCATTATTTTATGGTTTAGTTTCAATATGCAAGGCATTACTTGATAACTTTAAGAAAAAAGTATCTTAGCAGGGCACAGGAAAACACACCTGTAATCCCAGCATTCAGAGAGGCAGAAGCAGTTAGATCTGAGTAAGTTCCATGTCAGCCTGGTCTACAAAGTGAGTCCAGGACAACCAATGCTACACAGAGAAACCCTGTTTTTTAGAAACAAAAAACTCAAGAACAGTCATAGGGGAGGGGAATAATGGGAAAATGGGGGGGGGGAGGAATCGGAGGATACAAGGGATGGGATAAACATTGAGATGTAACAAGAATAAATTAATAAAAAAAATTAAAAAAAAATGGGGAGGAGGCAAAAACAAAACAAAACAAAACAAAACAAAACAAACAAACAAAAAACACACAAAAATTATCTTTATGTTCTTTATGTTGTAGGTGAGATGAGTTTATGGCACATTATAAGGATTCTCTCATATTAATTTTTATTAAAATTTCATAAACACGAGCTTTGATTTCATACACAATATTTATATACATATATTTAAATAGTCATGTTTTATCATTTTAACTAACACTTCTAAGCTAAAAATTTCTTTCACTAATCATCTGAGGTTTGATAAATATTTAACAACTTAATAAAACATGGCATATGTTGAACTTGTAAGTTTACTTGATGTCTTTAAACAATATGGCAAGAAAAGTTTAAAAGATCATACAATTGGATTCTCCGTTTGTATCTATCTCAAGAAATACTTTTATTTATAGATGCTGTCTTGCTGTGTTAGGTGTGTAGGAAACATCAATGCATCTTTCTTACATTTCTGAGAAATTATTATTTAGCTAGGGGTTGTACAAGAAGTCCTTTGAGATACAGCCTTCCATACCGAAGGGCAACTCATCAAGACATGGATGTTCTTAAAGAGAGATGAATGATTTCATTCTGTAGGCAATCTCATTAAGCCAGGAAAGTGAATAACTTGAAGGCTTCAGGAACTCTCTAAAAGTGGCGTGACACACTAGGTCATTTGCTCCCAAAGCATATGTGCAATAAAAGCTCCTGATAGATACTGTCAGACACACAAAGCTTCTTGGAAGCCTCTTATGCCATTGGAGTTACCTAGAGGACTCATCTGAATTGAACTGCCTGGAAGAAGATCAAACTGCCTGGAATTCCTGAAACACACACACACACACACACACACACACACACACACAGACACACACACACACACACACACTTCAGCTTGTTAACTGTCTGTAGATTGTGCATTGAGCTCCAAGTGTCCAGGTTTCTTGAGCCATCACTCAAGGTGGTGGTGGAGTGCTACTTTACAGGGTATATCTGTCACTGAGTCATTTCTAATGCTGAGTAACCCTCACTCATATAACTGTAAATAACCTCAAGAAAATTTATTGGTTCAGCAAGTTGTACTTCAGTTGTATTCTTACATTGGTTTGTGCTTGGTTCCTTATATGGGGTGAGTAGAAGTTTAGTCATATTTCCCCAGGAATAGTGTGTCACTCAACTCTCAATCACAGCCCTATTAGAAAATGATTCAACTTTCTTTTTCATCTGATACTCTTTGTTTAGTTGATTTTAATATTGACACTCATGGTGTTGCCAAAGCTGGTTTCTCATTTAGGATCCTCTTGCCTCACAGGTACTTAAATTAGAAATGCATATCCTTATGCCAGCTTTAGCCTAGTTTAGGAGCTTTTCTTTTTGTTGTACCTATTCCCAGACTGATCTTCAGTTGTTCTTTATCCATTTCAGTTTTGAGTCTTTGTCTTCTCTGGACAGACTCTTGGATTGCCATTATATCTATAGTTTTTCAAGAGTCTCATTGCAGTGTCCTGTATATAAAAATTGTTAAGTTGATTTCACAACAGGAATATTAAATAGTGCAGATAACACCAATCTCTCAAACACAATTGTAGTAATGAGAAATATAAGTTAGCTCCCAAAATTCATGTTGCATATGCAATAAAATCACCTGTGACCATGATGAGAAAACCTCTGCTGTCAATGTCACGTTATTTGACCAAAGGTATAGTTAAGTTACCTTCTTGGATGATTACAAACCTATCCAAAGAGATATTTCTGAATGAGTCCTAATCAAGTGAGGAGTTAAGGATATCAATGAAATTTTACAGCCCTCCCTGAGCTAAACCAGGTGAATGGCCTCTAGAGATGGCCTCAGGCCTTCTTCTCATTCTTTTGATCACAGAAGCAAGAAATTGGGGACCTTAGCTCTATGCCTTCAGAAAGTAAATGTGATCCACAACTGAAAGGAATTTGATATAAAAACACAGATTACAACAAAGGTCTGAATGAAACATTAAAATCTAGAACAGACCTGGTCTGTGCTCTGATGACACTTTTGATACACAGAAATCAGGGAATTAAAAAAAAAAAAAAAAAGGAAAACTCTTTTAAATTAAAAATGACTGCAGTGTGAAAAGGACACAAGATGCTTTACAATAACTCTTCCACGGATGTTCTGCCTTTCCACCTTGCTATGTGATACTGTCAGAAATTGAGTAAAGGGCTGCATGCATAACCACCTCAGGACCTTCATGGTCCAGGCTTTTGCTATTTTGTTCTGTTGGTCTTATGGAGGCCTGCTCAAGTTTATGCTCTATGCCGTTTCTTACTTTAAGTGACTCAGAGTAACTCAAAATATGCGTGCAGTTCAAAGTTTAAAAGACAGATTGTAAAGAATTATAGCTGGAATGATGGCACCCATTTGTAATTCCAGCAACCAGGAGGCAGAAACAAAAATATCAGGAAGTCAAGATCAATGTATGTATATAACAAGTTCCTGGGAAGTCTTGGCTACATGAAAATCCATCTGAAAAGAGGAAGAGAGAGAGGATAAGAAAGAAAAGGAGATAAAATTCAAGCCATTTTTCTAATATCCACCATACTTGGCAGAAAAACATTAATAATAATGATGATGATGATGATAGTAAGAATAAGAATAATAGAAAATAACATTAATAATGTACATGAAAATAAATAACATTTTACATGTTTGTGGTGAAAAAATATGTAAACATTTTTATTCAACTTTACATTTCTTTTTATCTTTAATTAAGACACGGGGTCAGGATGCTAGGGCATTTGAGTGATTTGCTGAAATCCATCCTATTAAGTGGTAGGACTGAGTTTTGTAAAAGTCTTCTGAAATCTAGAGTCAGTACTATAAATCTTCATATCGACTTTGTTATGTCTTTTAAGAATAAATGGCAATTTCAGTATGTATCTTATACATTATCTATTGCTCTGAAAAAAATGTCATGATTAAGGAAACTTCCAGAAGAAAATGTAGAGGCACAGAGAGCAAGGCATTATAAGGCTTAATGCTGAAGGAGGGCCTGGGAGCTTGCAGAGTAAACAAGAGCCTCCAATCAGAGAAGAGAGAGGCGAGCAGAGGGTAAGAGAAAGAGAGAGACATAGACAGAGATAGAGAAACAGAGACAGAGACACACAAACAGAGAACTAGAAATAATGTGAACTTTGGAACCTTAAACAAGACCACATTTCCTAATTCTTCCCAATTAATTTTACCAAATGAAGAATAAGCATTCAAATATGTGAACCAAAGAACGCTATTCTTTTTCAAATCATTGTAAGAAATCAGGAAGGTTACTATATTTGGAATATTCCAAGAGACAATAATCCAAGAGCAATCATATTTAATATTCTTAATCATCTTAAAATGCATTAAACTTCAGGACAAACATGAATATATGTTTATAAGATACTTAAGTGTTTCTTTTTCTTTTTTCTTTTTGTATATATATATATATATATATATATATATATATATATATATATATATATATATATATATTATTATACTTATATAAAATAAACTACATACAGCAAGAAGAACCATAAAATAATCATCAATTATATAAATGTTAGATTCATAGTGTTTTGGCTATTTGTATTTGGCAACCTTGAAGGAAACATCTTTCCTACCTTGGTGAAACTAAAATTCTGAATGAAAATCAATATATCTATCATATCTCATCTCTACAAACTAAAAACATCTATCTAGCCCTAAAAACATCTTAACCCCTAAAAAACTAAGCTTAGTGGTTAAAACTAAACTATCTAGTCTTCAACCCCATCAGAGACTTGAGAGTTTCAAGACACCAAATTTTATACAAACATAAGCCTAGAAATATTAAATCACAGAGAAATGCATTAAAGTACTAAAAAGGCAATAAAATGGTTTGTATATTAATATGGTAGAATAGAGCTCTACAGATATGTAAACCAGGAGCATTATCATACTAATAGTCATAAGAATCTTTGGAGTCAAAGAGACTTGTTTAATATCAGTGAACTTTCTTTTCTAATTAACACTGCCCTAAGGAAACCAATAAAACAATAATAGGAACATTGCAAATGAAACCCTGAGGATTAATGTCTGATCAATACCTGGGGATTAACCTTAGATGTTTTATTTACTATTTAGGATCTGTTAGAGGGAAGGAAACAATACAACAAAAACATAGTTATAAGTGGGAAATGAGTATAATGGCTTATGTGATGAGAGGAAAAAAAATAGTCTTACAATGGCCACTTATATGCTTGCAAGTCATAAAGGCTAGTGCAGTGGTTGCTCTTCAGACAATGAATCTAGAAGCCTCATGAAAGGAGGAACTGTTGATGTAGCCTCAGTTGTATGCTGAAAGCCTGAAGCTTCCTAGACAAACTCTTGAGTACTGCTTAAGAAGATGGAATCTGATGCCCTTTGTAGATGGCAATGACTGTAATTCAATATATTTGGGGATAATCAAGCTTAGAGCTATGTTGCCTGGCTTCTTGCTATTGTTTTATTCTATTCTGGCCCCAAGCACACTGGATTTCACTACCTTTTGGACCCTGCTGTTATAGGCAAAGTCTGGCATTATTGGAAGGCCACTGGGTTCAGCACTGAAATGATGAACTCTGTTCTTCAAATGGGCTAACTCCTTACAGAGTCCTGATCTGGGTAAACTCATATCCTTCAAGGAGTGCCTTCAGGGAGATTACAGGCCCAACTCTTTCCTGATAAGAAACCTCTTCATTGTGTATTGAGGGGAGATTACTGGAAATACCCTCCACATGCTAATGAGAAGTCTTGGGATCTTAGATTTCAACCATTAACCATTTTCATACCTCTAACCTTACCTGGAGTTCTTCCCCTCACTTCAATCCCTGCTTCCCATAGGATAATTTGGTACTGTGTTATTCTTATTATAGGACTCTGTTGCTAAATGTAAATGAAGTACACCAGGCAATCCTAGCACTAGTGACTTCCTCACTGCCCAAGGTTTATAATTCCCTGTTTTATATGAAATAAAGGGGGGACACCACCACCTATTTCACCAAATATGGTACAAGATTCATCAGTTATTCTGAAGAAGGAAGGGACCCCCATCACCCTGAAGGATTCTCTACTAGACCCTGGGCTTAGCTTCCACCCAGCAAGCCATAGTTGTCCCTGTTGCTGCTGAAGTCTGTTAGAACAACAAGAGCTGCTGGCCACCTCAAGGTTCCTCGACCATTCATAGGCATGTCAGTACAGATCACTGAAGCCATCTTTCTCGTACTGCTCTGTCCAGCACAGTGCCTATCTGTGAAACAGTTGGCCAGCTACTCAAAGCAGCCATTCTATCCACTCGAAGCAAACCAGCCTCCTTCCAATGCCTCTCTGTTTTAGAGCTCCGAGCCTCCTTTACTGGCAGTTCTCTAAGCAGCTGCTAACTAGCCTGCATCAGGTTGACCCCTGATTGATGCCTATCTCAGGTTCTGGATCCCTGTGCTCTTCCTTGCCAACTGGCCTGGTGCTGGAAACCCAGCAAATAGCAGTAACACTTGTTGCAGAGAAGTCTTTTCTCCTGAACCCCCACCTGAACTGGAGATCTTCTAGACAGAATCTTGGTTCTATGTTCCACACTTCTGAGCCTCAGAGAGGCAGAAACTTTGACCCTAAGCTTCACCCTTTTTCACCCAGAAACCAATGAAGCCCAGCCCTCCCAGCAGAGGAGTGTGCACTTCCAGTTTTGTGTTCAACTGGGCCGAACTTCCTGGCAGAATACTCAATGAGGCCCAGGTTTCTATGGGATGCAGAATAACAGTCCATATGCACTGCAGATCTTCTTTTGTGCTAAGCATCTCTGGAAACACCTTCAAATTCTCATTAAGGTGTTTTGTTTTACTCATCTCTTAGTTATTTTTCAAATCATCAAATTTATAATAGAGATTAAATTTAGGGACTTTCTACATGGAATATATGTGTTTGTTCTTGCTCTTGTACAGAAGAGCATGCCTTTCAAAAATAAGAGGTTTCTGTGAAGCATATAGAACATACCAAGATTTAAATATATCAATATCAACAACAGAAAACAAACAGCCAAGAGTACTACTAAAACCCAGTCCATAAACATAAAGTATCTTGTCTGTATGTGTTGAATTGTCAACAATAGCCATTTGTTCTGATTTCATATGTACAGAGTCACTACCTCCATAGTTGTTTGTAGAAATCCAAAGTTCCTTATATTGTTACATTCTTAACTAACATAGAATGATCATGAGAATTCTAGTCACTATCAGGATAGTACCTCACACAACACACTTCCGGATGTGTACATTTCAAGAAACATGCATTTCACTCTGTAAATCCTCCTGATTATCTATCAAAATAACACAAAGGATAGGTAGTCAATAAGATACTTCTGACCCATGCATTAATAAACAAATTTTTGCATCCTGCATAATTTGATGGTTAGGCATGAAGTACAATATTTATTATTATTTATGCATTAAGGTCAAATATTGAAAACAAGTCAGTCAAGCAAATAGAAATCTATCCCAACCATTTTAAGCTCAACTTAAAAGTCATGAGTTTCAAAACAGATATCAATATATGTTGCAGATTTCAATGATACTGGTAGAAATTTTATTCATTCAAAGGGCATGCACATTATACGTGACCCCGGGACACAAAACACAAATAATCAATACTTTTAGATCCCTTCTTGGATTAAATTTTCTTCTTTGAATATCCTAATTTAAAGTCATACATACTATTAACATTTCTATATAATTTGAATGAGATACATTTATTGTATAAGGTAAAATATATTTTAATGTAGCCAGTACTTTCATTGCCAAATTAGTACACAATGGAAGAATACTCAAAAATCACTTGCCAGTGACATATCTGATTTTGACCTCCTCATTGAACTCTAAGAAGCTAAAACTGTAAGGTACACCAGTTGTCTTCTTGGTGATGCTGTCATTAAAGTTAAAAGTTCAGGGCATAAGTGGGAGTTTGCTTAAGGTACAGGAGGAATGTAGGTAGAATGGTAACACAAGCAGGACATGATGGCTGGATGACAGCACAGCTCCTAGTGCGACTCAACATTCATGATTCCTTCAAGAGAGACATGCCGGAGTTGAGGTCCATCAGAGTGTTCTCTATGTCACACTGCTGAGAGGAATATCACGAAGGTTTACTATGACCTTTGGGAAGGTGATCCCATTCTGACACCAGAAAATTATTACCCTTTAACAGGTAAACACAGTTTTTCTTTGCTTTACCCTAAAGGCAAGGAAGATTCTGGGGTAAAGATCCACTGTTACAGAAATACTCATATATCTAACAAACCAGACAAGCTGAAACTTTCTATATGCTGTATGGAGAAGTGAAGATTGTTGTAGGTGCTGTGAGACATTGATGACATAAAATAGAAATGCCATTCATCTGTTTCTTTTTCTATTTCCCACTGATCAATATTCTTTTTTTATTATTAATTTATTCTTGTTACATCTCAATGGGTGTCCCATCCCTTGTATCCTCCAATTCTTCCCTCCCTCCCATTTTCCCCTTATTCCCCTCCCCTATGACTGTTCCTGAGGGGGATTACCTCCCCCTGTATATTCTCATAGGGTATCAAGTCTCTTCTTGGCTACTTGCTGTCCTTCCTCTGAGTGCCACCAGGTCTCCCCCTTCAGGGGACATGGTCAAATGTGAGGCACCAGAGTACATGAGAAAGTCAATAGTCTTTAAGATTATATTTTTATTTGTAATTGTGTATATAGGCATGTGAAATACAGTGTACATTTGAACAGGAGTGCAGTGCTGGTGAAATCTCCAGAACTGTAGTCGCAGGCAGTTGTGAGCTGCCTGATGTGAATGTTATGAAGCAAACTTGGGAGTAATAAGCTCTTCTCACCACTTGAGCCATTCTCCCCAGTTCCTATAACACAGGATCTTAAAAAAAACATTTGTTATTTTCCAATGTGCTCACAAGTCAGCTTCTTCCTTTGCCTTCTACTCCTTAACCTATTCTCTTTTTTCTTTGCCAACAATCTCCTAACTATAAGCCCAAACACTTATTTTCAGAATAATGAAGTATTTTATATCTATATAGTATAAAATCTGTAGAGAAGAGTGAGGAATACTAACTGGGAATACAAATACATCTATCATCTTATTGAAGTCCTTCATTTATTATTAATTTAAGTAAATATATTTAAATGGTAAAAAATAAAAAGATTAGTCAGAACCAAAATGTTCAAGTAAAACCACATCAGGCTACTTTAAATAACTTAAATATTTTTTGGTGTGCAAATGATTTTTTAAAATAAAAAACACTATACATAAAATAGAAACCTCTATTATTAAATCTACAATGAAGTGCCATCATGAAATTCTTTATTATGTAGTCCTCTCTCCATACCTCTGAGTTACATATCTGTGAATTTAAATAACTAGGGAATAAAAATATTTGAGAAGATACTATATGCATTTTAAAGATTTTTTCATAATTCTTTATGAAATTTGGTATGATAGCTATTTATACTCACACTGAATATGCATCAAAAGTAATCTTCAAATTATTTAAAGAAGAAACATCGATATACACAAGATATCTGCTAAAATTACACCACTGAACATGAGTCTCTAAAAAAATCAAGAATTTTCTAGAGTATAGAATATTGCCATTGAGACAACTATATTCTTACCATGTCTTGTACTCCTGAATGTTTAGCACAATCTAGTAAATTTTTATGTTATTCTTCACAAGGTAATTATTAATTATCCATTAACTTCAGTGTAATGTTTCCATGGTCTGTTAAATGGAGCCTCTTTTGTATTTTCACTGTATATTTTTTACTATATTCCCTTGGTTATCATGCTCTTTTTTAGTAAAGTTCAACTGTAGAATTACCAGATAAAATGCTGCAATGCTGAAGATTATCAAATATTAAGTTTTATGCTGATATTTGAGCCAAATTCCAATTTTTTCTTTAATATCAAAATAAGATTTTTCATTCATCTATTGATTCATTAAAATCATTCAACACTGAATTTATGCATTTCCTTGTATGTGAGAAACAGAAAATGAGCAGGTAACATTACTGGGGAATACTGTCATAAAACTGTATTGATATTAAAAGCTAAACGTTATATTTGAAATAAATAAAGGGCAGTATCTGGGGAAAACTGGATTTTAGGTATAAATGAAAAATGAGACTAGTGTTAAAAAATTAAATTTTCAAAATCTTAATTTGAAAACTTGATTCTGAAATGTGAATCTATATAAATGTGTCCCAAAATCAATAGTTCTTGTAAAACATGATATATTTACTTTAGAGAAAATTGAACTCTGATTCTGATTTTGTATCAAAATAAAAACAAGGGAAGGAGAAAGGGTGCTAAAATAATAATGATGTAATTTAGCTGAAGATGTCCTGAGGGGACATGGAGGGCTGCTGCTGTGCCTCTTTATCACTTCTTTTCACCTATATGGTCATGTTAAAAAAAAAATCTCCTTCTTCTGCAGTTATTTATTGTTACCTCTACTAGATGACTGGGGACAGGTGACTGAGCCTTGGTTGACAGGGATGGCAGAGCTCAGACTTTATCCCTAACTTCTGCAGCACACATTTTCACAGGACCAAGTACTGAACAGAACCCCAGCTTTCCCTAAGCCCTGAGTCACCCACAAATAAAAGTGCTCCCTGGTTTTTTCCTTTCCAACAGAAATGATGACAAAGCCAACAAAGTATGTGCCACCATATAACCACATACTTCAGATTCTGGTGGCCTGCTGTGTTCATAGGGAGCTTGAATTAACTAAATTGTGGGACTTAGTCTAGATTCTGGAGTCTCCAGTATCACAGTTCTTTATCTAATTCAATTGTAGTTCAACCAACTTAAGTTGTTGGATTTTTTCAGTGATGCATTATATGAGAATGGTAACAGAGGCATCAATCTGTCTGGGTCTGCTATAGTTAAAGCATAGACTTACTTTTGCGTGTATGTATATATGAAAACTTTTCAAAGATTTTTTTAAATGTGCCTGACAACCTGTGTACTATAATGCCATCTACTGGAAAAATTAGCTAGGTGCAAGGAAAACTTCAAAGGAGAGCTGTAGGAAGTTATATTTTATGTGAGTAATGTTGTAAAAGATGATTGTAAACTGTGCTGGGTGAAATCACTTTAAAGTAAAATGGAATTAAACCTATGGAAAGAAATAGGCGTGCTTCACGGCATCTCCAAAGATATCTCACAAGGTCCCTTATTTATCACTTATTTGGGATAAATTTAAATAATTTGCGTAACTTGTCTGGCCCTTAGCTAATTCGATTATATAAAATCAGTTAATTCTCACAAGACAACACTGAGAGGAGTAAATTAATACTAACAGTTTTAAGTAAAAGGCAGTGGCTAAAAGTAAATCAGGCACTGAGCAACAGTGGCTTCTTCCAGCTTGTCAAACCTTCAAATATGATTGTATTGATCATAATGCTGATTTAAAATCTCCAAAGAATTTTCTTTCCTTTAAAATTCTTATGTAAATAAAAAAATTGCTTCATCTGCCTTTGAAAGGTTTGTGCTCAATGCAGCCTTATTTACCAAAAAGAAACAAGAAATTAATCCAGCTGTTGACTGCTTTAAGAAAATGTAAATATTTATATCCTATTTGGCCCTTACAAAGAAAGAAGTTACATAGCTCCCTATTTACTTGCAAATTTAGCCTAGATGATATCTAGCCCCTACTGTGAATCAGCTGCTTCCACTAAAGCCACTGCTCTCTGATTGTCCCCCAGGAGATAATTTTATACCTAACACTTTAGTCTTGGACCCATATCCATTGCTGGAAATATCAGAGGTCATAAAATATGAACTAATTTTGTTATTTTGCTAAATGATCATGCCATCAAAGTGTCTTTTAAATATTTGTGCTTATATACATAGACCAGGCCTGCTGTCATCCTTGTTAAACGCAGCTTCTTTTTGGAGTGTGCAGCAGTCAATTAATATATGCATGATTGGTCAGTGTCAAGAATAAGAGGCTGAGTGCTTAGTTGTATGTATGACAGCTGTTTCAATTACCCCAAACCTGTCAAAGCTCAGGAGACATCACTGAAGATGGTATCTAAAGAATCTTAGGACTTTGGTTAAACAAGATGGCTCAGTAGTTAAAAACATTTTCTGCATTTTCAGAGGACCTGATATTGGCTCTCATCATTCAAGTCAGTAATTTTGCAAACCCCTGAGACTCTAAGTGCCAGAGAACTTGTATATTTTTCTGTCTTTAGTGAGCACATAAACTCATGTGCATGATACATACACATATATACACATGCATCTACACATAATTAGAAACTAATAAAAGCAAATCTTTAAAAATGTTATAGCCAAAAAAATTTTTTTAAATGTAAAAGCCAGAGAATATGAAGTTATACAGTAAATCACAATTTATTGACATGCCATCATTGTTGCACAAATAAATACCAGCCATGTTTGCCTATACAAAAGCTGCTCAAAATTACGGCAACCAAAATATCCTTATAGGTAGGGGAGATGTTCTTCATGCCTCATCTCTGACTGACATTTTGCCATTGAAAATCATTCTTCTTTTGGGGCTCCTTGACCCTCTGGGTCCATCTATCTCCCTGTTCTTCTATGTCACTCTCACCTGGAGTCCAGTAGCAGTGTGTCCTTGCATCTTTCCAAAACCTTCAGTGAGTGGAGACCATCAATGCTGGCCAATATAAAGTCAGAACAGGGGGCTGCCCAAACTACTATACCAACCAAGGTCAATGCTGGCAGTAACCCTAGACCCCTGTTCAGATCTAACCAATGGACAGCTCATTTTTCCATGGTGGTGGGGAGAGTGGGGACGGCATCTGAAATGAACTCTGGTACCCTCAATTTGACCACGTTCCCCTTGGTGTAGAGGACTGTGGCACTCAGAAGAAGGATATCTGGATGAGGCCTGACAGGCTATAATCATATGGTAGAGGAGGATGTCCTCTTCTATCAGACATCTAGGGGAGGGGAATAGGATGAAAGAGGGGTTGAATTGGTAGATACAAGTGAGGGGATAACAGTCAGAATGTAATATGAATAAATTATTTTAAAAATAAATTAAAATCAAATTTCATCAAAGGTGTGGACACTGCTAAATTTCAGATGTCCCAGTAGATTGCCCCTATCAACACATATATAGAATGCAATAATTGAACTTGGTAAAGTATAAAAAAATAAAAAAGTCATGAATTTAGGAGTGGGTGTTGAAAGAGATATGCAAGAATTTGCCAGGGGGAAAGGGGAGGGCAGATGACCATATTTCATTGTATGCATGTATGAAATTTTCAAAACATAAATTATGTGATTTGTTCAGTTACTGATGAACATGTAGGGTCTATAGTAAAATAAACCAAGTACAGAAAAATAAATGAATAAATAATAATTCCATGATATTATAAAGAGGTAAAAGGTTAAAATCAGGAGAGTGAAATACTGAGCAAACATGAAACTCAGTTGATAGGCATAGTTTGCAGATATGTTCTGTAATAGAGCAAAACTATATGTTCTGTAATAGAGCAAAACTATTCTAGAATAACAATTATAAGATGTAATAAAAATTTATAGATAAGTGAATGTGAATAACATAATTTCACACATTTCTTTCTACTCTTCATAGTCTAGGAAAGATATTAATATAGATATATAAAACTCTCATTTCAGTGCTTGGAGAGGTAGCTTAGCAGTTGAGATCAGCGGCTGATCTTCAAGAAGTCATGGGTTTCATTCTCAGTTTACACGTACTGGCTAACAACCATGTACAATTCCAATTCTACGAGATATGACAGCCTCTGTGACCTCTGCAGGCAATGCACATAACACTCAATGCACAGACATTCAGAAAGGCAAAACACCAATACACATAAAATGAAAATAAGTTTAAAAAAGAAACCATTGATTTTGAACTGAAATTTCAAGAGAGTGATTTCACATATGACATACATATACTGTGATATCCTTGTCTTTTCAGTAAACACAAAATGACTTGCAATTTGGCTTTATCTTGAGAATACCATTTTAAGAATGGCCTTGCCCACAGGTAGATGGGCTCTCCTAAATCAATTAACAGCTAAGAATATATCTTATATCAAATCCTTAAGCCAATCATCTGGAGGCAATCCCTCAGCTCAGGGTCCCACTTTCCATGCAATCAGTATGAGTTCCAAGCTTGTAAATTGTGGTAAACAGGGAAACGGAACCATTCCCGTGTTAATGTAGGGATGCATGGACATGTGAAAAATCACTGAATTTAGATTACCATCTTAGCATAGAAACGGAACATAAAGTTCCTATTCCTTCTGATTATCCCTCAGTGGAGAAATTCCTGACATGTAAAACCAACCAGAATCTTCTCCATAAAACACAAGAACTGATTTTTCTATCTAATTGTGACACTCTACAGCTATGACCTCTGTCACACTTCCTCCTGTAGTCCTTAGGGTATACTCTCAACGTTTATGATAGCAAAGTTAGGATGAATGTAACTAGTTGTAATACATTATCATTGGCAAAAAAGTTAGAAGAGAGGATTATAAAAGTGCTCACAATAAAGAATTACTGGTGGAAGTACAAACTTGTACAACCACTTTGGAAATCAATCTGGTGTTTTCCTAGAAAATCAGGAATAGTTCTACCTGATGACCCAACTATACCACACCTGGGCATGTACCTGAAAGATGTCTCATTATACAACAAGGACATTTGCCAAACTATGTTCATAGCAGCCTTATATCTAGTAGCCAGAATCTGAAAACAACCTAGACATCCCTCAACAGAAGAATGGATAAAGAAACTGTGATACATTTACACTGTGGAATACTACTCAGCTAATAAAAACAAGGGAATCTTGGATTTTGCAGGTAAATGTATGGAACTAGAAATGATCATCCTGAGAGAGGTAACCCAGACCCAGAAAGAAATTTATGGTATATACTCACTTATAAGAGGTATTAGTCATATAATACAGGAAAACCACACCACAGTACACAGATCTAAATAAAGAAATAACAAAGAAGATGCTAGGAATTAGCCTTAATTCTTATTCAGAAAGCAAATAAAAGAGACATTGGAAGCAGTTGAAGAAAAGGAATAATATGGGAACCTACCATAGAGGCCCTCTGAAGGTGTACAACCAGCCTTGGATACAAGAAAACACTGAGAGTCCACACCCAAATTTCATGGTGGGGCAAAGGTGAGTTTTGGAATAGACAGACCTAGAGGAGTTAATAGCTCCACAAATAGAATAATGAAGCCAACAAATCCAGGCAAAGAGGAGAGGTGCTACAGAGACGGATAAAGCATCTAAGGACCATGCATGCTGAAGACCTAGACCCTTTACTCAGATGTTATAGATAGGCAGCACTGTCTCCTTGTGGGTCCCATAATATGGGGAGTAGGGACTAATTCTGCCAGGCCACAGAGGAAGATGACACAGGCAGTCCAGATGAGACTTGATAAGCTGAGACCAGATTTTAGAGGAAGAGGTCTCCCCCCTTCTGAGGACTAGGGGAAGGAGGGTAGAGGTATGAGGGAGAGAGGGTTGAGAAGAATAGACAATGAGGAAGAGAACACAATCAGGATATAAAGTGAACAAATTAAAAACAAAGAATTGCTAAAATTATATATTGGTAATTAGCTTGAATTGAACATCACCTGATATAGACTTGAGTAAATAGATCTGTTTACCACATAATTATTTGTGAATATTGTTTGTTAATCAAAAATTAATTATAAAAATTATATGTGTCAAAAGGACAGAGGAAGAATATAGATGTTTCCTAAACTGATCCAAGGAAAGGAGATTAAAACTAAAGATAAGAATTTCTATGTATTAGTTCAAGGAAGCTAAGAGGGATGAGAAGGTAGTCTTGGTCAGCCATGCAATATTATACTACTGTTTTCTTCGTGGTTGGAAAATAAAAAGCCTGCAGCGTTTTTCTGTGTGTACCTCCTCTAGCTCCTCAAGTTGAGGTCAGAACATTTCTATCTCTGCCCTAAAAATGTGTCTTCTGTGACTTTACAGCTATCTATTCCCTAATGCATTATTTCTTAAACTTCTGAATAATTTAACCCTATAACCCAGTTCTTCATGTTGTGGTAACTCACAGCCATTGCATTATTTTTGTTGCTACTTCATAACTGTAGATTTGCTACTGTCATAAATTATAATGCAAGTACCTATTATGCAACCCCAGAAGGGACATAACACATAGTTTGAGAACCACTGACTTCCCTAAATTGAAATATAAACAATATCATCAATTTACAAACTTGAGCTGCTTGACTCACCTCTGACTGTGGTCCTTAAGTACCTGGCATCTTAGTATACAATTAGCATATCGCTGACTGGTGTTTTGCTGACATCTGCTGGAACTTTCACAAAAATTTACTAAACTGGACCTATAACTATTAAGCACAGGAATATACTCACATAAAATTTTAGCTTTGAAAAAAAATCAGTGCTAGACAGAACATCTAGACATAAATGGCTATAAAACCAGGCAGCAATGTAGGAGAAAACATTTCCAAGTAGTTGAAGAAAGGTATTATAGAAGTATACACCTAAAGAGTAGGCAATGCGCAAACTGTATCTATATATTTTATACCTGGAACATGCACATGCCTCAGGGACAGTAAGTTCAGTCCAGCATGCCAGACTGAGAGGCATGGTTGGAGGTTGGTCTGGTGTATTTTGATGCTAATTACTACTTGCTGTCTCTCTGACCCACCAGTCCCTTGTCTAGAGCCAAATCTATTTGACCAATAAAAAGCCATTACACCTGGACAGGACATATTGAATATGCTTGGCTAAAGCTCCTGGACTTAGGGGGACAGATATAAACTTGGGAAGAAGAGAGGCAGGAGGATAAGAGAAAGAAGAATGCCATCATATGTTAAGTGGAGGAGAAGCACATGGCCAGTATGGACAGATATTTGGCCGAGATGATGATAATAAGTAAGTATATGGGATTATTGATGGAAGGTAGCTTGATATGGGCAGGTATGGGATACTTGGAAAGTACTATGGGAAGTAATTTATAGGAGTAATATCTGTCCTGCCCCAGGTTAACTAAGACTATTTTAAAATATAACACATCTGTGTCTTGATTCATTGCTATTGGGTTATACTGCCATAATAATAATTATAAGTCCATTAATAAACATTATTAGGCTGCACTGGTAATTTAACAGCAATGAGGCATAGTTCACACTCTGACTGATTACACAGCTGTGATATGTAAACAATGTTCAGAGAAGGACTATCTGTGCCAATTTAGTCTTATAAGTCAGTGTAGCTCCATCATGGGTCACCACATCTATCTGCACATGTCTGGGAGAACATTTGAGCTTTAAGAGAGAGCAGGTACCATGTAGCTCACAAAAATTAGCATTACCATATGTAACATAATGAAGAAGTGTGTATTGAGGGAATTTCATGTTGAGACATGAAAAAAGTAAAGTATTTACAACAGAGGAATAGCTCCAATATAATAAACTTATGCCATAAGATTAAACTTAGATGGATAATATCTAGTATGATGAAGAATACAAACTATGCTTGAAACCCTTATTGTAATCCTAGATATGTAGATTTATACCAGAACAAAAGGTAGAACAGTTATATGATAATACCTATTCCCTTAAGTTTTACATAACCTTCTAGATTTAGATACCTTCATGAGAACTGTCTTTAAAATACACACTACATGATCTGGGGATAATGATAACCTCCCACCTAAAGCAATAGCACCTAAAGGAGTTAAGACCCATGACCATACTACCCTACTGTCTAAATCCTCATTGAGAGTCCTACCTCACCTGGCTGAGTAGTGGGCAACTGATTGCTAAGCATGCTATTTATACAAGATTTATGTACTCAAAAATTATTAATATGTGTATAACAAAAGTAACATTCTCTAGGAGCATAATGAAGGGTTATAAGGTGCAAATTAAGAAAGATTAGATTGTAGGTCAGGTTTAATACTTTAAAGGGAAAGAGATGCTTATTGAATTCTCAGTTCCTTCACTAAAATGTTGCATGAAGATGAATATGAGTGAAAGGCAACTGTACTTACCCAACTTTCACTGTCCTTCCTAATTAACAACTTTTAGAATCTTGTGGAATGAAGGCTCATGCATGTACACCCATACAATGTGTGAGTTCTAGTATGTCCATGTACACAGGAATGCATGTAGATGTGGAAGCCAGAAAAAAGCTTCAGTTTCTCAGTTAATGTTCATGTCATTTTGTGAAGCCTGTTCTTTCACTGACCTGGAATTTGTCATTTAAGCTAAGCTGAGTGGTTACAGAGCTTCTGGAACCCACTTGTCTCTGCCTCCACTACATTAGGATTGTGATTGGCATTTATTTGTTTGTTTATTTATTTATTTATTTGCTTGTTTTTCAAGTGAATTCTACAGTCTTCTCTGGCTTACATGTGAAGCAGAAATGATGACTGTAACAAGAAGACTGACAGCAAAGGCAATATAAGATGAAATTTAATATTTCCAGCTATTTGGAATGTGGAAAAGTCATGATGATGGCTTGCAGTCACAGATTGAAGAAACGCCAGATTGGAGTTACACCTGAAGTTTTACTTCTCCCTGGAGTACCTAGGCAGCAACAAACACTGTGTCAGGAGGGAGGAAGATAACATTTCTTGATGGAATGTGTGAGCACTACCAGATTCTGGCCTGAGAGGATTGGAACAGAGTGGTGCTCTAGGATACTTGATCTCATTATGAAGCCCAAGATTGTGTTTCTTCTTTGGTATGGTTCAGCCCTAACACACAACTTTAATCCAAGAGTTTTCTGTATGCAGGGTTTAATATAGGTAACCATAGGTCAACAAGTAGAACATGTAAACAGATGACAGGAATTAAACAGAAAAGAGGGACTTTCAATTGAAGGGTACTTAAGAGAGTGGAGAAATTGAAGGAGCTTTTGGCTTTTTCCTTCCAGTCTGTAAGATGAGCTAATATGCATTTTCCTCCTTGACTGTTACCACAGCGAGTAAGCTATTGTCCTTGGATGTTTAGCTTTTGTTCTGGCTTTAGGGGGTTTTACTCTGCCTCTCTTAGTGAGGTTTTCACCCTCAGCACTTGGGTCCTGATTCTTTTTTGGTAAAAGAGAAGACTTTGGATGTTCTTTCATTAAAAGAACATTGGCTCTCCAATGAGTGGCAGTACTGCATGGACAGAAAGATCATTCCCATTGTAGATGAGAAGCCATCAAATTTGGTAATTCATCTGCTAACTATTCAAAAAGAGAATTAAGAATGGGAAGTTCCATGATAGAAGCCATTAGAATCCTGTTTGTGCTACTATAGATGGCTTGAAAAATGAAGCAGAAAATGAAAAGCTGAGTAACTTAACTGAAATTGTTATTTTTTCCAATTATGATTATTATCATTTTAATGTGTTATACTTTTTTATTAATAGCCACAATGATTCTCTGTGCTTGCTCAAAGAAAACTTGGTTTGATAAGAGACAGCCTTAGAAGAAAAAAGAAAGATTTATAAATGAGAATTTAAAAAATGATCAGACACAGGCAGAGGAATTTAGACAAGCCTTAGAAATACCTATACAGGAGAATAAGGGAAATTCTCAGACACAGACAGAGGATTTTTGACAAGACCCTACCATAATACCACCCAATAACATAGTCTATCCATTTACTATACAAGAAATCTGTAAGACAATAAGTACTCCCATAGGTATGGAGAAGTTAAGTAGAATCCTGTAGACATATTAGATTTGAGGAGATTTAAGGAAGTGTTCATCTCCTATGGTATGCATTCTTCCTATGTAAAGCAGATTCTAAATTCATGGGAAACTCAGAACAGGATTATCCCCCCAAAATGAAAAGACTTGGGAACAGCAATATCGGAACCTGGACCTCAGTTACAATAGCAATCATGGTGGAAAGAGGAAGCAAGGCTATGGAACCATGGAATTAGTCTAGAGGTATTGACATGTCTCATGATCAGTTGCTAGGTGAAGGTCAATATGCTAATTTACAAAGCCAATTTTAATTTGATGATCACACCTTGCCTCTGTCATCTAGAAGACTGAAATGCTTGGGATAAGGTTGAAGAATCAGGAAAGAGGTCTGAATCATTTACACGAATTATACAAGGCCCCAAAGTAACCTTGACTGATTTTATCCAAAGAGAGATTTCAGCTGTAAATAGAATAGTATCAGATTCAGACGTGAGAAAAATACTGACTGAATCCTTGGCTTTTGAGCATTCTAATTCACAATGCAAGCAATGATTAGACCTTTAAAGACAAGACCAGCACCAACAGAGCAATGGGTTAGAGATATGGCTGATATTTGATGTAATGTTTGTGATGCAAATCCAATAGAATAAAGAATTTCTAAAATTCTTAGAAAAAATCTAAATAGCAGATGTTTTAATTGTCGTAAGAAAGGGGCACTTGAAAATAAATTGTAAGCAAGGAATTCCCAGAAGGATTTGCTTTTATAGAGATAATTGAGAAAGAAGATTCATCCTTCTGGAGTATGCAGAAAGTGTGGTAAAAGCTGACATTGGACTAGTTAATGCATATAGACAAGGACTAGGCAAGGTAAACACTTGCCATAGGAAAAGGCCCAAGGGGATCTCTTACAGACCCCAACATTAAATTCAATTCAAATTTTCCCTGTCTTCCTCAGAGAAACTCATCCAGAGAGCAATCGTTCCAATGGAAAAAGAATAGCATCTTCAAAAAATGTTGCTGGTCCAACTGGATAAACTTGTTACAACATGCAAATAGATGCATATTTATCAACCTGTGTGAAGCTAAAGTCCAAGTGTATTAAAGATCTCAACAAAAAATCAGACATACTAAATCTATTAGAAAAACAATGGTCAAGAACCTAGAACTCATTGGCACAGAAGACAAATTCCTGAACAGAACACCAACAGCTTAGGTTCTAAGATCAACAATTAATAAATGGGACCTTATGAGACTGGGAAGCTTCTGAAAGGCAGAAGACACTGTCAATAGAACAAAATGACAGCCCACAGATTATGAAAAGATCTTTACCAACCCTACATCTGACAAAGGGCTAATGTCTAAAATATATAAAGAACTCAAGAATTTAAAAACCATCAACTGGAGGGAGATCCAGGATGGCGGCAAGCAGTGTGGACTGTGTTTAGAAGCTCCAGTAAACGATTCAGGGAATTGCACGGAATTCTGAACCAGGAACATCTAGCTCCCCACCTCACTACAGTTTTAGTACCTCACAGTTTGAAAAGACCAAAATACAGAAAACCTGCATACCACTGCACATGGGAGGAGTGCGGATTTTCTTGGACTAGACCAGCAGTGGCAGTGGCAGCAGCTGAGGTTTGCAGCTGGGAACCCTCCAGCAGAGGTGGTAACTGGTGGGAATTGCTCAGGGAAAGGGGACTCAGTGCAAGATTTGGTCACCATAACCCTAGCTGAACATGGTTGGATTCAGTGCTAACTGGACTAAGTGCATGGATTAGGCCCAGAGACCCATTTTGGTCCAGAGACCGGTTTGGGTGCAGAGATGCGAACTGAACTCAGTGTGTATGCAGTTTGTGCCCCATGACACTAACCTGGACTCTGTGAGCAGTTTGGGTCCCGAAACGCTACTGGGAACCACAGACCAGCAGATTATCAAAGTTCCAAGACTAAGAAAATCTCAGGGAGACAGGAAGTAGTGTGGTCATTAGATCCCCTCCACTTGGCCAGCTTCAGTCCATAGAGATCTACACTGTTACAAGGGGACCCAGAAGACTGTGGATACTTTGTTCTGATCCAATGCATATTCAGAGACCTAGACTATTACACGAGCCACAATACAGGAGAGCTAGAGATCACTGGCTGTGAGAGACCCAAACTACAGGGCTAATCTCCAGCCATCCAGACCAGTGAAGCATCAGAACTACTGGCCTAGGGAAATAATGAGAAAACAGGTGAATATATCCCCAAACTCCCTCCACCCAACTGCAGAAGCTACCTGACAAAAACAGAGATGGCAAGATGACTAAAGGACAGCATAAAATCATACACAAAAACCCAAAACAATATGGCATCCCCAGATCCCAAAGAAAACAACCCAGAGAACTCAAAGACAAGGGAAATACAAGAAAATGACACCAAATCCTTAGTAATGATGATGATAATGGAGGAAACAAGTAAAATTTGTAATCAAATAAAGGAAGATGCAGCCAAACAGGTGGACGACATAAAAGAGGCCTATAGAGAGGCAGTGGAAAAAATTCAGGAAAACACAAACAACCAGATGAAGGAATTCAATAAAAATGTTCAAGCTCTGAAGACTTATAAAGAAACAATGGAATAAATGTAGGAATATACAAAAAATCAGATGAAAGAAATCATAAAACAGTTAAGATATGAGGATGAAAATAGATTCAATGATAAACACACAGACAGAAGAAAAACAGGAATGTGAGAACTCAGATAGAAGGGTGAGCAACGCAGAAATGAGCCTTTCTAATAGAATCCAAGAGATGGAGGAACAAATCTCATGTCTAGAAGATACAATCATAGATCTTGAAGCAACCATTAAATAAAATGCTGAATCTGGAAAAACCCTGACACAAAACATCCAAGAAACCAAGTACATCATTAAAAGAAGAAATCTGAAGATAATGGGCATTGAGGAAAAAGAAGATGCGAGACACCAAGGCCCGAAAATATTCTCAACAAAATCATAGAAGAAAATTTCCTCATTCTAAAGAAATATATATATAACCATACAAGAGGCCTGCAGAACACCAAATAGAATAGACAAGAAAAGAAAAACTTCCCGTCTCATAGTAATCAAAAACAAAATATACAGAACAAAGAAAAATATTAAAAGCTTCAAGGGAAAGGGGTCAAATAACATTTAATGGCAAACCTATCAGAATTACACTCAACTTCTCAGCAGAGACCATAAAATCCAGAAGTGCCTGTATAGAGACCCTGCAAACCCTAAGAGTCACAAATGCCAGGCCAGATTACTTTACCCAGCAAAACGATCAATAACCATTGATGGAGAAAAACATTTTTTTTCCATGACCAAAACATTCAAACAGTGCCTATCCACAAATCCGGCTTTATAGAACTTACTAGAAGGAAAACTCCACCCCAAAGGGACAAACTACAACCAAAACTACAAGGAAATAGATAACTACCCAATTGCAAAAACATAGCCACACAAACACTCTACTGGAACCAACATCAAAATTAAGACACTTAACAGTCACTGTTCATTTATATCTCTCAACATCATTGGTCTCGATTCTCTAATAAAAACACACAGACTAACTGAATGGATGCATAAACATGATCCAACATACTTCTGCATTCAAGAAACACATCTAACCCATAATGATAGACATTACCTCACAGTAAAAGGCTGGAAAAAATATTCCAAGCTAATGATCACACAGTCATAGCAATTTTAACATCTAATAAAATAGACATTCAACCAAAATTTATCAAAAAAGATGAAGAACAATTCACACTCATCAAAGGTAAAGTCAACCAAGATGAAATCACAATTCTGAACATCTATGCTGCCAATACAAGGGCACCAACATTTGTAAAAGATCTATTAATGAAGCTTAAACCACATATCGATCCCCACACAATAACAGTGGGAGACTTCAACACCACACTCTCACTGAAAGATAGGTCACTGAAGCTGAAATTAAGGCAAGAAATAACATTAACTAATGCCATGAATCAAATGTACCTAACAGATATCTAGAGAACCTTTTACCCAAACAAGAAGAAATATACCTTCTTCTCTGCAGCCCATGGAACATTCTCCAAAATTCATCACATAGTAGGTAGTAGGTCACAAAGCAAGCCTCAACAGATACAAGAGGACTGAATAATACCTTGTATCTTATCAAGATATTATACTATCTCTGTGGTCTTAGGCTGCAATTCAACAACAATAGAAATAACAAAAAAAAACTATAAAAACAGACACTGAAGAAATACAAAGAATCATAAGATCCTACTTTGAAGGCATATATTCCATAAAATTTGAAAATCTAAAGAATGTGGACTATTTTCTTGATCAATTCCACTTGCCAAAATTGCGTGAAGAACAGATAAACAAGCTAAATTGTCCCATTTCCCCTATATAAATAGAAGCCATCATTGATACTTTCCCAATCAAAAAAAGCCCAGTGCCAGATGGCTTCAGTGCAGAATTCTACTAGACCTTCAAGGATGTGCTAAGACCGATACTCTACAAGCTACCCCAAAAGATAGAAATGGATGGAACATTAACAAATTCATTCTATGAGGCCATAGTCACATTGATACCTAAACCCTACAAAGACCCAACAAAGAAAGAGAATTTCAGACCAATTTCTCTTATGAACATTGATGCAATAATACCCAATAAAATACTTGCAAAATGAATACAAGAACAGGTAGGCTTCATTTTAGGCGTGCAGGGATGGTTTAATATACAGAGTTCTATCAGTGTAATCCACCATATAAACAAATTGAAAAATAAACACATGATCATCCCTTTAATAGCAGAGAAAGCATTGGATAAAATCGATACACATTCATGATTAAAGTTTTGGAGAGACCAGGGATACAAGGCATATAACTCTACATAATAAAGGCTATATACAGGAAGCCAATAGCCAAAATCAAATTAAATGAGGAGATACTTAAGGAAAATCCTCTAATCTTGGGAACAAGGATAGGCTGCCCACTCTCTCCATATCTCTTCAATATTTTACTTTAAGTTCTAGCCAGAGCAATAAGACAACAAAAGGAGATCAAGGGGATCCAAATGGGAAAGGAGGAAGTTAAATTATACCTATTTGCAGATAAAATGATAGTGTTCATAAGTGACTCCTAAAAATCCACAAGAGAACTACCACAGCTGATAAACACCTTTAGCAAATTGTCTGGATACAAAATTAACTCAAAAAGTCAGTAGCGTTCCTATATACAAACGACAGGCTGACAGAGGAAGAAATTAGGAAAACTACATCCTTCCAATTAGCCACAAGCAATATAAAATATTCAGGACTTACTCTAACCAAGCAAGAGAAGGACTTGTTCGAAAAAATTTTCAAAACTCTGAAGAAAGAAATTGATGATTACATCAGAAGATGGAATGACCTTCCTTGCTCATGTATTGGGAGAATTAACACAGTAAAAATGGCCACCTTACCAAAAGCAATCTACAGATTCAAGGCAATCCTTATCAAAATACCTACACAATTTTTTAAAGACACTGAAAGTTCAATTCTGAACTTCATATGGAAAAACAAAAAATATGAGAATAACTAAAACAATCTTGTGCAATAAAAGATCCTCAGGAGGAATCTTCATACCTGATCTCAAGCTATACTATAAAGCAATAGTAATTAAAACAGTATGGCATGGCAATAGGCTGGTTGATCAGGGGAATCGAATCGAAGAACCAGATAATCCACACACATATTGTCACTTGATTTTTGATAAAGAAGCCAAATCTATTTAATGGGAAAGGGATAGCATCTTCAACAAATGGTTCTGGTCTAATTAGATGTCTATGTGTAAAAAAATTCAGTTGATTCCATATTTGTCACCATGCACAAAACTTAAATCCAAGTGGATCAAAGACCTAAACTTAAAACCAGAGACACCAAGTCACTTAGAAGAAAAAGTGGGGATGAGCCTGTAACACATTGGCACAGGAGACAACTTCCTGAAAAGAACACCAACAGCTTAGGTCTTAATGTCAACAATTAATAAATGGGACCTCATGAGGCTGAGAAGCTTCTGTAAGGCAGCAGACACTGTCAACAGAACAAAGCAACAGCCTACAGACTGGGAAAAGATCTTCACCAACCGTACAAAATATATAAAGAGCTCAAGAAATTAAACACCATCAAACCAATAACCCAATTGAGAAATGGGGCTCAGAACTAAACAGAGAATTCTCAACAGAAGAATATCAAATGGTTGAGAAATACTTAAAGAAATTCTCAATCTCCTTTGTCATCAGGGAAATGCAAATCAAAACAACTCTGAGATTCCATCTTACAACTATCAGAATGGCTAACATCAAAAATTCAAGTGACACCACATGCTAGTGAGGACGTGGAGAGAGAGCAACACTCCTTCATTGCTGGTGGGAGTGCAAACTAGTACACCCACTTTGGAAATCTATCTGGCTCTATATCAGAGACTTGATACCCTATGAGCATATACAGGGGCAGGAGGTCCTCCTCAGTCACAGTCATAGAGGAGGGGAGTAAAGGGAAATAGTAGGGAGGGAGGAATGGGAGGATACAAGGGATTGGATAACAATTGATATGTAATAGGAATAAATTAATAAAATATATTTAAAAAATAAAATAAATAAAAACCATCAAGCAAAATAATCAAATTAAAAATGGAGTAAAGAGCTAAACAGAGAGTTCTCAATAGTGGTATATGAAATGGCTGAGAAACACTTAAAGAAATGCTAAACACTCCTAGCCATCATCTCAATGTAAATCAAAATGACTTTGAGATTTCATCTTAACAACTATCTGGCTAAGATCAATAACTGGAATGACAACACATGCTGGTGAGGATGTGAAAAAAGGAGAACACTCTTCCACTGCTCATGGGAGTGCAAATTTGTATACCCACTCTGGAAAGCAATATGGTGTTTTCTCAGAAAAATTCTACCCCAAGACCCAGCAATATCACTCCTGGGCATATATGAGAAAGATGCTGTACCATACAAAAAGCACATTTGCTCAACTATGTTCATAGCAGCCTTATTCCTAATAGCCAAGACCTGGAAACAATGGATATGTTGCTTTACTGAAGAATGGATTGAGAAACTGTAGTACTTCTACAAAATGGATTACAACTCATCTATTAAAACACAAGGAAATCTTGAAAATTTCAGGCAAATGGATGGAATTAGAAATGGTCATATTAAGTGAGATAACCAGTCCCCAAAAGACACACATGGTATATACTCATTTATATGTGGATTTTATCCCTTCATAGACATCCTCTGAGAGACTCCACCCAGTAGGGTATAGGTACAGATACAAAGGCTTGAAGCTGGACACTGAACACAGTCCCGGTATTGTAGGATGATACTGCCAGGCCACAGAAGAGGCCATATGTAGTACAGGAGACACTAGGTAATCTAAAGTCAGATGTTAAGGGAGGAGGGTTCCCCCTTTCTAAGGATTAGGGGAGGGAGGGAAAGGGGATGATGGAGATTGGATTGGGAGTTGATGAGGAAGGGGGTTTGTGGGGAAAAGTCATTTCTAAGATCCTGAGCTCATAATAAGAGCTATTCCATTCTATAAACTACCTTTTTCAGTAAGACTACTGGTAAGATCATATAAAGGCCAGTTGCTCATGAGGCCACCCTATTCTTGGAAGAGCAGTCCTGAGAGCTATTTGCTTGACTAACCAGACCCTTTACAACTTCTCTCTTCCTGTAACTTTTCCCCCTCCTGTAGTTAGAGCAGCTGTAAAAGCAGATAACTGCAGGAGCATTTTATAGTTAGGTAGCCATAGTGACCTCATTTATGCAAATACCCTTCCACTAGTACCCCCATAAAATCTCTGTGAGGATTTTCAATAAAGAAGGCTTCATCAGAAACTTGTCTTTTCTCCATTTCTACAGTCTCCCATTGACTGTCCCATGGGTTATGGCAATTGGAACCCAACGTTGGGACCCCAAGATCACTGGAAGGGTTGTGATGAAGGTTGTCCTTCATCAGAAATAGTGTGGTTCGATTTGAAAATTAAGAGTTAGCCATGAGATCACCTGCCTTGTGAAATAGAGACTTAGGAGGTAAGCAGACATTGGGACAGGACATTAGTGTTGAGGAACAATTTATTGGTGTCTTAAAGACTCATTAGGGATGTGAGCAATAAAGGTTAAGAAAAAGGATTTAGTGAAATTCTTTGAATTTCTAAAAAAAATGTGGCTCCCCCCAAGAGGGCAGAATAGAAAGAAAGAGATGGAAATTTGTGGGAAATGCCCTCCAAGATTTTTTTTGACACATTTGGACCAGAGAATGTCCCTGTTATTGCATTCTCTTACTGGAATCTTATTAATGATATTCCCAGTATTCACCAATACCACTCAGAGATTGAGGGTGTTGTTAAGGAGCAACAGCATAGTTATTCTTCTTTGGATCTTGGAGAAACCCTCAAAAGGCCACTGTTTTGCCAAAAGAGTCAGATTTAAATTATATAGAAATGCCTCCCAAAGAGGAACCACCTATCAGCTCCTCCCAAAAACAACTCATAAATCCTCATTCTAAAATAAATCCCCCTTGCTGCACAAAGGAAAAACCCAAAGCCTTATATCCCTCCCTAATGGTATTTCATTCTAAGGTACATGATGATGATGATCAATTATCCACAGAACATGAGGGAGATCTTGAGGTTGAGGCTGCCAAATATTGTAATCC
The DNA here is from genome assembly GCF_903995435.1 of Acomys russatus. Classification (NCBI taxonomy): domain Eukaryota; kingdom Metazoa; phylum Chordata; class Mammalia; order Rodentia; family Muridae; genus Acomys; species Acomys russatus. The sequence goes on from NC_067142.1 coordinate 8,023,004, forward strand.
AGACTGGCTTCCATTAGCTACGACACCACACTTAGTGGGTCCTCCTTTGCCTCAACCACCTTCTTACCATTTATAAATGCCGGCTTTTGCCCAGGCCACTTCAGCATCTGCCTCATTAAGTGGAGACGCAATAAATGCTGTGAACTCCCCTACTAACCTTGCAGTGCTGATCCAAAAAGTTACAGAAAACATTCAACTCAAAAAACAAACAAACAAACAAACAAAAACATAACAAGCTGGTGAAAGAAATGAGAATGTTAGGCCTTGAACTGACTAACCCTCATAGTAATCTCTGTAATATTCTTGGAAAAAAAATGAAGGGCTGGACACTGGCTCCTCAGAAGGAGGACTTAAGGCTTCCAATGGGACTTCTTCATTTAAAAATCCCCTTCTGAAGAAAAAAACGGTTAAGACACCTTAGAATTTATTTCCTGTAATTGGAGAGACCCCTTCCCTTGAACAGGGGTAAAGTAAAATTATGATGATGCAGAAAGAGAGCCTGTGCCAGAGAGACACTATAAGCATTTGGGATTTAAGATCCTGAATGAGTTAAAAACTGCAGTTACTTAGTATGGTCCCTTAGCCCACTTTACCCTTTATATTTTAGAAACCCTGGATGATTTATGGCTTACACCTGATTATTGTTACCATCTTACATGGGCCACCCTTGACACAGCAGATTTTGTATTACGGAATGTAATGACTGTGCTACTGTAGACCAGAATGGTCAAGCAAGTGGCTGCAGATTAAAGAATGACAACACAGTGGGTCAGTCACATTGAGAGAATGCCAGATATTTGAGGAAAAGCTGACCCTTACATACAGGTGAAAATCAGTGGAAAATTATACAGAAGCACAGTGGAAAATTCCCATGGGTGGGAGGGACAGGGCACCAGACCTGTAACCACGGCAGCAAAGGTACAAAACAAAGTACAACGAAGTTGTGGTCCACTCACTGGGGCATAATGTTTTTATCACAAAGCCATGTGACAACAGAACAGCTGAGCCAAGTTGCCAGGTTCCCATGGCTCTCCCTTCTAAATAATATAAATGAGCCCCTGGATTAGGTTGCCTGAAAATGGAAGTACATCTTACCCACCATCAGGTAATCTACTCTATAGATTGATACCCTATCTTAAGCTGATGGACTCCCCCTAGGTCCTACTGGTCATTAGGTACTAATTTTTCTAAGGTAAGCCAAATTTGAGCTGTGGGATTTTTGATGGCTAAAGTGAGCATTCAGATGAAAATGCTGCTGTGATTGACATCTTCTGATGCAGCAGACAAAGAATAAGGCAAGTCCATGAAGTCCAAAAACTATGCAGGCCATTGCCAAAACTCCACTTCAATCTTTAAGGAGGCAGCCTACCAACTTCAGTCCTTGTAATAGTCCTTCCCCTAACAGGGAGGGAACCATCATTTTATTTATTTTAATAATTTTGCCAATTGATATGTATAGTTTGTAAATTTTTCATTCCAGGGTCCTTGTATAAATTTTTTAAGCTGAATTAGTTCCTGCGAGTAATTTTTTACCTTGGTAGGGGGAACACAAATGTGTGCATACAAAGGAGAACAAGAAACCTTATGAGTTTCCCACAATAGGTCAATTTGTTCTTGTAACAAGGCAGTTTGCTTATTTAAATTAGCAACGCCCAATTGAATCATGGAATTTAAGTGATTCTGAGTGCTGAGTGTGCTTGACACCTCACCTGCAAGTTTATCCACCATGCATGCTGAGCTAACAGAGCTAGCTATAGCTACCCCCAGAAACAATAGTGGCAGTGATGACACATCCACTGCTGTGACAATGGTAATGGTAATCCCAAAGTTTCTCTTGGATCAATATAGCATGAGAGTCTTGTCTCCTGAATGTTCCACTGGTATGGGAACTACACCAGATACTCATACCACAACAGCTGGCATTTTTTGATTCCAACAGCTTTGAAGCTGACAGTCTTGTAAAGAACAATTTAGAATATCTCCCCTTATGGAATCATTAATAACCCCAAAGAAAAATGGGAGAAGCAAGCAAACTGCAGAATAAATGACATCCTAGTATAGTCATCGACCAATCGGTTTCCCTCACTCAATAGTCCAGGAAGATTCATATGGGCTCTCAGGTGTCCTATGAAGACAGGATCCTGATGTTGCCACAAAAGTCCCTGAAAACATAGGAGACTTTCATATAACCTAGATAAAGAGGCCAAATAGGCAGCGGTTTCCAAGAGTAATAAGAGACAAGCCACAAAATATCAGTGAAGATGTTAAGTGGCTCGGATAGGAAAAATTGTTATGCAAGTATCACTGCAGTAACTAGGGCCAACTGGGCAGAACAAGAGTTAGTTCTAACCCTCTAAACAGTAGTTCCAGAAACAAAAGTTGAAATGACCTTAGATCATCAGTTGATAAAGATCACTGTGCTATTAGGTAGTAGTAAAGTCTTAACAATCTTAAGGAAAATCACTGGATGCATCTTAAAAAAATTGTCCGGAAATGATCTCAAAAATCACTATTGTAAATGTAGTGTGTCTTAATAAAATCTCTAGCTGTCTTTATGCTTAATCCCAGTGCATTGATCCTTAAGTAATTTTACTAATTGATCCACCAATATGGTGGAAGAGCTTGTGGCACCCATTTCCAATTCACCCAAGACTTACCTCAGTGAGGCACGGGCCAGCTTTTTCTGGGTGATCTATCAGCACGAATTCCTCTTTTCCAATCTCAGTGAGACCTCCATTTGTAGCGTCTGTACTACTGTAGACCCAAGTGGTCGATTGAAGGGCTGTGGATTAAGGAACGACACCACAGCAGGTCATTCGCATAGAGAGAATGCTGGGTACTTGAGTAAAAGCTGACCCTTATATACAGGTCAAAACAAGTGGAAAATTACACAGAAGCATGATGGAAAACTCCCCCAGGCGAGAGGGGCAGGTCGCCTGACCTGTAACAATGGCAGCAAAGGCACAAAACAAAGAACAAAAAAGTTGTGGTCAGCTCACTGGAGCATAATGTTTTTACCGCAAAGGCCTATGACAACAGAACAGCTGAGCCAAGTTGTCAGGCTCCCACAATGGAAGTCAGAATTTTCAGAAAATTGTAGAGAGACTGCCTGCCATAATCAGGAGGCTGGCAGCAATGATGAGAACAGTGAGGTTAGGGCCTATGGAATGCTAAGGGGAATTAAGCCCTATGATGCCAGCAAAGCTCAAATAAATATCCTCCTGGTCTCTATGCTCAGATTCAAAATGCAGCCCTCAAGGCTTGGAAGAGACTCCCACACAAAGGGGCGGCTACCACCTTACTTGCTAACATTACACAACATTCAGATGATCCCTATGCTGATTTTATCATCTGCCTTACTAATGTGTCAGAATGGCTCCTGGGCAGCTCTGAAACTGAAAGTAGCTTTATAAAACAGCTAGTGTTTGAGAATGCCAACTCGGTCTGCCAGGCAGCAATCCCTCCACATCACAGACATAAAGAAGTTTCAGATTATCTTTGCTACTGTTCAGATATTGGCTAAGAGCATAGGCTGGGTTTAGCCATAGGAGCAGTTTTAAAGGAGGCCATGTTCACTAAGCAGTGGTAAAATAAGTTCTTCAACTGCAGCCAAGAAGGGCATTTTTGCAAAAAATCGTTTTATCCCTAAACAGAGCAATACAGGACTCCCAGGCTTATGCCCCCTGTATAAGAGAGGCAAATATTGGGCTGTTCAATGCCACACTAAGGCTGATGCCCAAGGTAATCCCCTGCCTCCCAAGCCAGGCCAGGCCCCAACCATGAGCAGACCCCTTGGGGCAGGCAGGTTTGTTCCCAAGACAACCAATTTTCACAATGCATCTCCAAACTCTCAAGAGCAACACTGGAGGACTGGACCTCTGTTCAGCATCCTGCACAATATTAACCCCAGAAATGGGCATTCAAGCCCTCCCAACAGGGGTTTTTGGTCCTTCATACACTAACACCTTCCGATTTCTGATTGGGAGAAGTAGTTCCACATTGCTGGGCCTATTCATCCTCTCAGGGGTCATAGATAATGACTTCACTGGAGAAATAAAGCTCATGGCAGCATCACATAACACCTCTTTAACTATTCAAAAGGGACAATGAATTGCCCAATTGTTCCTTTTACCCTTATCAGCCCCAAAAGCCCATAAGGGACCAACCTATAGAAGATGCAGGATTTGGGTCTGCCGATGCCAATTGGGTTCAGAGTATTTCTCCACAAAAGTCTATGTTAAAATTTAAAATTGATGGAAAGATTTCCGAAGGCCTAATAAATACTGGTGCTGATGACACGATTATTAGAAAGTAAGCATTGCCAAAGGCTTGGCCTCTCTCTGCCACACTTACCCATTTACAGGGTATTGGAAAAAGTAAAAGCTGTGAACAAAGTACAAAGTTTCTGATGTGTGTTGATGATGAAGGCAATTCGGCAACTAGCCAGTCCTATGTCCTCCCTGGCCTCCCAATTACTTATGGGGACGAGACTTATTGTCCCAAATGGGACTTACGATGTTCAGCCCTAATTAAGTAGTAGTCTCTCAAATGCTTTATCAAGGCTCTCTTCCAAGAGCCTTAGAAAAAGATTCACAGGGTATAAAGGAGTCCATCCAGGTCCTGCAGAGACCCTCCTGATCAAGCCTCGGAAATTTACCCTGATGGTCACTGAAATACCTACACGTCATGTAGATAAAATTTCTTGGAAAAATAATGACCCGGTATAGGTTGATCAGTGGCTTTCTACCTCTGAAAAACTGGCAGTGGCAGAAAAGTTAGTGCAGGAACAGCTCTCGACCATCTGTATTGAAATTAGTAACTTAGTCTGGAATACCCTTATCTTTGTTATTAAGAAATAGGACAAATGGAGATTGCTTCAAGACCTTCGAGGGGATAACAAAACCATGGTCCTAATGGGAGCTCTCCAACTAAAGCTTCCTAACCCTGTAGCTATCCCATCCTAATACTTAAAAATTATTATTGATCTCAAGGATTGTTTCTTTACTATTCCCTTACACCCTGAAGACCATAAGCGCTTTGCTTTTAGACTGCCTGTAATTAATTTTATAGGGCCTATGAAAAGATTTCAGTAGAAAGTTCTTTCTCAAGGTATGACCAACAGCCCCACACTCTGTCAAAAATTCATGGCACAGGCTGTTGACCCCATTACAGCCAGATGTCCCTCTGTATACATCATCCGTTACATGGGTAATATCCCTTTGGTGAGCACAGAAGGTGATGACCTCTTGCTTGCCTGCAATGCCCTTATACAAAGTCTGACAGCTAGAGTACTTCAAATGTCCCCCGATAAAGTCCAGCTTAAAGACCCTTATATATACCTTGGTTTTGAGCTCCATGACTCTTTGGTAAAGACCCAAAGGATTCAACTTAAAACAAGCCATTTAAACTCCCTGAATGGTTTCCAGAAATTGTTGGGTGATATTAATTGGATCAATCCTTATTTAAAACTTACCAGCGGAGAGCTTAAGGCCTTTTTGACATATTGAAAGGAGACCCCAATCCCATTAAGATCCTTAACCTCAGAAGAGAGATTAGCCCTAACTCATGTTGAAGAAGCCATAAATCAGCAAGTTACTACCTTTATTAGTTAATCCCAGCCTTTCCTTTGTGTATCTCTCATACACCCACCAGAGTGTTTTGGCAGACTGTCCCCTTGATGTGGGTTTATCTTCCTTCCTCCCCCAACAAGATTATAGGCACATATTACTAACTGGTAGCAGATTAATTCAAGGCCGAGAGCATAGAAGATGATATTTTGGCTAAGATCTAGATATTATTGTCCAACTTATTAAAAAACTCATATTAATTGGGTGCTTCAAACCACTGACCAATGGCCCATTGCTTGATCTTCTTTTTCACAGCAAGTGCTTCAATTTCTTAAAATTCATCAGGTCATCTTTCCCAAAAACATCTCCTTTCAATCTTTGATGGGAACCTTAACAATTTTTACAGATGCCTTTTCCTCAGGAAAGGCTGCCTTTACTGTAAATAATCAGACAAAGGTTGTCCAGACCCCTTATACATCTACTCAACTTGTTGAATTGTTTGCAGTATTTCTTGTTTTTCAAATCTTTTTAGATAAACCTATTAAACTCTATATTGATAGTGCTTATATTGCTCATTCTGTTGCTCTGCTAGAAACAGTGTCCTTTATTAAACCATCCACATCTGCTGTAAACCATTTTTTGTAACTCCAGGTGGCCATCCATTCATGTTTATTCCCTTTCTTCATAGGACATATGAGGGTGATACATGCCTCCTGGGCCCCTTTCAGAGGGCAATATGCAAACTAATTTAGCCACCATAGAGCCACTTGTTACCTTAGCCTCTGTGGTTGATGATGCTCAACATGCTCACTCCTAACACCAATTCAATGCTCACACTTTGAAACTCATGTTTAAAATAACCAGTGAACAGCCTCATCAAATAGTTAAACAGTGTCCTGCATGCATTACCTATTTGCCCACTCCTCATTTAGGTGATAACCCTAGGGGCCTTGTCCCTAATGAAATCTGGCAAATGGTTGTTACCCACATACCAGAATTTGGAAACCTCAGATATTTACATTTTACTGTTGATACTTTTAGTGGATTTATTTTTGGCACTCTAAAACCAGTGAGGCTGGCTAACATGTCATTGCACATGTCCACACCTGCTTGGCTACTATGGGAAAACCAAAAATGATTAAAACAGATAATGGGCCTGGGTATGTTGAAAAAAAATTTTCAAACTTTCTGTTCTGCCTTGCAAATAAAGCATATTACTGGCATTCCTTATAATCTTCAAAGTCAATGTACTGTGGAGAGAGCACACCAGACACTCAAGAACACTGTCAATAAGATAAAAAGTGGGGAATTGTACCCTGTCAAAGGACCTCCCAGGAATGTTCTTACTAATGCTTTGTTTATTCTAAACATCTTAAATATGGATGAGAAAAATATCAGCTTCAGACCATCTTTGGTATCCTTCATCAAAAAATAATTAGACTTCAGTCCTATCAAAAGATCCACTAACCAATGAATGGTCAGGACCCCACCCAGTGCTTATCTGGGGTCAAGGATCAGTTTCTGTGTTTGACACCAAAGCAGATTCAACCAGGTGGCTGCCAGAAAGACTTGTGAAACAGGTGGACTGTTTTTAACAAACAATCCAGTGAGAATGAAAAACTCACTGAAATAAGTTAATTTGGTTTTCTTCACAGAGATGTTGAAAAAAAAGGCCATCCTTATCTGCTGGATCCCTGCTGGGCACCTCCTCCTGATGACCTTTTCTGGTTTTGGAAATCCTCATGAGGCTAAAAAAAATCCTCCAGAAGATACAAGGAAAGCTTTGTGATTGTTTGAGATCACTGTTGTCACTGTGAGATCTAGTCTTCCACCACAGAGCATGGATTGTAGTGATAAGACTGCCTATTTGCCAATTGATCCAAATTTCAGTCCTCTAGGAGAAGTACAAAAATGGCAATATGTTAGGAAACCTAAGATTATTCCTCCTGTGGGAGGGCATCCTTGTCCTTGCCCTTGTACATCCTACCAAGAAGCTATGCACAGCAGCTGCTACTCCTCAGTACAAAGGTGTACGGGGACTGACAATAAAATGTACTTTACAGCTGCAGTTCTCCACAATAATATTAAGCTCCCAATCATGGAAATAGTGACTGGAGTATGTCAGTTCAGATATTTGGGTCAACAAATAAATACCCATCAACTGGTTACATTGGTACACCAGGCAGACCTGCATGCTGGAATTTAAATCCTCCCATCCATATATCTCATGGTGGTGACCCTCAAGATAAAGTTAGACAAGCCCAGGTTCAGGAAAGAATTGAACAAGTTATAGAAGCACAGTTTCCCCATTTAGAATATCATCCTCTAGCCAAGATCAGATCCAGGGAGAAAAAAGCATTGGATGCTCAAACTTTAGACATATTAAAGACCACTCATAAATTAACTAATGATTCTCACCCATCCTTGGCACAGGACTGCTGATTATGCCTACAACAGGGCTCACTGGTTCCCCTTGAAGTTCCTACAGAGAATAACATTTCCTATGTAGATTCTGGTTGTCTAGTTATACCCCCCATTTCAGTTCAGCTGCTTAAGTTTTATAACGTTACTAGCTTTAGAAAAAGTATCAAAATATTAGTTAGAATATAGATGTGGGTACCATAGCCTTTGCCACAATAAAATTATATTAATGTTTATTCTGCACTCCATACTGATAATGCCACAGTGTGTGTTTGTGTCTTCAATCTTGCTTTTACCTACCTGCCTGAGGACTGGACAGGGAGCTGTGTCTTGGCTATGCTTCTCCCTGATGTCACCATTATTCCCGGTGATGATCCAGTGCCAATTGCTAATTTTGATTACACTGTTGGACGACCCAAAGGGGCTGTCCAATTTATTCTCCTTTTAGTAGAGCTGGGAGTTACTTCAGCCGTTGCTACAGGTTTGGCAGGCCTGGGCGTTTCTATTCATAATTATGCAAAAATATCAAAACAACATATAGACGATGTTCAAACCTTGTCCAGCACTATCCAGGATCTACAGGATCAGGTAGACTCCCTGGCTGAGGTTGTTCTTCAAAACTGCAGGGGCTTGGATCTGCTAATAGCAGAACAGGGAGGCATCTGTTTGGCTCTACTGGAGTAATGCTGTTTCTATGCTAAAAAGTCTGGGATTATTCGAGATAAGATTAAAAAGCTACAAGAAAACCTGGAAAAGCAGGAAAAGAGATCCTCGATAATCCCCTTTGGAATGAGCTCTGTGGATCATCCCATATCTTCTACCCCTTTTAGGTTCCTTGCATGGCTTATTAATACTACTATCACTAGGACCCCTTCTCTTTAACAAGCTCATGGCCTTTGTCAAGCAACAGGTCAACACCATACAAGCAAAACCTATATAGCCCATTATCACAGGCTGGAGCTTGTGGACTGAAGCTCTTCAGAGAAATAGCAGGTCATAACCAGGGTGGCCTTGCCTAAGACAACTGGGCCAAGGGTCAAAAAGGTAACCATTGGACCCAATTATAGGTTAAAGAACCTGCCAGGGAATCCAGAGCCTATGACAGGATTATGCACAGTTGGGACCATATCCAGCCTAAGACAAGAGATGTCAACCAATTTTCAAAGACATCAAGCTGTTGGCCTCTTGATGACAGGCAAGGAACAGTCTAATGAGGTTGATTAAGCAGTAAACAGGCCTGAACCACCCGTCTAGCTTAAAAATATATAAAAGAGGTGGAACTGTGGAGAATGGTCATTTCTAAGACAATTCCAAGCTCATAGTAAGAGCTACTCCATTCTGGCTATAAACTACTTTTTCTAATAACACTACTGTTAAGATCAGATAAAGTCCAGCTGCTTATGGGGCCACCTTGTTCCTGCAATAGCAGTCCCGGGAGCTGTTTGCTTGACTAACCAGACCCTTTACAACTTCTCCCTTTCTGGAACTTATCCCCTTTCTGTGCGTAGAGCAACTGTAAAAGTGGATAACTCCTGGAGCATTTTACAATTAGGTATCCATAGTGACCTCACTTATGCAAATACTCTTGCCCCAGTAACCACATACAAGCTCTGTGAGGATTTTCAATAAGTGAGGATTGATCAGAAACTTGTCTTGTCTCTATTTCTTGTGCCCTTCCTTATCCCCCTTCCCCTCCATTTCTAGGGCCTCCTATTGACTGTCCCATGGGTCTGGACAGGGGTTGTATTGAGAGGGGTCGAGAAAGGTGGCTGCAATTGAGATGTATAGAATTCAAACTGTAGAACAAACAGATAGTTTATATTCTTAATCTCACTACATGGGAATAGCTGAACCTGGCAGACATATGAATGAAAATTCATAGAGAAGCTTCATGTTGGCCCCAGACTCTCTATGGCTTACTACGAGAAGCCATTCTTAGTAAGTCATGAAGAAATATTTTCAGACACCTTACATCAGTTCATAGAACTGAGCATAGAACTAGCTTTAATTGTTCTGTGCATCATGCACATCTCATACAGTTATAATGTTAGAACTGTATTATGTTTGTGAGAAATTATGTTTGAAGAACAAAAGAACTGGACATTGATGCTGGATCAGACCTGACAGCATCCATTTTTCTCAGCATGCTGGTTGCAGACATTCTGGACCCTCCTTGATTCAGCCCCAGATGCCTCTGTTGTTGTAACCCATTAGATTTGGAAAGCTTTCTGAACAGCATTGTAAAAAGCTTCTGGTGCAATTTGGACCAGCATTTCAATCTCCTAGTAAGCCTGGAATCTCTCAATATTTAGAAACTGGACCACAAATGTAATCCCTGGCTTGCTTAATGATTTCCCCATTTTTTTGGGCCACTTCTAAAGTATTATTTGCCCCAATTCAGCCTGAGGACACCTCAATAGAAAGACATTCCATTGCAAGGGCAGTTGGGTATGTTTCTGTTTGCTCTCTTGATCTAGAAATGCTTATTTTTATCAGGAGGTGGTTATAAGTTATTACTGGTCTTATACAGAGAAAAAACTAGGTGGAACTCTGGGATGTCTCTCTTTTCCTTTATCTTTCATCCATAAATAAGGAGATAGGAGCTGAAAAGAAAGAAAAAATACATAGGAACATACAGTGAGGATAGAACAAAAGGTAGGTGACTGAACCTACTCCTTAAATCAAGGCCTTAATTGTTACTCATAAAGAAAGTTATGTCTAAGTCATTGGTATAGAATTTAGTATTTTGATCATTTCTAGCTCAATCCATTTATCCACAAATTTTGGGAATTCATTGTTTTAATAGCTGAGTAGTATTCCATAGTGTATATGTACCACAGTTTCTTTATCCATTCTTCTACTGATGGACACTCAGGCTGTTTCCATGTTCTGGCTATTATGAATAAGGTTGCTATGAACATGGTTGAGCATATGTTCTTGTTGTGGGTATATTCTAAGTAGTGGGATAGCTGCATCTTGAGGAAACCCTATTCACAGTTTTCTGAGATAGCACCAGATAGATTTCAAAGTTTGCATTCCCACCAGCAATGAAAGATAGGCAGATATGGGCCCAAGGGTCCCACTCAAACTAAGGACCAGCCAAGGACAATACAGGCGGTAAACTTTAAACCCCTACTCAGATCTAGCCAATGGGCAGAACATTTTCCACAGTTGAGTGGAGAGTGGGATATGACTTTCTCACGTACTCTGGTGCCTCACATTGGACCATGTCCCCTGGAGGGGGAGACCTGGTAACACTCAGAGGAAGGACCGCAGGTTGCCAAGAAGAGACTTGATACCCTATGAGCATATACAGGGGAGGTAATCCCCCTCAGGAACAGTCATAGGGGAAGGGAATAAGGGGAAATGGGAGGGAGGGAAGAATGGGAGGATACAAGGGATGGGATAAACATTGAGATGTAATAAGAATAAATTAATAAAAAAATAAATTGTATTTAAAAAAAGAATTTAATATATTGATACAAAACATGGCCATACCAAATTTCTGTCAGGTTCTATCACAAGAATATATACCCTAAGTCTAGTAGATAGATATGACTCTATAGATATATGACGTAAAATAGTTAAATAAGGTCTTCAAAAGTCTCGGAGACATGTAGACTATGGCATTTAAGGATTCATTTATTATCCTAAAGTTTCTTTGACAACAAGACAAGTTAACTCCTGACAACACCCAGCCGACCTCAAAGAAGATGATGAACATCAAAGAACCTCCTTATGGAGATGGCTTCAAATATGGCAAACTAACCACTTGCCAAAATGTCCTCATTCCTGCCACAAACAGAATTCTGCCTAAAAATGGGCCGCTTCAATGCAGGCAGAGTCGACGGCTGAACTCTGCCAAGACAGGGTAAGCAAGTCCTGAATGGTTCCTGCCCTGTATATAAGTCTGGCAGAGATATTGGTCCAGAATGCTGAAGATGAGGCTCTAACATTATAGAGAGTGCTAGGTGACTGTTCAGGAAATAGAATGTCTCAGTCATTTTATTTATTTTGGATACTGCTAGCCCACACTGTTGGTTTATTCAGGAATTTAAGTCTTATTTATTCTCAGGTCTCTGATGGGTGTTGAAGAACAGTTTGTTTAGTTATACAATAAAGTTTAGTTGGCTAGGGGATAAGATCTTTTTAGATTCAGAAATTTAAACCCAACAAGACAGGAAAGATGTTTACTTCAAGTTTGATAAATAGAAATAACCAAACCTCTATGAATGTAACACTTATAGAATTCATGATTTTCACATTTTCTCTCTAGTGTATGTAGTTTGTTTAATGCATGTGTATAAAATAAACATATATAAAAAATTTTTAAAAAGAGAGATCACACAAGGCTGTCTAAAATTTAAAATAAGAAAAACGGATTTTCTTATACTGTATCTCTTAATTCTATGTTAGAATGTCAACAGGTATATTGCTTTGTGTCCTGTATCATTGTTGACATCAGCTTTTGAATTTTCTCCTTAAATAACATGGACATTGTTGTTGTTTGGTATTCAAAACATAGTTAGGAGATTGGAAATATTTTAAGTAACTTTATAGGGTTACTATAGTCCCAACTTGTTTTTTAAAAATTTCAGGCCAGGGATGTAGGAGAAGAAGGTCTTCTCTATAAGAAAATATCAGGGTACTCTGATAAGCATGCAGGGGAGAAAGACCCACCATACAATAAAACATAGTGTCAAAGATATTTTAGCTGGGCAGCCAGTATCAAGCCAAGACCTGTGGGTTTTTAAAATCAAGGGTATCTGAATTGCAGGAGCCACACCCAGGAAAGTTCTCTCCAAGGCACCTTTGATATATTTTTCTTCAAAGAGGCAGCTGTTAACACCTTTTGACTTGAGGTTTGCTTTGGAAGTCTCCCTGAATGGAACTAGCATTTTAACACATTCTTGGGGGATCTGGTGGGTTATTGCTAGCAGGGAGTACACTCATCCTATTTCTGAGCATGAAGCTTACCTGGAGGGAGAGTCTCTACCATCTATAGACAAAGGCCCACAAAATTGATAGTATGTGTATTTATTTCACGTGAACAGACTCTTTAAAATTTGCGCAGTGGATAGGAGCTTTGGGGTAAAGATCTCAGTGATTGACAATGGCATGTTGACAATGCCCTTTTTACATATAACTGTCTGCTCTGACTCACTGCCAGTGAGCACCTGGTGGGGGGAGGTCTCGCTTATATGCCCTAAGGCAGGCAAGGAATATAGGGTGGGTGCTGTCCCATTCCTGCAAGTCTCAGGATAAGATTTTAATTATCAAGCTTGAGATTGCTGCGGTTTGAACATGCTTGACCTCACCAGTCCTGTGCCAATCCCTCTGGTTGCAATAGTACATGCTCCCCACAGGGCCTGGCCATAATGTTTCATTTTTGGATGGAACCTTTCTCCAAGTGTTGTATTCCTACAAGGATGTTTGTATTTTTAGATATGACTTCATTGTTAAGTAATAATAAACTTATAAAGGACAAGCAATAGTACTGTGTGTAGCACATTGATGATATTATACCAATTACTTCTTCTTTCAGGCAATAGCTGGCAAACTTAGATCTGATTGATGTAACACACAGATATAACAGATTAGAACTGAAAGATAAATCCAGCTAAACTTCAGGGCATGTAGGAAGCCATAGAAGCATTTATTTAAAGTTAAAGCCAAAAACTATAGATTTAAATTGTAAATACAGTTTGATAGATTTACTTTATAAATGAGAAAAATTGTATTTAGTTAGTTAAGCTTACAGAAATATTTAGAGGCTAATGAGTGACTGATATTTTTCTATTGATAGTCTATGTTTATCTTTCTTAGCATTACATAAAAATAAGTTTTACATTGTTTATATTATGAAATATTCAATCATATCAAAAGTAATTGGATATTTACCTTCGTTTCCAAGAAAAAAATCACACATGTCTGTGTATTTGTGCATATATATAGATATATATGTAGATGTAGGTGTATATTAGATATAGATATGTATTTAACTAAGGATACTTAAAGAATCCTACATTCTGGCAAGATGCCAATTGAGCTATATACTATCTGGTCACATTGACAGATGTCTGTCAATCCTGAAATTGGAATATGCACAGTATTCTATTCAGGATTATTTCTCGTCAAGTGTTTTGATTTTACAATTGAGGGGAAATGATAATATGCTTAGTAGTAAGTGAACTTTTAGTTTGAGACATTTTATAATTATCTTTTAATCTGTATTACAAATATGTATATGTATATAATGAGTGTGTGTGAGAGAGTGTGAGCATCACCTGGTATGTATATAGAGGTTGCAGGACAACCAGTAAGTATTAGGTCTCTCCTTCCACTATGTAGGTTTCTGGTCTAGAACTCAGGTAATCAGGGATATAAGAATAGAGAACACTGCAAAACAAAGAGTAGACTGTGAAATACTATCTTCTCGGCAAGACACAACCATTGCAATCACAAAGTCAACAATACTTAATGCCTACACTTGCCCTGTAAAACAATGGCCCATCAATATCCACGCATACACCGAAAAAGAGTTCAGGTGGCCCTACCAATAGCTCCTAATCTATTTGTACTGATAGGTTTAGGGAAAGAGGGATCAAACTTTTACTCCCACCAATCTTCAATAAAACATTGTTATTTAAGGGTCACAAGATGGCCCTGGTAGAAGTATTTATTATTATTATTATTATTATTATTATTATTATTATTATTATTGCAGCATTCATATTACATCTCAATTGTTTTCCCCTCACTTGTATCCACCCACTCCTCCCTGCTTCCTGCTTTCACCCTATTCCCCTCCTCTAGGTCTGTGACTGAGAGGGACCTCCTTCTCCACTATATGGTCATAGTTTATCTCTCAAGTCTCATCATGGTAGCCTGCTTATCCTTTCTCTGAGTGTCACCAAGCTTCCCCACTACAGCGAAGTATTCAAATATAGGCACCAGAGTTCATGTAAGAGTCAGTCTCTGCTCTCCACACAACATTGGAGAATGTCCTGTCCATTGGCTATATCTGAGTAGGGTTAATGCCCAGGTCAAAATAAATCAATCATAA
This sequence comes from Acomys russatus, assembly GCF_903995435.1. Classification (NCBI taxonomy): domain Eukaryota; kingdom Metazoa; phylum Chordata; class Mammalia; order Rodentia; family Muridae; genus Acomys; species Acomys russatus. The sequence goes on from NC_067142.1 coordinate 8,038,058, forward strand.
AACAGAACAAAAAATGTGAGTTTGGAAAAGTTTGGGTAAAAGATGAAAATGTTAACAGAACATAGGAAAGAGAAAAGAATAGTGGTAAAGAGTAACTAGAATGTATTGGACACATGTATCTTATTATCAAATGGTTATATTAATACTTACATAAATACATATAAAAATTAAAATGGAAGCAGGCTACCTCGATGAGACCTGATAGGCTATAATCATAAGGTTGGAGAGGAGGTCTCCTTCTATCACAGGCCAAGGGTAGAATATAGGGTGAAAAAGGGAGGAAGAGGGGAATGTGAAAGTACAATTTAGAGTATAACAATCAGGATGTAATCTGAATATGTTATTTAAATAAAAATATCTGAAAAAAATAAAACTGATGCATTACCTATACACTTGTGTGCTGTTCTTCATTTATACACTAGGTGTCACTGAAGGTCCATCAATGTTCTGAAATAAAATCAAACAATTTTTCCTGACTTAGAAGATGTACTGTCAAGTCAGAAATCCAGAGTAGTAAACAGGCCACTTCAAAATGATGTATTAAGTATTATCAGTAAGAAAATATTGCTATTTGAATTTTCATATTCCTGGTCTTTGTTACAAAAAGAAATTTCCAATAGAATGTTCATACTTACGTAATCAAGTGTTTATCTGAATAAACAAGTGGCTGTTTTGTAAACTGATGATACTTCGGTGTGGAAAAAATAAATACAAATGGAAAAAATTAAAACTGAAACGTTATCCAAGCATTTTGTGCATGTTCTTCATTTATACACTAGGTGTCATGGAAGGTCCATCAATGATCTGAAATAAAATCAAAGCACTTTTTTTCTAACTTGGAAGATGTACTGTATAGTCAGAAATCCAAACTACCAAATATACCATTTCAAAAGGATAAATTCATTATTACCACTAAAGAAATATTACTATTTGAGTGTTTATGTTACTGATCTTTGTTATAGAAACAAATTTCCAAAGAATGTTCATATTAACAGAACCAAGAGTTTATATGAGTAAACAAATTTCTGTTTTTGTAAACTGATGATATTTTGGGAAAAACTTCCTATAACTTAGTACCCATTTTAAAAATGAATATATGTAATTATGGTTAGAAGTTATAACTCAAAGTGTGTGGCAACATAAAAACCACAGCAATCATCTTAAAATGGATAAAGTTTATTCAGGAAACATCATGAGGGACCACAGCCAGAAACACGGATTTAGGAACCCCAAATTCCATGTTCTATTGTTGAACAAATTTCAGAAAGTTTTTATAGATTTATAGAACTAAAAAGCAATAAACCAAGGAAATTTTTAATATATGTTGGCATGTACTCCAGGAAAGCAGATATATACAGATGCAAGTGGTGGATTTACTCTGTAAGCCCAGATGCTATCTCAGTTCATCCTTGACTGTTAGATTGATAGAAGTAAGTGCTGTGCTAAGTTAATAGATTGAAAGAGGTTTTTATCTATTATTATGAAATGTTAGGTTTATGTTAACAGCTTTTAAGTATCATTTACTACAACTACTAAGTAGTACTGCTGCTGCTGCTACTACAAGCTCTTAATTCGTATACAGGATAAGACAAGGAATGGTGATTCCAGAAGAAATTTTCATTCATAGTTTTCCTTGTTGATCAAGTATAATATTTTATGCATGAGGAGGCCATATAATCAAATACTAAAGTCGCTCATAGTCTAAAGATCATTTCCAGGATCATGGCAGAATTCTTCATGAGAGTAGAGTAGCTAGTAAAGGCTATTAAGAAAGAAGCTCCAATATCATATCAACACTATTACCTATTATAATCCATATTAGAATTATTTTTATGCCTCTGTATGTAACATAACAGTTATGTGAGACATAGATTACTAAGTTTAGATGAACAAGAACATTTTGTGCTAATGAAGTTATGATTACACATGAAACAAATATCTAAACTGTTAAAAGTTTATGAGAGTAATTGTAGAATTCCACTTTTACACATACTTATGTGTATTTGGTCAACAATGTTACTTAATTTTAAATGGTTAAAAATGGAACTTTTAATGGAATTACTGAAGTATATTTCCTTTTTTTGTTACTGAAATATTATATAATTTTTGTAATAGAAAATACCTTAAACAGTATATCTGTACTTAAATTGTAAAATATTATGAATGTTATCCGACACTGACTGCTTTAGTTTAATTTGTATATGAAAAGTTAACCAAAATTTCTAACTATCTTTATTATAAGTAAATGGCCTCTGGTATCCCCTCTGCTGTCCATAATTTGATCAATATCTCTTAGTAGAGCAGCCTTGTAGGAACATAAAGGAATGGGAGGCAGGGTATGCCTATGAGAATTGATAGGCTGTGGTAAGTTCACGAGGGGGGAGGGCCTCCCCTCTCAGAGGTCTAGAGAAGGGGAATAGGGTAGAAGAGAAAGGGAGGGTGGACATTGGAAGAAAAGAGCAAAGGGATAACAATCTAGATGTAATGTGATTAAAAATAATAAATGAATTTTAAAAAGAGTAAGTGGAGTCAAAGTTTGATAAAAAAAATCAGAAATTTTGTTTTATTTGTATTTTTCTGAACAATGAGACAATAAGTAAAAATTAAAACCAAATCTTTCTAATACCATTCTGAAAACAAAAAGATGAAAAAATTTATTAGTCTGCCAAATAGAAATAGCCAAAACACTATGAATGTAACATTTTATAATTCCTTATTGTCTTGTGGCTCTTCTTGATATAGGTAGTTTATTGTATATATGTGTAATAATATAAATATATACATATATATAACTAATAAAATTAATAAGAAAAAATAAGAAAAAACAAATCCAATAACATATTACCATTTACAAATACACCCAGTGGAATTTAAAATGTAATCACAAAATTATTTAATAAATGGAAAATGTGAGAAATGTTTATCTACTTAGTGTACTAAATTTTTTTAGTGTCAGTGGGATTGAAATGGATACATCTAGGCATCCTCAAATTCCACATGAATGTGCTCTCTGGTAACAAGAAGAATTTCATCACCTCCTAGCAGTGAGGGGGAAGGGCCAAGATATGGTTAATTTCTTTAAATCAGAATGGAGTGGGCTTATTGCTGCTGTTGTTTATTGATGATGAAATCTTGCAATTTTATTTCATTTACTTATATGTTTTATTTGCTTTTTATATAAGAAGTTCAGATATTTGATATCAGATATTCAAATATTCTGAAATTTGTATATACACACACTTTATATATATATATCATATTAAAGCATGTTTTTAGTGTCCCCAAGACAAAATTATGCATTTTTCCAATTGTGATACTTTCTCCTAAAGTGCTTCAACAGATATTACATAAGTTGAAAAAAACCAACTTAACAATATATTTGCAGCTAGCTATGTTTCTGTACAAAAACTACGGTGCATTTTAAAGTAGCAGGGCTTGATATTTTTTCTTTTTTCTTAAAAATTATTTATTTGATCACTTTATAGGATGGCATGTATTAACTTATAAATGAGCATTGGCCATAATGTACTGGATAATTATGCTACAACCCACAGACACAAAGAACCCAAAGGAGAGCCCAAGGGAGTATACTTGAATCTCACAAAGAAAAGAAAATAATACAGACATTTTATGTAGAAAGAGGGAGGAAGCTGAATGGGAGAGGCATTTGGGAGGTTAATGAGGGTAGGGGTCAGGTGTGGGGAGAACAGAGATGGGCAGTAGATATTTAGAGGTGAAAGACCTGGAGAGAGAATGGAAATCGATAGGGGAACTTCTCTGGGACAGAAGAGGTCCCTGGGAGTCTGTGGGGTGACCATAGATGAGATCCCTCACACTGGGGAACATAAGGCCTGAATTTGTCACTATCAATAGCAAGCTAGGAATTCTATTAGAGGGAAAGCTACACCAACCCACCTATAAAACTTTAAACTCCAATTTTGTCTTGCCTACTTGAAGTGAAGGAATAAATATGGAGCAGAGATTGAAAAAATGGAAAACCAATGACTTGAGATCCACCCCATGGGAGAAAAGCAACCCCTGACACTTGATTTTAAATAATTTATTCAGATAACATCCCAATTGCTATCCCCTCACTTCTATCTTCCTGTTCCTCTCTCCATCCTTCTTTTTTCCTATTCCCCACTCCTAGACATGGGGGACCTCTGCCACCACCATATGATTACAGCCTACTAGGTATCTTCTGGATAGCTGCCTTCTATTACTCTGAATGCCACCAGGCCTCCCCACCAGGGGGAAGTGATCAAATAGTGGACACCAAAATTCACGTCAGAGGTATTCCCGGCTCTCCCCACAACCATGGAGAATAATCTGTCCATTAGCTAGATCAGAACAGTTGGTCTAGGTTTACTGCGTGCATTGTCCTTGGTTTGAACAGTTGTGTAAGCAGACGCACCCCTGGATCCAGATCCACCATCCTTGATGATCTTCTTGTAGGGTTCCAGGATCCTCTGGACCCTTCCATTTCCTAATTCTCCCATACCTTTCTCACCTGGAGTCCCAATAGCAAGTCCCAGCATCTGTCCCAATCATCCAGTGAGTGAAGACTCTCAAAGGACATCCATGTTGCACTAGTATCCAATTGTGAGTCTATACAATGTGTATATTTCTGGGTCTGTGTTAACTCACTCAGGATGATCATTTCTAGTTCCATCCATTTGCCTGCACATTTCAAAATTTCCTTGTTTTTAATAGCTGAGTAGTATTCCATGGTGTAAATGTACCACAGTTTCTTTATCAATTCTTCAACTGAGGGACATCTAGGTTGTTTCTAGATTCTAGCTATTACTAATAAGGCTGTTGTGAACATTGTTGAGAACATGTACTTGTGTGGTGGAGCATCTTTTGTGAGTATTCCAAGGACTGTAATAATTGGATCTTGTGGTAGATCTATTCCCAATTTTCTGACAAAGTGCCTGATTGATTTCCAAAGTGGTTGTAAAATTTGCACCCCAGCCGCCAATGAAGGAGTGTTCCCATTTCTCCATTCCTCACCAGCATGTGTTGTCACTTGAGTTTTTTATCTTAGCCATTTTGATGGGTGTAAGATGGAATCTCAGAGTTGTTTTGATTTGCATTTTTCTGAAAACTAAGGACATGTCTTTAAATGTTTTTCAGTCATTCCATATTCCTCTGTTGAGAATTCTCTGGTTAGCATTGAATTCCTTTTCTTAATTGAATTATTTGGTTTGGTGGTGTTTAATTTCTTGAGTAATTTTTTTTTATATATTTTGAATATTAGTCCTTTGTCAGATATGGTGTTGGAGAAGATAGGCTGTGACTTTTTTTGGGTAACAGTATACTTTGCCTTACAGAAACTTTTCAATTTATTGATGTCCCATTTATTAATTTTTGATGTTAGAGCCTGGGGTATTGATGTTCTATTAAGGAAATTAGCTCCTGTTCCAATGAGCTCAAGGACTTCTCCAATATTTCATCTAACAGATTTATTGTATATTGTTTTATATTGAGATCTTTAATACACTTGGACTTAAGTTTTGTGCTGGTTGATAAATATGGATCTGTTTACCCTTTTCTACATTACCATTCAGTTAGAACAGCACAATTTGTTGAAGATGCTATCTTTTTCCTATTGTGTGGTTGTGGTTTCTTTGTTGATGACCAAGTATCCATAGGTGTGTGCATTTATTTCTGGAACTTTGATTAGATTACATTAATCTACCAGACTGTTTCTATGCCAGTACCAAGTTATTTTTATTACTCTTGCTCTGTACTAGAGTTTGAGAACAGGGTAGAGATACTTCCTGACGATCTTTTATTGTACAGCATTTATAATTTGTTAATCCTACCAATCTATGAGCATGGGACATCTTTCCATCATCTGATATCTTCTTCAATTTCTTTCTTCAGAGATTTGAAGTTCTTTTCTTACAAGTCTTTCACTGCTTGGTTAGAGTTACACCAAGATATATCATGTTTTTGTGGCTGTTGTAATGGCCGTTGTTTCCCTAATTTCTTTCTCAGCCCATTTTCCACTTGTATATAGGAGGGCTTCTGATTTTTTTGAGTTGATTTTTGTATCAAGCAACTTTGCTGAAGGTGTTTATCAGCTGTAGGTGTTCCTTGGTTGAAATTTTGGGGACACTTTTGTATACTATCATACCATCTGTTAATAGTGATACTTTGACTTCTTCCTTTCTAAGTCATAACCCCTTCATCTGCTTTAGTTTTCTCATTGATCTGTCTAGGTCTTCAAGCACAATATTCAAGAGAGAGATATGTAGAGAGTAGATAGCCTTGTCTTGCCCCTGATTTCAGTGGAGTTGAGTTTCTCTCCATTTGGTTTTATGTTGGATATCAGCACGTAATATATTTTATTTATGATTTCATGTATGTGCTTTGTATCCCTGACCTCTCCAAGACTTTTAACCTGTAAGGGTGCTGAATTTCATCAAATGCTTTTTCAGCATCTGCATACATGGTTTTTTCTTTCAGTTTGTTTAGATTTCTATTACATTGATGAACGTCCATATATTGATCATACCAGCATTTGTAGGATAAAGTCTACTTGGTCATGGTGAGTGATATTTTTATGTATTCTTGGAATTGGTTTGTGAGTATTTTGTTGAGTATTTTTGCTTCAATGTTCATACTAGAAATTTGTCTGAAACTCTTTTGTGGTTTATGTCTTAAGGTGACTATGGCTTCACAGAATGCATTTGGTAATGTTTGGTAATAATCTTTCTGTTTCTTTTTTTGAAATAGTTTAAGGAGTGTTATTATTAGCTCTTCCTTGAAAATCTGGAAAAAGTCTGCTATGAATCCATCTGGCTTTGGGAGTTTTTTGGTTGGGAGACTTTAGATGACTGCTTATATTTCCTTAGGTGAAATAGGTCTATTTAATTTGTTAACTTTTTTTAAAATTTTAGTTTATTAATTTATACTTGTTACATCTCAATGGTTATCCCATCCCTTGTATCCTCCCATTCCTCCCTCCTTCTCATTTCCCCTTACTCCCCTCCCCTATGACTGTGACTGAGAGGGACTTTCTCCCCCTTTATAGGCTCATAGTGTGTCAAGTCTCTTTAACAGAGGTGAGGACATTCTATTGGGACTCTAGATGAGAGAAGCATGGGAGAATAGCAAAGTAGAAGGATCCAGAGGGTCCTAGAAACCTTGAAGAAGAACATTATGATAGGCAGATTTGGGTCCAGGGGTCCTGCTCAAACTATGGCACCAGCCAAGGACAATACAGGCCGTAAACTTCAAACCCCTACCTAGATCTAGTCAATGGACAGGACATTCTCCACAGTTGAGTGGAGAGTAGAGTATGACTTTCACGCGTACTCTGATGCCTCATATTTGACCGCATCTCTTGGAGGGGGAGACCTGGTGGCACTCAGAGGAAGGATAGCAGGCTACCAAGAAGAGACTTGTTGACCTTTTCTTGATTCAATTTTAGTAAGTGGAATTTATAAAGAAAAACTTCCATATCATTTATGTTTTCAAGTTTTGTAGCATATAGGCTTGTGATGTAAGACCTAAAGATTATTTGAATTTCCTCCCTATCTGTGGATATGTCTTCCTTTTCATTTCTGATTTTGTTACTCCCATTTTGCCTTTTATTTAGTTTGCTTAAGTGCCTGTCTGTCTTGCTGATTTTCTCAAAGGACTAGGTATGGCTTCCTTGATTCTTTGAAATGTTTTCTTTGTTTCTAATGTATTGATTTCTGCCCTAAATTTTATTGTTTCCTCCAGTCTACTATTCTTGGGTGTGTCTGCTTCTTTTTTCCCCCTATGACTTACAGGTGTTCCTCTAAGTTGCATGTAGGAGATGTCTCCAATTTCTTTCTGCAGGCACTCAGTTCTGTAAACTTTCCTTTTCGACTGCTTTCCTTGTGTGCCATAGGTTTGGGAATGTTGTGTCATAATTTTCATTGAATACTAGGAAGTCTTTTATTTCTTTCTATATTTCATTCCTGACTGAGTTTTTGTTGAATGGAGAGCAGTATAGTTTCCATATGTGTGTGTAAGCTTCTTATGTTTTTATTGTTGTTGAAATTTAGCATTTATCCCTGGAGATCTGATAAGATACAAGGGATTATTTCAATTTTCTTGTATCTGTTGAGACTTGCTGTGTGACTAAGTGATCAATTTTGGAGATGTTTCTGTTTGTGCTTTTGTGCTTCTATTATATTTGGGTGAAAGGTTTTATAGATGTTGGGTTTAAGACATATCAGTTTCATTATTTCTCCATTCAATTTCAGTATCAATGATCTATCCATTGCCCAGAATGGGGTGTTGGGTCTCTGGTATTAATGTGTAGGGTTCAATGTGTGAGTGAAGTTTTAGTAATGTTTTTTATGATTGTGAATTCCCTTGTATTTGGGGGCACAGATGTTCAGAATAGAGATGGCATTTTGGTGAATCTTTTATTGGATAAGATGAAGTGTCTTTCCTGAACTCTGCTGACTACTTTTAATTGAAAATTTAGTTTATTAGATATTAGAATGGTTATTCCAACTTGCTTTTTGGATCTGTTTACTTGGAAAACCTTCTTCCAGCCCTTTACTCACAGGTACTATCTATCTTTGTGGCTGAGGTGTGTTTCTTGTACAAAGCAGAATGATGAGTCCTGTTTTTGCATCCATTCTGTTAGTATGTGTCATTTTGTTGGAGGGTTGAGACCATTGAGGTTGAGAGATATTAATGGACAATGACATTTATGACCTTTTATTTTGTGTTGGTGTGGAACTGTTTGTTTTGTGCTCATCTGCTTTTGGTTTTGTTGTAGTGAAGTTATTTGTATCCTGTGTTTTGGGGATATAGTTAACCTTGAGTGGGCATTTTCCTTCTAGTACCTACAATAGTGCTGAGTTTATACATAGTTTGTGCATAGATATTGTTTAAATTCTTTCATGAAATATCTTGTTTTCTCCAAAAATGGTAACTGAAAGTTTAGCTGTGTATAGCAGTCTGGATTGGACTGGCATCTGTAGTATCTTAGGATTTGGAGGGTGTCTGACCAAGACCTTCTGTCTTTTATGGTCTCTTCTGAGAAATCAGGTGTGACTCTTTTTCTAAAATATATTTTATTAATTTATTCATATTATATCTAAATTTTTATCCAATCCCTTGTATCCTCCCATTCCTCCCTCCCTCCCATTTTCCCCTTACTCTGCTCCCCTCTGTCTGTGACAGAGGGGTACCTCCTCCTCGTCCTGTATAATTTCATAGGATATCAATCTCTTTTTGGTAGCCTGCTATCCCTCTTCTGAATGCCACCAGGCCTTCCCATCCAGGGAAAGGGGTCAAATATTGGGTACCAGAGTTCATGTGAAAGTCAGACCCCACTCTCCACTCAACTGTGACAAATATCCTGCCCATTAATCAGATCAGAGTAGGGATCTGAAGTTTGCTGCAGGTGTATTCCTTGGCTGTTGCCATAGTTTGAGCAGGACCCCTGGACTCAGATCTGCCCATCATAATGTTCTTCCTGGAGGGTTCTAGGACCCTCTGGATCCTTCCTTTCACTGTTCTCCATTGCTTCTCTTACCTAAAGTCCCAATAGGGTGTCCTCCCCTCTGTTCCACTTTCCTGGTAAGTATAGACTTTCACTGGACATCTTGAAGCAACAAGGTATGATTCTTATAGGTTTGGCATCATTTGTTACTTGGCCTTTGCTCCTTGAACTTTTTTATTTTTTATTTTTTATTTTTTTTTTTCTGTACATTTGATATTTTGGTTGTTATATGGTAGGAGGATTTTCTTTTCTGGTTTAATCTATTGGTGTTCTGTAGGTATCTTCTTTGTTTATAGGCAGCTATTTCTTGATATTGGGGACGTTTTCTTCTATGATTTTGTTGAAAATATTTTTGGGCGATGGAGGCAGGACTCTTTTCTTGCTTCAATTCCTATAATTCTTAGGAATATTCTTTTCATGGTGTACTTGAATTCTCAGATGTTTTGTGCCAGGAATTTATTAGCTTTAACATTTTCTTTGATGGATGCACCAATTTCTTCCATTGTGTTTTCTTCTTATGAGCTCCTTTCCTCCAACTACTGTATTCTTTTGGCAATAATTACCTCTGTAGTTCCTGTTTTCTTCCCTATGTCCTCTCTCTCTCCAGATTTCCTTTGGTTATCCTTTCTTTATTGTTTCCATTTCCATCTTCAAGTCATTTATTAATTTCTTTCATCTGTTTGTATTTTCATATATTTCTTTATATGATTTTTTTTCAATTCCTTCCCTTGTTTGTATTTTCTTGAAATTCTAACAGTGGTTTATTCATTTCTTCTCTAAAAGTCTTAAAATCTTTGCCTATACCATCTTTGCCATCTTGTTTTTCTTTAAATATTTTCATTATTTTTTTCCATTTTCATTTTCATATATCATTTTAATATATATTTATATATTATTTTATTATGTTTCTATTGTGTTAGGGGATCTAAGGCTGCTTGCCATAGGATAACTGGCTTCTGAATATATCATAATCATCTGGTTTCTGTTGATTTTTTTTTATGCTAGCTGTTACCATATGGTTTTATATGGTGTTGGCTGGTATATCCAGTTGCCTTATGAAATTCTGGCGGAATTGCGCATGAAGAGCACTGAGCAAGAAGCTGAATGTGTAATTGCCTTCATCAGACCATTGGGAATGGTGTCATATTGGTGGGTGGTTCTCAGGGACTTGCCAGGAGCTCTCATCACCTGTATGATTCTAGGTGTCATGTGGGCCCCTCAGGAGTACAGAAATCCCTCTCTTTTGAAGGGAAGTCTTGGATGAGGTCCTAGGATGGGATGAGTCTGTGGTTTCTGGAAAGTACCCACTAGCTAGGCTTCAAACCATTATTTTTACATGATTATCATAGGAACATAGCTTGAACTAAATATTCTTAACACAGAAAAAACTTGAGTTACATCCACTCCCAAAATAAGAGGTCTATCTTTAGCTAAGCCAAATCTAACTGCTAAAGGAAACTCTAATGAAATATATCTGCAAAGCAAGACATAGGTGAGTGTGACCCCCCTGAAGTAATAGTTGCATGTCTCCATCAAGGAATGTAATACCTAGCATTTTAAATGGGTACTGGAGATAATAACCTAGGCCTTTACACTTCTGTAGAATGCACTTTTACCAACTGTGCCATCTCTCTGCTCTTTTAAGGAATCAATTTTCTTCTTCTACATTTTTATTTGACTGGACATTGAGGTAGCTTCAGGGCCATGTGTGACTAAATGGCAGACAATCTGTAGTTTTAATGAGGCACTACTGATACACTGCTTCCTTCCAACAATCACCACAAACACAAAACTAAATTCAAGTACAAGTTACTCTGGTTAATTAGCTTGCATCAGAAACACTTATTTACCAAAATCCAGATGTATGTTTTTCTGGAATTAAGTCTTTGAGGAAGTTTAGATTGAGGGTTTATAACATAGATGCAAACAATAATTTTCTTTCTGTTTTGGTTTCTTTATCTCCCTTCCCCTTTCTTTTCTCTCTATTTATTCTCTTCCTTTCACCTTTTTTCCTATTCTTCCCATTCACTCCTCTGTCCTTTGCTCCTATTCCCTTCCCTGCTTTACATTTCTTTCATCTCTGCTCAAATCCCCTTTTATCCTTTCTTCTTCTTATTGGTTCCTTTCTCAAATCTTCCTTCCTGTCCCCTCCAATTCTCTTCCCTTTCTTTCCTCCTACCTCTGTCCTTTTCTTTCTTCCTATTCCCTTCTCTTTTCTTCCCTTCTCTTCCATCTATTCTCTTCCAATTCTATTAAGTTTTCTTCTCTTTTCTTCATATACTTTCTCTCTCATGCCCTTTCCTCCTACCTCCTTCCTTTCATTTCTTACTTCACCTTCACCCATCCTCCAGCTTCAGGAAGAGAGAAGAGAATGTCTTGTGGTTCTGTGTTAGGAAGAATTGATCTGGTGGGAGCAGTTACATAAAGGAACCAACTCTTGGCAAACAATTAGTTAAAGGAACTAATTGTTGAGGAGAGATTGAGGAATAGAGGAGAAAAGAAGGAAGACAACTCTCTCATTGTCTCAAGACTTTGGCCAGATGACTTCATTCAACATTTTCTGTAGGAAAAGTTTTTCAAGGATAAATTTCATTAGGAAGAAACTCAGACATAAAAAGAAAGGCATTTTTAGTAGAAAAAAAGCAGATTTCAATGTACTTTTTAGGCAAAATTATTACATATGTAGACATAAGCAGTAGATATTATTTAAAGACTGTTTAGATCTGCTGGAGCTCTTTGGAACTTTGTCAAGAAAAGACTCAATAGCTGTTGTGGGTGTCTAAAGATCATGCTGGCCAGCCAGATCTTTGAAACATTGTCAAGCAAAGCCTCCACAATGTGTCCTTGTGTCTTTGAGTAACTTATTCTTTCATTTTCAATATATATATTATACTAAAAGAAATTGGAAAAAGGCCAGTCATTTCCATCTGAAAAGGACAAAGACTCATCCTACTTTTGAATCTTCAGATAGTTTCTCACTCTTTTATTATTGCCACAGTTTATTTAAACTTTGAAATCATTCTCTATCTTACATATTCACCTGCCAGAGATTTTCCTTGGTATACAATGTTGGAAAACAAGTAATTCATTTCTAACTTTTTGTCAATGGTGTCTAGAAGTAGAATGTCTGATAATGACTAATTGATCATGCTCTGATGCTTTTTTTAATGGGTATGTAGGGAGTGGTATTGCAAAGCATGTGTTTTGACTGTATTCTAAAGGATTATGGGTTATTTTCTTCGCAGATGCTGAGAAATATGCTTCCAACAATGTAAAACTTTACTGCCTATCATTCTAGTAATCTTGTTCCTGAAGAGTTTTCAACCCAGAGATCATGTATTTATAGTTTAGATACAACCCAACAGCTACTAAGAATTATTAGTGAGTTTAAAATTTATGACCAGGAAGAAGTAATTCTCTAAGGGAATCGGATGAGCTCAGAACATTCTAATTACTGAAGAAAATAGAAAGTTTCTGATTCAATAGATTTCCTTTCCCAGCTTAAAAATATAACAAAACAGCTGTGGCAAGTGTTAGTGGAGACCTCAACATGCTGTACCTTCTAATGTAGAAGGACATAATTTCATTCCAAAACATGTTGGTGGAAGAATAGTTCTTTTTCTGTAGCTGACCTCTTTTCTTCTGTCTTTACCTCTTTCTCATCTTCCTTAAGAGAATGCAAAACTGTTTTGCACTTTCAGAAAATAGGACACTTGTTTAGATATATGGGATTCACAGGCCTTTTATTTCTGAAGGAAATAATTTAATTAAGAGACAAAAACAATTTAAATTGTTTACTTTACCAAGAAAAGCAAAGACTGAAAAGAGAAATTGGAGTGCAATGCCCCAAATTTGGTAGAAGCCCAGTGGTTTCTGCATTGTATATGTAGAAGGATATTTCATGAATATTTGTAAAGAATTTATCATTGTCACGGATTATAGTAATAGGAATAGTAAATGCTAGATGTCTCCCCAGATATCATTATACATATAGCATATCTTGTTGAAGTTTGTCTCAATAATTAAACGAAGATAGAACACTGAAACAAGTATTGGTAAAATACAAATACTTAAAAATGTATGGTTTTGTCTGTTATTTTAACAGTTAAGGCTTAATAATTTTTATTATGAGCCTACTATCTTAACCTTTTAGCACAAAGTTTATTTTTTTCCAAGCAAGAACACTGACATTGCTAGAATAATAATAATTTGGATACATAATGATTTCTCTTATTGGTTTTATTTTACTCAAATGTTGAACAACACTTTTGTTGAATTTTAGCCCAAGAAGAAATAAGAATACCAAAGACCTGATAGACTAATTTAACTACATCACAATGAGGCTTTGTAGACTTAATACATCTCTTCCCCAACAGCTTCCTTACATTAAAACTGCCTTTGCTACTGAGTCTTGCTTTCCTGTTTTATTATCTTAGAAAATCCATGGAGAAGTGGCCATCATTAAACTAAGCACCTATTAAACCTTAACTATTAATCATAGTGTTAGATCTGCCTTATCCAGTTTTACAAGCCCATGTATACATAATAATCTGTAGATAAGCTTAATTTATTCAAGAATGTGTAGCTAAAATGTGGAAAATAAATATTATAATGGGTGTCTGTTTATCCCCAAATATGCACCATCCCTTAAAACCAAAACAACAACAAAAGTAAAAAAAAAAAAAAAAAAAAAAAAAAAAACCTTTATTTATTTACTTCTATGGAAATAAATATTCTTACATTTTGTTTTGAGAATTCTATATTTAGGTAAAATGTACATGTATACATATATCTGTTTATATTTATATGTTTACACACACACACACACACACACACACACACACACACATTTGATTTTTATATGAAGGCTATGGTACAGATAGTGCAACAATGGCTGTCCATGAACAAAAAACCCAAGTACCTATCATAATAATCATTAATCAAGGAAGGGCTTTACAGACTTGCCTATAGGCCAATCTTACAGAAGTATTATTATCAAGTGAGTTACTGTTACCAAATGATTATAGCTGCATCAATCTGACATAAAACTAAGCAACCCAGTATTTCAGTGCCTGATGTATACTCTGTTTCTGTAATGTCTTAGAGAAAGAAGCTTTATTCTCTCTAAACTACTCTATGTCCAATTTTAAAACATCACCTATGGGGTGATAACTAAAGCTGGATACCATTGCCACATCTCACTATTGTGTACTCTAAGTCCAAACACGTAGCTTTCTGAAACTCTAAGTCCACCACTACTGGCTTCTGTTCTTTTCCATCAATGGCTACTACTGGAGAAGATTCTGTAAATCCCTCTAAAGTGTTTGAACTCTGACACCTCTAAGTACCCTGTTGTCCTTCTTTCATCTGCCCATCTTTCCTAATATTTTAACTGGACAGGGAATATTTATTTATCACATAGACATAGAAACCTATGATATATCAGTTATGGTTTCTATTGCTGGGAAGAGAGTTAATGACCACAACAATTCTTATAAAGGAAAACATGTACTTGGGACTGACTTACAATTTCACAAGTTTAGTCATTATCATAATGGTAGCATGCAGGCAGATATGGAACTAGAGAAGGAGCTGAGAGTTCTGTATCTTGATATGAGGGCAGGAGAAGCAACTCTGTGCCAAACTGGGTGTAGCTTTAGCACATATGACCTCAAAACTCACCTTTACAGTGACAACACTGGTGACACTCTCCATAGGGAAACATTCAAAAACATAAGTGTATGTGGATCATTTCTATTCAAACCACCACAATATCTTAGCAAGTTGTGACTCAAATGGGCAACTTAGGCAAAGGTTTGGTATTTAATTTGTTGACCAGAGCAGGTTCAATGTGTTGTAAAATATTGTACAGCATGTCTGTTTTTGAAATGATTAAAATATTGAGTGTCAAATGAATAGAATTCTATTTAAACAAATAAATGTAGGAATTATCTGTATTTAATGATATCTCTATGACACAGAGAGGCTGAGATAGAACATTAATTGAAGGACTTTTGTTCTGTAATCTATTCAAAAATTGTCTATTCTGTCCATGTGATTACTGTATTACAGAAGCCTATACAGTCAATGTTATTGCTAATGGTAAGAAGAGTTCCACTGAGAATCAATACCGTTCTAAGAATTTAACCACCAGGTCTTTTGAGTAAGTGGAAAGTCCTTATATTTAGTGTATTTAATAAAAAACAGGAAAGCAGTCCTCACCTCTTCACAGGTCCAGCTAGCAGAAAGAACAGGAAAAAGATGAAAGGAACTGGGAGAAGTGGGGATTAATTATGCAGAATGCATATTTCCAGTCATGCCACGTGTCATGAGTGAGTGTCCTCTAATCCAAGTATATGCCATCTTTTGGAGCTCAGCAGCACGGAATAACAAAGAGAAAACAACACTCCAGTTTAGCTTTGTGATGGTTTACATTTAAAAGAAATAATAGAAATGCAGTTGAGATTTTTACCAGAGTTTCTAACTGTTCTCTAACACTTTTATTTTCAACTTACTCTTACTCAGTCTTAATTTCATGTGACCTGGAAGGGACAGGAGAAGATAAGAGCAGGCTGCTCTGTCATTATGGCTTCAAGGAAGTTTTTATCCTTGTTGGCTAATGGAGTTTCCACATTCCAGTAAATGACCCCAATCCTAGGCACTGTAAGAAATCCCAACCAACTCACTGGTTCTCCATGGTAAACTTTGATATCTTGGGAGGACAGGAAGGTATTGCTTTATTTCTCAATATAGAAGGAATATTAGCAACAAAATGGCAGTTGCTGACTGGAACATAAATCCACAAGAAATGTAGTAAGAGAAATTGTGATCAAAGTACATTATGTATGTGTATGCAAATGCTATAACAAGCCCATTATTATGTATAATTTATATACTATTAAAGCTTTTTAAATGATTTGGAAAGTAGTACTTGGAGACATAGACTTTTAAAAAGTTTCCCAATCAAGATTGTCAGGTGGAATTTGATAAACTTAGTGTGTTATACTGAGAATACCTGAATGCAGATCTCAGCACTCAATAAACAGAACATTTTTCACTTTCTGCATAACTCCAGTATACCCACCTTCTATTAGCTAGCAATCTTTAATTTCATCACTCTTATTATGACCACAGTGCTGAAAACTGATACCTGTATTCAGACATTGCAAACGGAGATATTGGTGTAAGACATGGGCACTGATTGTCACATGAGTGTGAACCACTCAGACACAGGCACTTAAGTATGATATATCTGTGAACCACCCAGACACAGGCACTGAGAACAGCATGGCTGTAAACCCCATGGTCATATTACTGCCAGCATGGAGATGAACCATGCTACTGACTCTGAGCTTTCAAAGCTCAACTTCTTTTTACACAGATGCCATTGTTTGTGGAGCAGATCCAGACTGATTTTTTCCCTTCCATAGTTACTTTCAATTGTCTTAATATTCATGTAGATGAAAGTCTTGAGAGAATACATGATGCTAATTTCAACAGCACATTAATTGAATTTTATTGCTATTTGGTAATAAATCTGGTTGTACATGGAATATTTAAGTTGAAATGTTGTTTTAAATACTTAATAGAATTCAATTAAGATTTTATTGATTAATTAGTGTCTACATGCAGCATTCAATTTATCTAAAGGCCAGTAAATGCACCTGACTGTTCCCTAAATGTTAAGATATTCAGATAATTATAATGGCACTGTACTTGGTGCACAGGTTGTTTCAGTTATTTGCTAACATTGAAATCTCAGATTCATATGAGGAAATTTTTAAAGGAAAATTATATTGAAATAACCTAAACCAATTTTTATAGAAAATCTCTCTCAAAAGTCCATTGATTTATGGCTATCAACATGCTATATATTCCCATACAGAAACTCATTTTCCAATGCATTAAATGTAGTGTAGGTGAATTGAAAGAAAGAAGACTCCATAGCCAATGGCACTGCCATATTATGAGGTCAAATATGATGTTTGAAATTTTCAAAGGACAGGCTAGCAGCCTGAGTAAGAAATGTCGATTCAAAATTCAATCCAAGCTATCAAACTAATGGTGCTGAGTTCAATCTTATCTCACCTGTCAGAAAGTAAAGATTTGCTACCAACTCTTTCCAACAAAAGAGGGGTACTGATGCTAGACAAGAAGTAAGATCTGAACGGACTGGCCTAACAACCCTCAAAATGCGCCACCTGACCATGACCCTGAAAACAAGATGTAAAAATTTGAACCACAGCGAACAGGACAAACAGAAGAATAGGTGCTAGAAGCTGGGTTATCTCTGTCACTGCAAACCAGCTTCAGGGATATTTTTGGCAGGGAAGCACAATTTTTTCTCTCAGAGAACTTTTCAAAAATTTTGGAAACTAAACCTTTGTACATAGTCTTGCAACTTATACAGCTTTATAACAGATTGCGTTCTGTTAAAGGAGCTTCTTAGGAGAATGTAGTCCTTTCTTGGAATGTTGACTATTGAAAAGGCATAAGGAATGGGCATCAGGAGAGGACAAAAAGAAGCCCTACAGATCAGAACTGTGACACCTTTGTTTCACATTTTTCTAGAGCACATATTTGCCTCTTTACTTTCTGTACTTAAGTTCTCAACTGCTCTCCTCCCTACTATGCCCTGCCTATATTGCCTTATTTGGGGGCCACAAGAACTAAAGTTGCCGGTGGAGCTGAAACCAGATGAAACCCCATCCCCTCCCATAACACCAAGACTGGAGACCCTTAGTGCTTTAAGGGATCAAATATTGAACTTAAAGAAGGTGGAAGCAGACAAATGTTTACCAATCAAGTACCACAGACTTGACGAAGACTATCTGCCATTGGTGCTGGGTCAATAACGAACAGAAATGGATGGTGTTCTATGACATACATTTTTCTCCAGGCATATGCAGATCTCAAAATTTATTCTACCAGTGATTGAAAATATATTCTATTTGTGTCCAAAACAAATAAAGAATATTCAGTATGGAAGTGTTTTTGTTGGTTACACTTAAAATGTATTAATGGTGTTATCTGTTTACCAGGTACTGAGCTATATACAATAAACTTTGTACGGTAGTATAATCAGGCTTAACTTTCACAGCAATGTCACAACTGTCAAACTTCAGAGCATAGAATTGTTGAAATTACCTGAGAATAAAAATGAAGAAGCTCTGTGCCTAAGTTTCCCAGTGAAAACTGCATTGAAACAGGGTACATGCCAGTAAAAGCCTCCAATTGACACTCTGTCAGTCTCTCTCTCTCTCTCTCTCTCTCTCTCTCTCTCTCTCTCTCTCTCTCTCTCCCCTCTCTCACCATGAGACTGTCCAAATTTCATTATGCAAATTTCATGACAACTTTGTGTTTAATAGCTGAGTAGTATTCCATTCTGTAAATACACCACATTTTCTTTATCCATTATTTGGTTGTGGGACATCTGGGTTGTTTCCAGTTTCTGGCTATTACAAATAAATCTGCTATAAACATAGTTGAAGAAATGTCTTTTTTGTATAGTGGAGCATCTTTCTGGTATATGCCTACAAGTGGTATAAACTAGAAAAGATTCCCCTGGGTGAGGTAATACAGACCCCCAAAGACAAAAATGTTTTATACTCACTTATAAGTGATTTTTTGGCATAAAATACAGGATAACCATAGTACAATTTATGGAACCAAAGAAACTAAGTTACAAGGAAGGCCCAAGGGAGAGTTTTTGAATTTCACTCAAAAAGGGAAAAAGGATAGGAAGCTGAAGTGGTTGAAGACAGGGAACATTGCAGGAGAGAGAATGCTGAGTGAAATGAGGGTGGAATCAAATCTGGGGAGAGTCAGAGCAGAAGGACAGAGGGTTTGAAAAAAGAATAAAAATATAGGTAAGGGTATCTCTGAGGCAAGCTGGAAACCTACCACATGGTAAGCTTCTGGCAGGATAAGGGGGTGACTCTAGTTCAGACCCCAGTAGCCACAGTCATGGAGGCTGAAGAGACCACTCTCTAATCATGTATTGCCCTGAGTGGAAGGAGAGAACCACCAACCCATCCATGAAAATTTGACCCCCAAATTACCCTATTTATAAGGTAAGCAATGACAAAGTTAGGGCAGAAATAGAGGGAATATACATCCAATGCCTGGTCTAATCTGGCCCACACCGAGGAAGAAAGCCAACCCCTGGCACTATTCAGAACACTCTTCTGTGCTTGGATACAGGACCCTAGCATCGCATTGCTGTCATATGAGAGGCTTCACCCACCAATGTATCAAAACAGATACAGGGTCTCACAGTCAAATTTTGGGCAGAGTGTAAGGAACCTTGTGAAAGTGTTCAAGCAAGTATAGAAGGGCCTGGAGGGACAGGAACTCCACAAGATGACCAGGTGACCTAACTAACATAAGCCCTTGTGGGGGGTGGATTGCAGAGACTGAAGTACCAACAAAGGGCCGTGAATGGAGTGGACCTAGACTTAGTACAAATGTGTTGCTGATGGGCAGCTTGGTCTGCATGTGGGTACCCTTGTAAGAGGACAAGGACATGGTTGTATGATAACTTCCCTTTGGTGAGGCTGCCTTTCCAGGCTACCACGGAAGATGATGCACTCATGCCTGATGTGATTTGATGTACTAGGGCATGTTGGTGGTGAGGGGGCTCAGCTCTTCTGGGAGGTGGGAAAGGGGAGATAGCAGGAAGAGGAAGGCAGGGTGGGAACAGGAGGAATGTGGGTGATATTTTTGGGATGCAACATGAATAAATGCATAAACTAATTTAAAAAACAACAAAGTTAACTATGGACAATTAAGAGGTGTTGGGATTGGAGAGATAGTTCTAAATGTAAACCACAGCCAAGTAGAGTGAAGTTCATTCCTTGGAACCCATTCTGAAATGCCACCTTGCATCTGTAATCTTAGCTCTACAGAGATACATGCATGGGTATACCTGGGGCTTGATAGCCAGCCAATCTAGCCAAACTGATATAACTCAAGCTCCAGGTATAATAAAAATCCTGGTGGAGATAAATTTGAAAGCATTTTAACTTGACTATCTGTCATGCACAAACACACACACACACACACACCATCTTAGAGTTTTTATTGCTGTGAAAAGACATGATGATCATGGCAACTATTATAAAAGAAAATACTTAATTGGGCCAGGCTTACAGTTCAGAGCTTTAGTTCCCTGTCCTCATGGCAGGCAGCTAGGAAGCACACAGATATGTTTGGAGAGGTAGTTGAGAGGCCTACATCCATCTTATCAGCAGGCAGCAAGAACAGAGGGACAATGAATGAGTCTGGATTGAGCATTTCAAACCTTACAGCTCATCCCCATTGAGATACTTATCTAACAAGGCCACACCGAGTCTAATAAAACCATACTATCTAATGTCACTCCCCAAGCATTCAAATATGAGTCTATGAGAGTCATTTTTTATTCAAATTAGCACACACAAATCCTTGGTCAAAAGTTTGAGACTTGTGATAACAAGAAATCAAAGTGCTAGCAAATGTATTCAGTGGAGATATAGAGAGGAATCTCACAGAAATTCCCATGACATTACTTGAACAAATGCCTCCCACCAAAGGAAAGTCAGTATTCAACTTGATTTGAAAGGCAGGGAAAGAAAAATGTCCTCACTGATGTGAGGAGGAATCAGATCTTCATTTTTCTTGAGCTTCCAAGGAATCAGATGACTTTCTTCTTGAGCATCCTAATGCTTCAATTGCTATCCCACTGATGCCCCCTTCACAGATATACCCAAGATAATATTTGACCAAATATTTGACCATTCTATGGACCAGACACTACTGTATAAAACTAACCTTTACATAGTCACACAAAGCCACACAAGACCAAACCAGTATACATTCTTCAAAGGAGGAGTGGGGCTCACAAGCCCCCAGACCTAGTTGAATAACCATTGACAGTTTAAGAAGGAGGTACTCAGTTCTCTCTCTCTCTCTCTCTCTCTCTCTCTCTCTCTCTCTCTCTCTCTCTCTCTCTCTCTCTCTCTCTCTCTCTGTGTGTGTGTGTGTGTGTGTGTGTGTGTGTGTGTGTGTGAGTAGTAGCCTGACCATGCTCCAGTGGATAGCCCTACATTCAAGAGTTTATATGTGGCAATAACAGAGACTGGTTATTAAAATCAAAACTGTCTCTATGACCCTCTCCCATGTTTCTCTCAACTAGAGTCCCAATAGGATGTCCTCCCTTCTGTCCCATTTTCCTGGAAAATGAAGACTTTCATGGGACATGCCCCTTGGGCTAGTATGCAGATATAAGTGATTATATACCATTTGACTCTTTCTGCTTCTGGGTTAACTCACTCATTATGATCATTTCTAGTTCAATCCATTTGTCCACAAATTTCGGGAATTCCTTGTTTTTAATAACTGCGTAGTATTCCATAGTGTAAATGTGCCACAGTTTCTTTATTCATTCTTCTACTGAGAGACACTTAGGCTATTTCCATGTTCTGACTATTATGAATAAGGCTGCTATGAACATGGTTGAGCAAATGTTCTTGTTGTGTGCTGGAGAATCTGCTGTGTATATTCCAAGGAGTGATATAGCTGGGTCTTGAGGAAGCTTTTTTTTTAATTTTTTAATTAATTTTTTTTACATCTCAATGGTTATCCCATCCCTTGTATCCTCCCATTCTTCCCTCCCTCCCATTTTCCCCTTATTACCCTCCCCTATGACTGTTTCTGAGGGGAATTACCTTCCCCTGTATATGCTCATAGGGTATCAAGTCTCTTCTTGGTACCCTGCCGTCCTTCCTCTGAGTGCCACCAGGTCTCCCCTCTCCAGGGGACATGGTCAAATGTGAAGCACCAGAGTATGTGAGAAAGTCATATCCCAGTCTCCACTGAACTGTGGAGAATGTTCTGCCCATTGGCTAGGTCTGGGAAGGGGTTTAAAGTTTACCGCCTGTATTGTCCTTGGCTGGTGCCTTAGTTTGAGTGGGACCCCTGGGCCCAAATCTGCCTATCATATTGCTCTACTTTTAGGTTTCTAGGACCCTATGGGTCCTTCTACTTTGCTATTCTCCCATGCTTCTCTCATCTAGAGTTCCAATAGGATGTCCTCCCCTCTGTCCCAGTTTCCTGGTAAGTGAAGGCTTTCGTGGGACATGACCCTTGGGCTAGTATGCAGATATAAGTGAGTATATACCATTTGACTCTTTCTGCTTCTGTGTTAACTCACTCATTATGATCATTTCTAGCTCAATCCATTTATCCACAAATTTCGGGAATTCCTTGTTTTTAATAGCTGAGAAGTATTCCATAGTGTATATGTACCACAGTTTCTTTTTCCATTCTTCCATTGATGGACACTTAGACTGTTTCCGTATTCTGGCTATTATGAATATGGCTGCCTTACTGCCAGTTTTCTGGGCTAGCACCAGATAGATTTCCAAAGTGGCTGTACTAGTTTGCATTCCCACCAGCAATGAACATTATGATGGGCAGATCTGGGCCCAGGGGTCCTGATCAAACTATGGCACCATCCAAAGACAATACATGCAGTAAACTTTGAACCCCTACCCAGATCTAGTCAATGGACAGGACATTCTCCACCATTGAGTGGAGAATGGGGTCCGACTTTCACAAGAACTCTGGTGCCCTGTATGTGACTATGTCTCCTTGATGGGGAGGCCTGGCGGCGCTCATAGGAAGGATAGCAGGCTATCAAGAAGAAACTTTATACCCTATGAACATATAGAGGTGTAGGATGTCTGTGTCATAATCATTGGGGAGGAAAGTAAGGAGAAAATGGGAGGGAGGGAGGAATGGGAGGACACAAAGGATGGGCTAACAATTGAGAGATAATTGAATAAATTAATAAAATATATTAAAAAATAAAATAAAACCTAGGAAGCTAAAGACTTAAAAAATAATGAAATTCATATAGGAGTTGGTTCATTGCTATAATCCTATAGGAGTTTGAGAAAGAAAGTTGAGGGGAATTAGATAAAATACATTGTCTTCTGGTATAAAATTTTTAAATGATAAACTAAATTACAAAGAACATAGTCATCAACTAGAAAAGAACAACAAAAATACAGTAAAAGTCATCACTTTGGATGTTGTAGAAACTGTAGAACTATCTATACCCTCACTGTATTTGATTGTTACATTTGTTTGCCCATTGATAGCACCTACAGAGCATTTCCAAACACTAATTCCTGTGTCTCCCCTCTAAAAGTTTTGATTCAATTTACAAGGCACTGTTGAGAAACATGATTAGATGCTAGAACCCCTGTTCTGGAATGTAGGGATGGTTACCTCCCATGGTCTCTCCACTTTCTGTGATTATGCCATGCTTCATAGTAGCCAAAAAAACCTCACTGCACCCCAAACTACAGAAAAGTCCTATTGTTTTTTATCAGTTATCTATTTCAGCACCACCAGAAAGGTTGAGATCACTCTCAACAGTATTTTACAATTTTTGCACATTGATCCACATTTAGAATGGAACAATTGTATACTGCACCCATTGCCTAGTCTGAAGTCAAAACATCTTGGCCAGCAGAGGTTTTGCTTGGCCTTAGGTAGAGAGAGTGAATGAAAGCCATGGGCGGGGGGTGGGGGTTAATTGTCTCCTTGTGATGGTGAAAGACCTGAGAGAAGCACATTGGGAATGAAAGGAAAGGAAAATATGATGGGCTAAGTGGTTGGGAATGAGAGATCATTTGGCTCACAATTCAAGGATAAAGTGCAACATAGTAGAGAAGGCATCGGGGCTGAAGCATGCAGCCTCTGGTAATACTGTGTCTGCATTTAGGAAACAGAGAAAGATGAATGCTGGTTTTCAGCTCACTTTTCCCTTTTTATTCCCAAGTTCAAAGCTCTAATCCATGGACTCTTATCACTGACATTTTGGTTTTCAATTAACTCACTTTAAGAATGCCCTTAAAGACATTCCCAGAAGTGTGTTTCTATAGTGATTCTAAATCCTATCAAATTGACATTAAAGAACTTCCATGGAAATCTCAACTACCACCATAGCTCCAGCAGCAAGTACTGTCAACATATTGTGCATGGTGTATGTTCAGTGATTGGGCATTAGGAACACCAACACCAGCTTTTCAGAATATTCATGATTCAGTGCTCTGTATAAGCACTGAGTTTGAAATGAATGCCAGACCTCATTCCAGTTTGCAATGTGTCATGCAATAAGGCTAGCTTCCATGAACTATGCACAGAAAGGGTACAATGATCCACCCAAAGGATGACAACAGTGTAGTATAGTTACTACTATTCTGTAGAACCTCAACTGGGTCTTTAAAAAAATGGCATCTAGGACCAGTCAAGATACTTAAGCAAGTAAAGGTGCTTGTGACAAAGCCTGACAATTTTGGGCTCTATCTCTATCTTCTGACATCCATTTTCATGTTGTGGCATACATTCACACACTCACATATAGGCACATGCACACACAATTAAAGAAAAGTAATTTTTTAAAAAAAGGCGTTAGAAAAAGGCATGGAATACAACAAATGAGAGAAATTCAAAGATAAAATGAGGGCAGGAGGTCTACCTCTGGGCAGAATTGACTCTGCAACAGATATGTTCTTGAAGGAGCTATCTAGATGTAACATACTTCTCTTTCATTATGAGATTAGCCATGATTGTATAGGTTTTGCTTAATTTATTTTCTCCATTTATTATGATTTGTTGTAGAAAGACAGTTTATTTCAGTTGGTACAGTCTCCCTTTTGTTTGGTGTATGTTTCTAAATGTGTGTTCAGGTTTCAGTGTGTGTGTGTGTGTGTGTGTGTGTGTGTGTATGTGTGTGTGTGTGTGTGTGTGTGTGTGTGTGTGTGTATAGGTCAGAAGTCAACCATAGATGTTGTTCCTCAAAATCCTCCTGAAATATTTTTAGAGATAGTGTCTCTTCCTGGCCTGGAATTCACCAAATGCAAGCTTTTCTGGCCAGTAAGACCGACCAATCACCTTGTCTCTACTTCTCCAGTCTTGAGATTACAACCATGCTTTCATGGTTTACACTACATGTTTACATTACAACAAGGGTTCTAGGGTCTGAACTCAGGCCTTCATGCTTGCCTGGGAAATTCTCTGGCCCTATTATCATGTGTAAATTTGTGCTCAGCATGGAATAGATGCTTACCAAAAACAAGCTCCGTGAATAAGTAAGTTAATAAATTGCTTAGTGAATGAATGTAAAAGGGCATTATGCTTTTTTTTTGTATATACCTTTAGTGAAAAGGCAAGTGTGAGAAATATGCCAGTTTTCCTAACAATGCAGATTTTGCTGTTTGCATGAACAAATACTAATAAGAGAGGTGTTGTCTTTGGATACATTTTCACCTACAAAGAGTTTTCTTCTGAATAAAGATACTGCAAAACTATGATGGTCATTAACTTGGGCCTGGATTACAAGCACTGGATTAATTTAGAGAAGCACACGCCATTACTATGGTGGGATTTACAAGAAAAAGATGTCACTCAACATATAGCTGATGTTACCCAGAAAAATAGGAATGTTTATTCTGCTTCTGTTTATTGTGTTATTTCCTCCTTATTCGAGTCAGTCATGCATTTCACCAATTAAACAGTGATCAAAGCTGTTCAAAACACTTGCTGCTGAAGCCCAGTGTTTGAGTATACCTGTCAGAATTAACCAGGAAAGCAGCAAACACACAAAGGCTTAACATTTTTTAAATGCAGATGAAGAAATGCACAGGTCTGAAACATGCAATTCAACAAACTTTGGTAAGGAAATCATATAACTAGCACAATGGCTTCTCCATCTCACTTAAGAACAGTGTCCTCCTCTACATGACCACAGGGTGCATCTGCTTTACACTTCTTAAAATTAAGATACACAATGGTGTCTGCATGTTTTCTTTCATATCATCTTCTAGGTTTGTGCTTGTTGCTGAGAGTTTTATCTTTTAGGTTTCAGACTTTATTTTTAATTCACTCTGCTCAGTATTATGCTGATTTACAATTCCCTAGTAACTAGTAATGCTGACCACGTTCTCAACTACTTTTCTTGGTTGTTTTTCTTATTTCTTTTGAAGTGTTCATAGCTTTTCTCTTGTTAGAGTTAGATTGAGTTTTCATTAAAAAAAAGTTTTATTTTTATGTATGTGAATGTTTGTCCCCTTGTTTGTATATGTACACCCAAGGGTGAATGCTTGTGGAGTCAAAAAGAGATCAGGTCACTAGGAGATAGAATAGGCTCACAATAGCCCGACATCAGTACAGGGAGCTGGATTTCCATTTTCTGAACAATCATAAATCCGTCTAATCTGTTCAACAGTCTCTCCAGTTCCATCTTCCCTTTAGTAGAAATTGCAGTAGAAATACAGTATAAATTCTGTATTTTGCATTGAATTCTTTATCAGATATATGCATTAAAATATGTTCTCTGGGCCTGTGGTTTGTCTTTCCTTATAAACAAGTTTTATATTCTTTGTGTATAAGTATATGTCTATATAGACATACATATGTGCGTCTCTGTGTGTGTATGCATTTTCTTTGTACCACATGTGAACAAATAGGCCAAAGGTCAATCCTGGCTCTCTTCATCAGTTATTCCACAATTCACTTTTGTTTTATTGAAACTGGGTCTCATTAATAAACTGGAACTCATGACCTTGGACATTCTAGCTGTCAAGCAAATTCCCAAGAATCTGTTTGTCTCTGCTTCTTCAGTACTGAGATAGCAAGCATAAACTAGAATGCCAGCTTTTTTCTCTTTTTAATGCAGGTTCTGGTCTTTGCAGCCAGCCTCTCATTGAATAAACTATCTTGCCATTTTTACATGGCTGCATTTTGATGTTCATGAAATTTTGGTTTTGTTAAAGTACAACTTTTATGCAGTTTACTCACCCTCAGGTTGTGGAGATTCTGCCATGCTTTCTTATGTATACTTCATTCACTTTTCCAGCCATATCCTGTGTATGTGTATGTATGTGTGTGTGTGTGTGTGTGTGTGTGTGTGTGTGTGTGTGTGTGTAAAGGTTAGCAAAAAGTCTTATTTTTTATACACTCTCATATAAGTCCAAAATCAATTGTTGTGAAGATTAAATTTTCATTAGGAATTATTTCTTTACTGCAAAAGAAAAGAGACAAATACTCAATATAATTGTATTCTAAAAAACATTTTCAAACATATCCATGTTCAGAAATGGCGAATGCCTGTGCCCTAGCCTGATGCTTTGCTATTCTACCTACATTAGAGTCCTGAGATACAGCAGGGTCCTCTGCTCTGTTTTCCCAAATTGTTCTGGCTCCTCTGGGTGTTTTCTATTTTCCTATTTATTTTAGAATCTACTTCTTAATGTTTACAAACATCAGTTCCATATCCATTAAGAAGAATACTTACTAATTTACACAACTTTCAATTGGAACTTTAATGACTCTAAGTCCAGATTGAAGCATGTAATTATGTATTCTTTATGAAACATGGTAGTGAATATTTCAAAAATTTCAGCTCTATTAAACATGCCTTTGTTTTGCTACAGTTTTCTTCTCTTAATCAAAGATGATTCCTCACCCCCAGCTAACCATTACCAATCATATCAGGAAAAGAAGGGTCTCACTTTAATGTTTTTAACCACTCATTAATGTATTCTTGATTATTTAATTTCATCTAACAAGAACCACCGAATTTGTGTTATCAAAAATATCACACATATGGCACGAGTAGAGTCTTTACTTCAATCTGAAATGTCACTAGCAGTGCATCATCATATATAATATTGGCATTATCCTTTAAGTTTCTACATAATAACCAACTGAGATTTCATCACTAAATGGCTTTCCCACCACAAAGTGTAAGCATAAGATTATTTTGTGACTTAAATTCTAATTTTTGTCTCAATGTTGTATAAACACTACTTCTCAATTTTTTCCCTGATGCGTCAATAAAGCAGCTTACAGACAATCAATGATCAGGAGAGAGACTAGGGATGGACCATGCCAACCAAGGGAGGAGGAGTTAGGAGAGCCAGTAAGGCATTCAACTAGGGGATCTAGTCATCTGTAGATGTTCAAGAAGATCATGAGGAAGGAAATGGAGTCATGAAAAGTTATAAAGTGCAACGATCACTGGGAAGGTTGCTGGTAGTAAGGCAAAAATAGCATAGATGCTTAAAATTAGACTTAAACTGTTCAAGATTGTGTTATAAATCCTTGTATTATAAAAGAGACCCAATTATTTGTGTGATTGGCTGTTTAAGAAATAAGCTAAGAGATATAAACACTGTTTTATAAAAATAACTTCAACAATTGTCATCCAACCAGGGTCAGAATTTACTGAAATCTAGCAAGAACTCGTGTAGGAGTTTCTTCGATCTGCTGAACAAGAGAGGAACTGTCATAGAATCCTTAAAAAAACTTTAAATGCCATATTCTGTAGGATTCTGACAGTTTTGAAAATCTTATCTACCTATTTTACCTTATCTGTCTACAGAATCATACCTATCTGCTATACGTAGGATGTCTAGGATGTGTATTCTTGTTTTATAGACAAGCAATTGACATGACCTTGATTTGATCAATTGACAATTAACTTGTCTAACTTACTTATCCTAAACAGCTAGACAGATGTTTAAGTTGATAGGGATGAGATATAATAGATATTGATTTACATTCAGAATTTTAGATTCACCAAGATAGGAAAATGTTTTCTTCAAGGTTGCCAAATACAGATAGCCAAATCATTATGACTGTAACATTAATATAATTCCTGATTGTTTTGTGGTTCTTCTTGCTCTATGCAGTTTATTTTGTATATGTGTAATAAACTAAGTGTATAAGGGAAAAAAGAGAGGAATTGTAGTTTCTAAAGCAGGAGCTCACAGCTTCCTGATTATGAAGACATCCTGCAGAGCAGCAAGACCTTCATCCTGCTGCAGAACAACAATCAAACAGAAACTATTATATACAAATTCAAGACAGGCAAAGCAAAAGCAAATAACAAAACTAACAAACAAACAAAAACAAAACAAAACCAGCTTTTTCCAGACAAGCAAGCTTCTCAATGTCAGGCTTTCCAAGCAAAGGAAGGAAGCTAAATAAATCACTTTAGGAAGAGGCTCTGGGCTGGCCTGAGTCTTGCTAGCCAAAACAGTAAACACTTGTGGATCTAATAACTTTCCAGAGTAGGGGAGAGATCAGGATGCAATCAGGGAGAGGGGAAAAGCCTCTCCTTTGAAGCACAAGTCAGAGACTGAAAAGCTTCAAGCTTCTGAATTGGTAAGGTTGTATCTAAAAGAGTAAAGTCCTTTAGGAGAGCTTTGAGATTAAAGAAGATTATTTTTAATGTTGAAAATGGAGGATGACACAATGAAACAGTGTTTCTGGATTCCATTTAAGTTTGTTTATTTTAGCATACAAATAATTTTTTTCAATGGCGATGGCTGTTTTGTACACTCTCTTTGGGAAAAATAAGAATAACACAGACTTTGAGAAAGATGAGACTGAGAAATTTGAGGCCCAATTAAAAGCTGTAGAATAGAGCTTAGAGGAATCATTGATTCAATAAAGGAGAAGTCCAATCTGGAATTTACAATAACACCAAATGGGTAGTTCCAGATGAGGAAAATCCAAAGAGGCTTGTAAAAATTGCAGAAAGGGGCATGGGGTAGTTGGAGAGATGGCTCAGAGGTTAAGAGCACTAGCTGATCTTCCACATGTCCTGAATTTAATTCCCAGCAACCACATAATGACTCACAAACACATATAATAAGATCTAATGTCCTCTTCTGGCATGCAGGAATACATGCAGGCAGCTAACTGTATATATAATAAAAAAATAAATCTTTAAAATAAAAAAAAACAAATTGCAGTATGGCAGTCCATTGAGATGCTAGCTAGAAAGACCTCAGCTATCAGCCAGTATGGCCAAGACTGTATATCCTGTTTGTAGTTTCAAGGTTCAAATATTGAATAAAAGTAAACATGTTAAAGTGGAAATGCAGGTGCTGTTTTGAGTTGTCTTGGAGTAAAGTCATACAATGGATTATGTGCTCCACATTATCAAGATTACAGAATTAAAATATAAGCACCATACCATAGGTATATATTCAGAATTACACTTTTTTTTTTTTTGCCTTAAATTCTGGAGAACATGATTGTAAGGTTACACATTTGTTAGAGGTGTTGATTGCCTTAGAGATGTCTTTGCAAATTGGTACTGATGGTGTTTCACTATGTATATCCAATGGAATACAACAAATTTTGTAGACATTATATCTGATATATCTGATGCTATAGGTCAAACAATTATAATATAATATCTCTCCAAAATAAACCAAATAATGATCTGCTGATTTTAAATTTTTTATTTTTTGTGCTTTTTTAAAAATTAATTTGTTCTTGTTACATCTCAATGGCTATCCCATCCCTTGTATCCTCCCATTCTTCCCTCCCTCCCATTTTCCCCTTATTCCCCTCCCCTATGACTGTGCCTGAGGGGGACTTCCTCCTCCTTTACATGCTCATAGGCTATCAAGTCTCTTCTTGGTAACCTGCTGTCCTTCCTCTGAGTGCCACCAGGTCTCCCCCTTCAGGGGACATGGTCAAATATGAGGCACCAGAGTACTTGTGAAAGTCAAGAAATATACCTGCTAAGATAAACTGGATTTTAGAAAGGACTGCTGAATTGGAACGGAATAAACTGTGTGTGCTATCTTAACTTGAGGAAATAATATTTGACATGGAGACACCTCTTGAAGATCTTCCTGAAGAAAGAATGAAAGAAATAAAAAAGACCAAACAGGATAGGTAACATAATTTGCTCTTACTCATACCTCTACATGAGAATAGATATGCGGCTGATTAAGACATGAAAATGTCTCCAGCCAGGAATTCAACCATGCATGGCCTATAGATCTTTGGCTAAAAATTTCTCAGGAATGTTTAATGATATTCTTTTAAATGGCATAGATAGAAATTTGTTCTACAGGGAGTCATCTTTAACTGAACTGTGCTCATTCCAAAGCATGTATATAATATTTTATAGAGCAAAAGAATGAGACACCAAAATTGATAAGTAGCCCAGATGATCCAACTTCATAGCTGGCTTCAATATCAATGTCTCCTTGAAAACCTTAATCTGTGACCATTTTAAAACATCTATCTAGATCTTCCAACATCACAGAATGTTCCAGTCAGGATTTCAGTTAAGCTCTATACTTTTTTAACATTCAAAGGTTATCGATAGTGCACCAGGAACAAACTAGGGGCAATCTTGTGCACCCCTAAACATGGAGATAAAAAGCACAGACCCCTGGGGAACAGAGCATCCAAGCCAGCACCGGTGGCAGCGGCAGCTGCAGTGACAGCTACAGCACAGTGACAGCAATAGTGGTGGCTGCTATGGTGCCAACAACACCATTTGTGCTGACCTAGGCTCATAGAAACAAAACATCCACAGTGGTGATTGTCATGCAGTGGCATGGTGGCGGAGGAGGAGATTGGTGAGATGAGCAGTTGTAAGTGGCAAGCAACAGGGGCTGCAAGGGTCTGTGAGCAGCAGTGGTGTGTGACAGAGAGTGGACCAGCACCTTGTTTCAGTGGAGGTCTGCAAGCAGCAGGGAGAAAGGGAAGGTCAAACTGCTGGACAGATCAGTGCACCAAGGTAGAGTGAGAGTGGTCTACCTACAGAGCAAAAGATTAACAAAATAGAAGTCACACAGCATGTGACATTCAAATCACAGATTGTTTGTGTGGTGAACCCGTCAGGGGAAACAAGCAACCAGAGGAGCCCTATATAACCATGGAATCTAGGTGGCAGAGCTCAAACAAATATAGATACAGGAAGGCAGAGTCTGAGAACCCAGTGTAGAAAACAGCTCCCTATCAAAGGTACTCACCTTCAAGACCATCAGCTTGGAAAGCCCAAGCCTTATAAGCAGATGCCTAAAGTAAAGAATAAGAGGTCTAATAACAAAAACCAAGACACTACAGCTCCTCCAGAAAGCCCAGAAACCAACAGATACCCTACTCTGACAGAGTCACAGGAAAGTGACCTCAAAACCATGTTTATACAGCTACTTGAGAACTATAAAATGGAAATGAATAAATCCTCCCATGAATTTCAGGATAATACAAGCAAATGAATAGAAGTCATCCAGGAGAAAAAAGAAACCACAAGCATACAGGTGAAGGAATTAAATAAAACAATTTAATTCATGAAAACAGAATTAGATAATATTCAAAAATCACAAATCGAGAAAAAAGTGAAATGGAACAACTAAAAAAGGAAGCAGGAATCCAACAGGCAAGTTTAACTAACAGAACCCAACAAATGAAAAAGAGAATCACAGGTGCTGAACATACAGTAGAAGAAATTGACACATTTTTCAAAGAAAATCTTAAAACAGAAAAATTAGTGACACAAAGCATCCAAGAAATCAAGGACACCATGAAAAGGCGCAATCTCAGGAAGATAGGAGTTGACGAAAAGGAAGATGCAAAGTTCCAAGGACCAGAAAATATCTTCAAGAAAATCATAGGAGAAAATTCCCCAACCTGAAGAAAGAGATACCCTTGAACATACAAGAGTCCTACAGAACACCAAATATGCTAGACCAGAAAAGAAATCTCTCCTGGCATATGATAACCAAAACACTAAACTTGCAGAATAAAGAAAAGAGAGAAAGACAAAATAACATATAATGGTAGACCCATCAGAATTACACTTGACTTTTCAACAGAGACTATAAAAGACATAAGGGCCTGGACTGAGGTTATGCAGATTCTAATATACCACAGATGCAAACCTAGGCTACTACATCCAGCAAAACTGTAAATCAGCATAGATGGAGAAAAATAAGTTATTTCATGACAAAATCAAATTTAAAAAGTATCTAAACACCAACCCCACTCTACAGAAAACAGTAGAAGGAAAACATCATCACAACGAGATCAGCCATACCCAAGAAAATGCAGCATACAGATAATCACTTATCAGTAAAACCCAAACAGACATTGCCACACATAATCACCACTAACTCCACAATAAAAGGACCTAATAACCATTGGTCAATAATATCTCTCAACATCAATGGCCTCAACTCATCAATAAAAGTCACAGGCTAACAAAATGGATGCAAAACCAAGATCCTTCAATTTGTTGCATTCAAGAAACACATCTCATCAACAACGTGTAGACATTACCTGAGAATAAAGGCCTGGAAAAACATTTTTTCAAGCAAGTGGTCTCAGGAAGCAAGTGGGAGTAGCCATTTTAATATCTGACAAAATAGATTTCCAATTAAAATTGATCAAGAAAGATTGAGAAGGACACTTCGTCCTAATCAAAGGAAAAATCCACCAAGAGGACATCACCATCCTGAATATCTATGCCCCAAATATTAGGGCACCTGCCTTTGTAAAAGAAATACTTTTAAAGTTTAAATCACTCATTGATCCCAACACAATAATAGTGGGAGACCTCAACACCTCACTATCACCAATGGACATATCGTCAAGGAAGAAATTAAATAGAGAAATAATCAAGCTAACAGAGGTCATGAAACAAATGGACATAACAGACATTCACAGAGCTGTTTACCCAAATAGAAAATAATATACTTTCTTCTCTGCGCCACATGGAACCTTCTACAAAATAGACCATACAATTGATCACAAAACAAGCCTTAATAGATACAAAAAAAAAATTCAAATAATTCTTTGCATCCTGTCAGACCACCATGTCCTAAAGCTGAGCATCAACAAAAATAGAAATATCAAAAAGCCTACAAACACATGGAAACTGAGCAATCTTCTACTCAATGACAACTGAATCAGGGATGAAACAAAGTAAGAAATCAAAGACTTCCTACAGTTTAATGAAAATGAAGGTACAACATATCCAAACCTTTGGGATGCAATGGAAGCATTGCTAAGAGGAAAATTAATAGCACTAGGTGCCTTTATAAAGAAACTGGAGACATCGCATAAAAAAACTTAATGGAACACCTGAAAACTCTAAAAAAAAAAAAAAAAAAAAAAAAAAAGAAGAAGAAGAAGAAGACACACCCAAGAGGAGTAGACTGCTGGAAATAATCAAACTTAGGGCTAAAATCAATAAGTTAGAGACAAAGAAAACAATTCAAAGAGTCAACGAAACCAAGAGCTGGTTCTTTGAGAATATCAACAATATAGACAAACGCTTAGCCAAACTCACTAAAGGCAAAGAGAGAGTACACAAATTAACAAAATCAGAAATGAAAAGGGATAAATAACAACAGATACTAAGTAAATCCAGAATCATTAGGTCTTACTTCAAAAGCCTATATGCCACAAAATATGAAAATCTAAAGGATATGGACAATTTTCTTGATAAATTCCACTTTCCAAAGATGAGTCAAGATCAGGCAAACAAATTAAACAGTCCTATATCCTCTAAGGAAATAGAAGCAGTCATCAAAAGTCTCCTAACCAAATGAATATAGGAAAGGAAAAAGTTAAAGTTTCCCTATTCGCAGATGATATGACAATATACATCAGCCATCCCCAAAAGTCAATCAAAGAACTCCTTCAGCTGATAAACAGCTTCAGCAAAGTGGCAGGATAAAAATTAACACAAAAAGTCAGTAATCCTCCTATATACAGATGACAAAAGGACAGAGAAAGAAATTAGGGAAACCGCTCCCTTCACAATACCCTCAAACAATATAAAATATCAGGGTGTAAATCTAACCAAGCAAGTGAAAGACCTTTATGAAAAAAACTTCAAGTCTCTACTGAAAGAATTTGAAGAGCATATCAGAAAATGGAAAGGTCTCCCATGCTCATAGATTGGGAGAATCAACATAGTAAAAATGCCATCCTACCAAAAGCAATCTACAGATTTAATGCAATACCTAACAAAATACCAATACAATATTTGACAGAACTGGAAAGATCAATCCTGAACTTCATATGGAAAACCAAAAAACCTAGGATAACTAAATCAATCCTATACAATAAAAGATCTACCAGAGGAATCTCCATCCCTTATCTCAAGCAGTATTATAGAGCAACAGTAATAAAAACAGTATGGTACTGGCATAGAAATAGGCAAGTTGACCAATGGAACTGTACTGAGAACCCA
Source organism: Acomys russatus (assembly GCF_903995435.1). Taxonomy (NCBI): domain Eukaryota; kingdom Metazoa; phylum Chordata; class Mammalia; order Rodentia; family Muridae; genus Acomys; species Acomys russatus. The sequence goes on from NC_067142.1 coordinate 8,073,628, forward strand.
GATATACATCCACACACATAAGGCCATTTGACTTTTGACAAAGAAGCCAAAACGATACAATAGACAAAAGATAGCATCCTCAACATATGGTGCTGGTCCAACTGGATGTCTACATGTAAAAAAATGCAATTAGACCCATATTTATCACCCTATACGAAACTAAAGTCCATGTGGATTAAAGACCTCACCATAAAATCAGACACACTAAATCTGTTAGAAGAAAAAGTGGGTAAGACCTTAGAACTCATTGGCACAGGAGACAAATTCCTGAATAGAACATCAACAGCTCAGGCTCTGAGATCAACAATTAATAAATGGGACTTTATGAGGCTGAGAAGCTTCTGTAAGGCAGAAGACACTGTCAGCAGAAAAAAGTGACAGCCCACAGATTGGGAAAAAAAAAATCTTTACCAATGCTACATCTGACAAAGGGCTGGTATCTAAAGAATATAAAGAAGTCAAGAAGTTAAACACTATCAATCGAAACAACTCAATTAAAAAATGGGGTACAGAACCAAACAGAATTCTCAAAAGAGGAATATTGAATGGCTGAGAAACACTTAAAGAAGTGCTCAACATCCCTACTCATCAGGGAAATGCAAATAAAAACAACCTTGAGATTCCATCTTACACCTATCCTATTAGTGAAGACCAATAACTCGAATGACCACACATGCTATAGAAGATGTGGTGAAAGGGGAACACTTCTCCATTGCTGGTGGGAGTGCAAACTGGTTCAACCACACTGGAAAGGAAAATGGCACTTTCTTAGAAAATTGGGAATATCTCTACCCCAAGACCCAGCTATACCACTCCTGGGCATATATCAAAAAGATGCCCCACAATGCAACAAAGACATTTACGCAACTATGTTCATAGCAGCCTTATTCGTAATAGCCAGAACATGGAAACAACCGAGATGTCTTTCAATTGAAGAATGGATAAATAAAAAACTGTGGTACATCTACACAATGGATTCAGCTATTAAGAACAAGGAAATCTTGAGTTTTGTTGGCAAATGGATAGATTTGGAAATGACCATGCTAAGCGTGATAACCAAGACCCAAAAAGACATGCATGGTATATACTCACACATATGTGGATTTTAAACCAACATAGACATCCTAGGAGAGACTCCACCCAGCAGGATATAGTGACAGTTACAGAGACTTAAAGCTGGATGCTGGACAGAGTCCCGAGTGTGTAGGGTGTCTCAGTCAGGTCACAGAGAAAGAGGTCATTTATAGTACAGTAGATACTAGATAAACTACTATCAGATGTTAGGGGAGGAGAGCTCCCTTATCTAAGGACTAAGGGAGGGAAGGAAAGAGGATGAGAAAGGGGATTGGATCGGGGGTAGATGAGGGAGGGGGTGGGATCAGGAGGGTATGAGAGAGGGGGCCACAATTGAGATGTAAAGAACTCAAACTACAGAACAAGCAAGTAATTTATATTCCAAATCCAACTACATGGGGATAGTTCTGAGACTGGCAGAGATATATACGTAAAGGCATACGGTAGCCTCATGTTGTCCACAGATTCTCTGTGACTTACTATTGGAGGCCACTACTAGTAAGGCAAGAAGGAAGATTTGAAAATGCCTTACACTGACCCATACAATGACCAGAAAACTAGCTTTAATTGTTCTGTGCATCCTGTATACCTTATACAATTATAATGTTAGAACTGCATAATACTTGTGAGAAATTATGTTTTCAGAACAAAATAACCAGCTGGATCAAATCTGACAGGAATAATTCTTCCCAATAATATGGATACTGACATCCTGCATCCTCCTAGTTCCCGCCCCAGGTGATTATGTTGCTTTTACACATCACAGTTGGAAAGCTTCCTGGACAACATTGTAGAAAATTTCTGATCCAATTTGGGCCACTATTCCAATCTCCTACTAAGCCTGGAATCTCTCAACATTGAAAAACTGAACCACAAATGCAATCACTAGATTGCTTAACAATTTTCTCCAATTCTTGGGGGCCCATTCAAAGGTATTATATGCCCCAATTGAACCTGAAGAAACCTTATGAGAAGATACCCCATTCCCTCAAAGGGGGGATTGTATAGGTTGCTGTTTGCTCACATAATCTACAAAACTTATTCTCATCTGGAGGTGGTCAGAAGTCATTATTGGTCTTATACAGAGAAAATTAGGGGAGGCCCAGGAACATCTCTGTTTGTCTTTATCTTGCATACATAGTCAAGGAGATGGGAGCTGAAAAGAAAGTAAGGGAGATTTAGGAACATAGGGGGAGGATAAAACAAAAGCTAGATGATTGAACCTACTCCTTAACTCAATGACTTAATTGTTACTTATAATGAAGGTTATGTTTAAGTCATGGGTATAGAATTTAGTATATTGATATAAAACATGGGCATGTCAAATACTTGTCAGATTTTAACACAAGAATATATATCCTAAGTCTAAATGATAGATATGACTCTATCACTATATGAGGTAAAATATTTGAATAAGGTCTTCAAAAGTCTCAGAGACAAACAGAATATGGCATTTAAAGTTATTCTTACAATCCTCAATTTCTTTGACAACAAGACAAGTTAACTCCTGACAACATCCAGCTGACCTCAAAGAAGATGATGAGCATAAAAGAGCCCTCCTTATGGACATAGCTTCAAAGGTATCAAAATAGCCACTGGGCAAAATGTCTTCGTTCCTGCCACAAACAGAATCTGCGTAAAAATGGCCAACTTAAATGCAGGCAGAGTCGATGACCGCACTCTGCCAAGTCAGTATAAGCAAGTCTTCAATAGTTCCTGCCCTGTAAACAAGTCAGGCTCCAATGTTATAAAGTGTATTGAGTGACTGGTCAGGGAGTAAACTGTCTTAAGTCAATTTGTACAAATTGGAAGATGCTAATCCGCATTGCTAGTTAACTCAGGAATTTAAGTTTATTTCTTCTCAAGTCTCTGAGGGGCATTGAAGACAAGATAGTATAGTTTTACAACCAAGTTCAGTTGGTTAAGGGACAAGATCATTTTAGATCAACAAAACGAAGTTAAGCTATTAGAATTGAGATAGGATAGATATTGAATCTCATTCAGAAATTTAGACCCAAAAAGTTAGGAAAAGCACTTACTTCAAATGAGATGAATGCAGATGGCCAATTCACTATGAACGTAACAGGTATAGAACTCATTATTCTCATGATTGTCACATGCTGCTCCCTGCTGTATGTGGCTTGTTTTTTACATGTGCAATAAAATAAATGTATTAAAGGCAGTATATCAAAGATTTTATGCTATTTTTCTTAAGACTTGACAAGATCCCAATGTTATTGGGTCCCCAAAAAGAAAACTATGTCCCATTCCCATAGCAGGCATAGTTGTGGTTGATGGGTTTTAATTATTTTATGGGTGATAGATGTTATTGTTTTATAGGGGTTGATTATAAAAATGATAAGTAAAGGTGTAGATTATTCAATTTATTTTTAGACCAATGGACATTACTAAGAAAAAAACCCCATTACATTGGTGTAGCTCTTTCAATATTAGATCATATTTAAAATGATGTTTGGTTATAGAATTCTAAGGTATTGTAGCTATGCAGTTCTTAAAAGTGCAATATTAACTTCCAGTTATTTTGAAGGATACTATTACAATATATATTAACAGTTATAGAAGCCACCCTTGGTCATATTAGATACTAGTTTAGTTAATTACAGAAAATATTTCCTAGATTGATACATTAAAAAATAGCTGGAAACAATAAATTCATATATAGATGATCTTTAAAAACTTTGGAGATCTACAGAATATAGTATTTAAAGATTTCAGTAACATAAGTAGTTTTTGTTTCTGTTTATTTTTTTACAAAGAGACAGGTCTTATCCTGGTGGTACCTCATTCCACCTCAGTGAGCATCAAAAATTTCATATATGGCAGGCTAGCTGCTGGATGAGACAATGACCTTATGTCAATTATAGATACAATTCTGTACAAACAGGACAAACTTGATTCAGATTTGACTTCTGGGCTTTGCAAGAAAAAGGGAGGCAAGTACATTATAATTCCTGTTTCCCAGAAAATTTGTCAAATACACTTGGCCAGAAGACTGAACATGACGCTTTAACACTATAGAAAAATTTACCTGTAGATTAAATATGTCTGTCATTTCTATTCATTTGGAAGCTTCTTGCCTGTACTTCCTACATAATTAGGTAATATTTATTCCTTCTGGAGTCTCTGAAGTGCTCGAAGACTTGATAGTTATATTCTCATAGTTAAACAGGTAATTTGGGATGATAGAAATTGACAGTAAATGATCCATCATTTCAGAATGTCTTACACAGGACTCTAATGCTATTCCTAACTTGTTTAACCATTTCCTCCAATTTTATTTGGGCCCCCTACAAAAGTATTATTCATTCCAAATCAACCAGAATAAAACTTAAAATACTGATGCCCCATTTCCCTTAAGGAAGTCTGGGCAGATTTTAGTTTGCTTTCTTGAGTGGTAGATATTTATTTTCATTAGGAGTTGGTAATAAATTATTATTGGTCTTATTTAAAGAGGAAACAAGTTTGGACTCAGGGATGTTTCTCCTTTCCTTTATCTTTCATCCTTAAATTTGGAGATAAGGGTTGAAAATGGAGAAAGGGGAATATAGAAATATATAAGGATGATAGGACAAAAAGAAGATTACTGTATTTACTCCCCAACTTAATGCCTTAATTGTTACTCACAAGATTATTTTTAATTCACTACCACAAAATTTTGTATATAGATTCAACAATGTTTAATGTTAGATACATTAGCACAGAACTCAAATTTAAAGTTTTTCTTCATACACAGTGTATACATATACTCAAATATACATTACTGTATGCATACAACTCAATTATAATACAAGGTCTACTTCCAATACTTTGAAAGTGCTATTGAAGGAATTTTAGGACCAGTAAATTATACAAGGTTAGTTTATCAATTCATGATCATATAAATTACTAGTCTATTTTTATCCCAAGAATATACATCCTAGGTGTAACAGATAGATATGATTTCCATAGAAAGGTAAGGTAAAATAGATAAAGTCTTCAAGAACTTCAGAGACATACAGAATTCGGCAATTGAACAGGTTTTTAGTATTTCAAAGATACAGTTATAATGAGACAGGTTAACTCCTGGCAATACACAGCTTACTTCAAAAAAGATAATGAGTATCAAATAACTTCCTTATGGAGGTGGCTTCAAATGTGGCAAACCAGTCACTGAGCAAAATGTGCTTGTTTCAGCCACTGACAGAACTCTGCCTAAAAGTGGGCAATCTTGGATCCAGGCAGAGTCGACAGCCAAACTCTGCCAAAAAGGGGTAAGGAAGTCCTCAATAGTTCCTCCTTCACAAATATGTCTGTCAGATAATTGGTCCAGAAGGTTGAAGACCATGTTCCAACATTACAGAGAATTTCTGCTGACTGTTTATGCAGCAAACTGTCTCTGTCATCTCAGTTTGGAAGCTGCTAACCTGTACTCCGTGTATACTCAGGCAAATCAATTTTATTCCTTCTCAATTTTCTGATGGGGTTTAAGACCAGATAGTTTTATTTTGCAATTAATCTCAGTTATTTATAGGTTAATATATTTTTAGGTCTAGATAGGTGATAATGGTGAGATATGATAGATATTGAATTATATTCAGAATTTTAGACTGAACAAGATAGGAAAGATGTTTTCTTTAAGGCTTCCAAATACAAAAAGTCAAAATACTGTTAATGTAACATTTGTATAATTCATGATTGTTTTATGGTTCTTCTTGCTGTAGGTAGTTTATTTTCCATATGTGTAATAATATAAATGTATATGTAAAATATTTAAGAAAAATAAAAATTAAAAAAGAATAAAAGAAATTGGTATCAAAATAATTTATCAAAGGATTGTCAAATAAACAAATATAAGTCTTATCTAATAATTTTCAAAATTGTTAGATTATGTATAGACCGTTATTATGAGAAGTGGAGCTTTTTATTAGACTAAAGGGGGATTGTAGGCATAATCTTATTGTGTGGTTTAAGTTCTGATTTCTGTCTCAATTTTGTATAAATGCTGCTTCCCAATTTTTTCCTGATGTGTCAATAAAGCAGCTTACAGATAATTGATGCACAGAGGAACAAATAGTGATAGACTTCCTGTCAGCCATGGGAGGAGGAGTTTGGAATGGAAGTAGAGGATTTAGTCATGGGCAGAGGGTCAATGCAGATCAGGAGGAAGTAAATGGAGCCAAGGAAAGTTATAAAGTGCAAGTATCACTGGAATGTTTGCTGGTAGTAGGGCAAAATATCATATCAGATTAAGAACAGATTTAAATTACTCAAGATTGTGTTGTGAAAGCCTTGTATTGTAAAAGAGTCTTAACTATTTGTGCGATACCCTGGTTAAGAAATAAAATAGGAAAATCAAACATAATTTTATAAAAATAGCTTCAACTCTAAGTTTAAATGCCAGTACAATTCTTCCCAAAGACATGGTCAGATCTATTAAAGGAATAAGCAACTTCTAGTAAAACTTTCTGTCTTAATTGGGCTTGTTATTGCTGTGGTAAATACCATGACCAAAATTATCTTACAAGAGTTTGTTCTCCCACATCATAGTTCATCATCTGAAGGATTCAGAGCAGTAACTCAAGGCGGGAACCTGGAGGTAGGACCTGAAGTAGAGGTCACAGATGTTGTTGTTGTTAAATTATCAGAATTACCTAATAATTGCCCCATGTTGGGTGACAATTTCTTGCAGTTAGAATACCAGTAGGCCTAAATATTGGGTGCCATTATGTTGTTGTTAATTTATCAGTATTGCCTAATTATGGCAGCATGTTCTAAATTGCTAGCATTCAATCAAGATACAGACACCTCTTATACTTTAAAATAGCCTTAGTTAACCTGAGGCAGGGCAGATATTAATTCTCTAAACTACTTCCCATAGTGGGGCAGGTATTCCATACCATCTGTTTCTAGTAATTTCAATGAAGCTACTTCACATCCATAATCCCAGATACTTTATAATTATCATCATCAGGGATAAATCCTCCATCCAAGCAGCCATGTGCTTCTCTTCTTCCTGACCCATGGCAGCCTTCCTTCCCCTCCTCTCCTCCTGTCTTCCTTCCTCCCAAAGAACCCTTTGTCTCTCCAGGCCTTGACCCTTAGCCAAGCCTATCCCATTAGCCCTGCCCAGGTGTGATGGCCTTTTATTCATCAAAGGGGTTAGGCTCTAGACAAGGTACAGGGGAGTCATAGAGACAATAAGGAGTAATTAGCATCAAAATACATCAGACTAATCTCCAACACACAGAAGAATACTAAATACTAGCTTGGTCTCCATGGATTGCTCAGTATTCCTTCCTTTAACACCCAGGACCATTTAAACAAGGGCAGAACTCCCTCCAGGAGTTGGGTCCTCCCATATCAATTTTTATTTTAGAAAATGCTCTAGAGACTTGCTTAAGGCCTAATAGTATTCTCCTTTTCTAGGTTTAAAGAGCTTGCATTAAAATGACACAAAACCAGACAGCTTAGCCACTTCTTTCAGGAATTTGTAAGACTGCAATGTTTTTTGAGGTGGGTAATATGTTATATCAGCATCATAAATGCATTTATCTTGCATAATTGACATTTTATATCTATTGACATAAGTTCTCCATTTCCTAGCAACTGTAACTCCACTTATTTGTTTTTCTGTCGCTGGCTTACTTCACACTTGGGGCTCCTTCACAGTGTCTTGTCCTGAAGATTTTTCTTATTTTTGAAGAGGGCCTATTATTACCTTGTATATTACCTAATATAATTTTTTATATAAGAGCCATTCACCATGTTCCAGATTTCAGCTGATATGCACAATGTAGCAATGAGCATGGGAGTGTTATTATGCCAGATTAGGATATTAAATTTTACTCATAGAGAAAGAGGTAAAATTCCTGAATTATGTTTGGGTGAAAATTCTTGAGGTTATTTTTCTTTTTTCTTTTTTGTATATGCATATATCTCTTTTGTACAGATGTATGTAACCTTGTGTGTGTGTTTGTGTGTGTGTGTGTGTGTGTGTGTGTGTGTGTGTGTGTGTGTGTGTGTACATACATGGAATCCACAGTTTGAGATTTTTGTATCTTCCACAGCTGCTCTCCATTTTAATTACTGATCATGAGTTGGGTTTGACTGAACTCTGGACTTTATATTCTAGTTGTATTTCCCAGAGTATGCCTGTTTCTCCTTCAGAACACAGAGATTATTTGTCGGTCACTATGACTCTCTCTTATGAGGGTGGGGATTAAAACTCTGGTCCTCAAACTTGTACAGCATGTGTTTAAAGTAAGGAGCCACATGCCAATCCCTTTTCATTTCTTTATTATGATGATCAAAATTGATGTATTTCTCAATAATTTAAAGCATCCCTGGACATACAAATTAAGCCCTGTTAAAATTATGCATTAATGAGTTTCTTTGCTGATATTTAAAGTTTTTATTATGTTTAATTATATTCAGAAATTTTAATTGTCTATTATTTTCTTTTCTGACACTTATGTCCATAGGTTATTATAGCAGGAAATTTGCAACTCATTCTCATTTCAGGACAAAGAGTATTTAAATCTCTCCAGAGTTAACTCATTTTATTAATTTTACATCATGCATAATTATCACTATTTTTGAAAAGCATGTTTTCTATGTTGGGTTCACCTATGAAATACAAGAATATTAAGGTTTTCTAATTCACATTTGATTTTCCAAACAGTTTTTCAATAGTTTGTCAGTCATTCAAGTTGTTACATTTACAATAATCACAAAAGTCATTTGTGACTTTTTTTCTCTTATTAGTATAGAATTCATGTAGATGTTGTATGTGCTGAACCTCATTAGTGACATGCATTTTTGCCTGTGGAAAACAACTTATGTTTTGCTTTGAAATTTTCAATTATAACTGTTTCTAAATATTCCATGTTAGACTCTTAACTAGTCTACTTTATTTTTTTCTTATTTCTGCTCTTCTTCTTTAAGTTTAGCATGTTTCATTCAAATGTTTGGACCTGTTGTCACCAAGTTTGCTTATGTTCAGCTAAGGACAAAAGTTTTATACTTTTAATGCCTGGCTTTTAAAGTATTTATTAATCACTTAAATATATATATATATATATATATATATATATATATATATATATATATGTGTGTGTGTGTGTGTGTGTGTGTGTGTGTGTGTGTGTGTGTGTGTGTGTGTGTGTATCAGTGCTTTGAATGGCCATAAGAGAAGTTGGATTCCTTAGGCCTGGAGTTCAGGCAGATTTGAGCAAGACAACATTGGATCCAGGAAATAAACTCAGGTCATCTCAAAGTGAAGCACTCACTCTTAACAACTGAACCACCTCTCCAGGCCATCCTTGAAAAGATTTGTTCAGTTTTATTTAATTCACTCACAAGGCATTTGTTTAAGCAAAAATTTCCATTGTTACAGTAGGCATTTATTGAGCCTAATATTCATTAAAATCTAATTGTGTCAATTTGCTTAAAAGTATAAAGTTTATGCCATGCATATCCTTGTTGGTTTTCTAATTGTCCCATTGGCTGCTGAGAAATGAGTGTTAAAAATTACCTAGAGGTCCAGATTCACTTCAGAATCCTGGAACTACAACATTCAAGTTATTGGAGTATGTTGTAAGGGTTCACTCAAAGTAGCTATTCAAAGCAAAAATGGTATTCTCATTGGCACCAGTGAGGATAATCAGTTCTGCAATTATGTTGCTTAAACGTAACAAGTCAGATGGAGATCTAAATGTTTCTAATAGTTCTTATACAGTTAAAAAGACAAACAAATACAAGAATGAAATGAAGACACACAAAACCAATGTTATACAAACAGTAGCATCCAATGGGCACCTGAAATTTCATAAAACTATTAGGTTCAGGTTTGGTTTTGCCATTGGGAAGGCATTGCTTTTGCCTCTGTTCTATGTTTAATTGGTTATTATATTTTAAATTCAATAATACTTCTTTAGAGACAGCCTTTCCTGTAAATATACCATACTAAATTGCTCTAATAAGAGTTTTGTCCTTGTTAAGAAGAAATATTTTCCAAGCTTGATCAATATTCCTTCAACAAACAATTCTTAATTGCTAATTTTAATGATTGCTAATTTCAAATTTTAATATTTGATCATTATGCCCTTTCTAGATTGTGGAGGGTTTTTAAGCCCATTGATGTTACTGAAAGCTAGAGCACCCTATTTTCTGGAAGAATAGATCCCAATTTTGATGGATTTGGCTCCACTTATCCATAGCACAGGCCTACCATAGGCTCCTTGTATTATTCTGGAAGACTGTCTAACATAGAGATCATAAATTGCTGCTTTGTGTTCAGACAACATCCATTATCCTTCCTGTCATTTGTAAATTATCATTAATTGGCTCAGGAACAAGAAGTAGATTACCTAATTACACAAAAATGAATCAGTTAAGAAAGACCAGTGAGTCAGCTGGTAGTCAGCATCCAGAACAAGTAGGGTTCCCTGACAATGGCTGAAGGCGCTCAGCAATGGTTGTGTAACTATGCCAGTGGCAAGAATTTGAGTAGTCCTTAGAGGCACTGAACAGGTCAATATATTCAGATTTCTCTAGCTGAAGATACAGTCAGAGGTATGGTATTAAATGAAATTATTCATAGATTTAGGATAATAAAACACTTTTTTGTGTGCTTCAGATTCTATTTTATTAGCTAAAAAAATGACAGGAGAATAATTAAAGCAAGTTAGTGAATTGCTTCTTCTACTGGCACAGAATGAGAAGGATACATTGCAAAGTATAAAAGAGATTCATCTGCAACCAATGAGATGGCACTATCATTCATCTTTTCCTTTTATAAATGCATATTTAAAATTTTTAAATATATATTTAGTATACACAATGAACTTGTCTATGATATTTTAAACATATCTAATTTTTATTATCATCTATCTATCTATCTATCTATCTATCTATCTACCTACCTATCTATGTATCTATATATGTGGGCAGCTGTTTGCACCAGGGTATGTGTATAGATCAGTGGAAAAGTATGAGTCTGCTCTCTCTTTTAACCATGTGAGTCCTGAGCATCAAATGCAGGTGATTGTGTTCCCTGGTAGGTGCCTTTGCCTGTTATGTTGTCTTGCTGCCCTATGGTAGGTTTAAATCATGGTCATATCCCTTTACCCTTTCTAGGCCTCTTCTTGCTCCCTGCTCCCCTTCTGACCACTAGTAGTCTACATTTTTGTCTCTTTTAAATATCACCCAGTGAGTTTCATTACTGTTATTTTAGGAAGAATGGATGAGAGGTGGCTTACAGAATCACAGGCTTGTAGGGGCTACATCACTAAAATAAATGCTTGAGGACAGTACTGTTTTTCAATTGGACTATTCTGTGAGGTCATTGTCCTTGCTTTTTTGTGAACCTCAAAGGTTTCCCCATAGATGAACTGAGGGGACACTGGTGGAAGATGAGGAAGACCAGAGTGAATTAAATTCCACAACAGGAAATTGAACTTATTTATATACTAAAATCTATATATTCACTTCATTGATTCTAACATTGCTGTTACAGATCTTCTCCAGAGGCATAGAACATTTCCTCATGTAGGCAAATCCATGTATACATGAGGATCAGCAAGCCCAGCTACCTGAGGTAAGGATAGTGGCCAGGCACCATGCACCACAGAGGCAAGTCACTGGACCAGACACATAAGCAAGGAGTTATAGACTGACATGTGACCTTCTGTCTTACATACTCAATGGGGAACTCCCTTGTGCATAACCCAACTGAAAACATACAAAAATGGGAGAAAAAGTAAGCCAAAAAAATTGGGTTTAGAATGATCAAGGTGACACTTGATATAGGGATAGGGACATGGGTCAGTTGGTACAGTGGTTATCATGCAAGCATGAAGATGTGTTTTCCATCTTTAAACCTGCACAAAATTCAAGGAAGGATATCATACTCCTGTAATACTAAAATTTGTAAGATGGTGACAGGACCATCCATTAGGCTCATTGGCTAGCCAGTTTAGCTTAATAGGCACGTTCTGGGTCAATGAAGAGGCATTGTGTCAACAAAGAGAGAAAATAATCACTGAGGAATATCTGAACTTAGCTACAGTCTTCTATATGCACATGAACACCCTTTCACTCAATATGTAAATAAACATACACACTGATGCACAAAAATACCACAGTCATATAATAAATAACATGCCAACAACTAATATTTAGTATTGTCAATAATTTAACATTAAATCTTGATGTAAAAAACTATCACAAGTAAGGCATTATGAAATGGAGGAAATATGGTCCAGGTGGGGGTTCTGAAACATGAATTCTCATGGAATCTCATATTTTAAACAGTTTATAGTACTGTGGTTCCCAATAACTTTGCTTCAATAAAACTTTGATATATTTTAATGTAACTTATCCTGTATCACAATTTTTAATATTTAAACTTTATTTTATTTAGCATGTATGTGTGCATTTATTTGCATGTGTGTGTGTGCGTATGTGTTGGTAAGTTGGTGTGTAGATGCTGTAGCATCTATTTGCCTTGAGGTATGTGGAGGCAAGAGATCAATGCCACATGTCTTCAATCTCTTTTCATCTAATGACTTTGGAAGAAGGCTTCTAATTCAACCTGGAGCTCATGAATATAGTTAGGCTGGCCATGGATTTTATTCTGAGCATTAGCCTATCTTTGCCTGCCTAGATATAGGATTGGAGGCATGAACTATTAGACCCAAATTTATCTGAATTTAGATCCTCCTGTTTATGCAAAAAGTACTTTACCCAAAAAGACAAGTTTCTTTGCACCAATTATGGAGAAAAATCCTATCATAATGTTTTAATAAAACAAATTGGAGAAAGTATTTTATTTTCAACATTACTATGAGCACAACAGAAAGGCAATTATGACAATTGCAATTTCAATTAGAAATGTCAAGGTCCACAGGCATACTGTTTGAAAAGTAACTGCTTCCCATCTTCAGAACAACATTAATTCAGACAATAAAGTCAGAAAGCAATTAGAGCTTTGCTCTGTTCTGAATAAAGCAATACTGGGCGGGTTACAGAATTAAATCAGGGACTCCCCTTAAAATGAGACCTTGAATCCAAGTAAACAATAAAACGCTAATGGAGAATCTGTGGTCAGACTAGAGAGAAGCCACTGGAGTTTGAGGAATGAATTCTCATTTCTGAGGATTTGATGATGCAAACAAGACTGTCTCCATATCTCCCTTTATAAAACTTTGTCTTCAGCCTGAAGAACTAGAGTTCATGGACATTTACTCTGGTTTACAATGATAAATATGAGATAATCCCTGCATTTTCCTGTCTGTTTTCAGGTGCTATTTGTATAACGTCTTCTTTAAAACTGAAGAATTGTACCAGACATGACAATAGTTATACAAAGAGAATAATAAATACAAATTGCCCACACATCAGGCCAGTTTAACAGACTTTGAGTCTGCTATCTAACTTTTGTGATAGTTTTACAAGTAGCAATGATCACCCACCTACATGTTGCTTTTTCTATTTCTATATCAACCTTCCATTTAGGGACTGGGCAGTTGTTTCAGTGGACAGAGTTTTTCATGTGTAAGCCTGATGACCTGAGTTTGGAGCCCCAGTGCTACAAAAGCTGAACCTGGTGTATGCACCTATAACAACAATGTTGGGAAAGCAAAGCCAACTGGATCCAGGAGAATCTCCTGTAAGACAGCCTAGTACAATCAATGAATTAGGGTTAGGGTTAGGGTTAGGTTAAATGAGAGAAAGGTTAAATGAGACTGAAGGAAATAGAAATAAGAGAAAAAGACACACATTGTAAACTTCTGACTTACACATGCACACATTGCACATATAGGCAAGCATAACACTCACACATAAATGCACATGTAGATTACACACATGTACATGTATAAAATATATGGGAGAGAATCTTCCATCCAGACATAATTATGTTGTAGGACCTGTATGTATCTGGATGTCTTATTGCTATTGTATATAAGATGCTCAGGGACATAAGAGATAAGCCTCTTATTACTCTCATTAGAAGTTTTGGTCTGGGTAGGCAAGTTTCTTAAATATGAGAACAAACACACAAGTCCTGGCACATAGCAGCAAAGAAGCCTGAATAATGGTTGTTGAACCCAGTAGCTCTCATTGTCTTAGGGAATGAAGTTTGATCTTTGTTGGGTACAGTCAGGTGACAGTAGAGATATGTTGGTTTGGACTAAGGAAAAGAAGAGACAGATTACTATCTGAGAAGAAGGGGAGACCATGGTATTTTAAGTATTCCAAAACCCTGGGAAGTTATGTAGTGTGATAGTGTAAATTTTTAACTGTGCAGTACATGTATATAACATTATACTGCTACACTAGTGTGATATCCTTCAGCTTTCCATAAGAATTCTTAACCAGAAGTTCTCTCACACACTCCATAAAACAAGCAATCTATCTCCTCATGGCTCTCCAGCATTCTTTGACTTAGAGACCCAAGAGATATCCTCTGTCTCCTGCTTCCAGTTTTCTGTTTTCTGAAGTGTTGAATTGTTACATTTTGGATGTTGACCAATTCTCTAATGCATGATTTGCATATACTCTCTCCCGTCTGATAGTTTTCCCCTTTGCTGTTAATATTTCATGGCTATACAGAAGTAAGTGTGTGTGTGTTTGTGTATGTGCAGAACAGAGAACAATTTTATGAGACAGTGTGTCTTATTGACATGGAACTTGCTAAGTAGACTAAGCACTGGTACTGCATGCATGTGCAGCCACATCTACAAGCTTTATATAAGTTTTAAGGATTGAATGCAAATCTTCATAATTGCAAGGGAAGGACCTTACCTATTGCACCTTCTTCACAGTCCTTAATCTTATATACTCCTGTTTAAATCCCCAAAACAACATGGCATCTCCAGTTTCCAGCTATCCCAAAGAAAACAACCCAGAGAACTCAAATACAACGGAAATACAAGAAAATGACTTCAAATCCTTAGTAATGAGGATGATAATGGAGGAAACAAATAAAATTCGTAATCAAATACAGGAAGACGTGGAAAAACAGGTGAGAGACATAAAAGAAGCACATAGAGTGGAACTGGAAAAATTGCAGGAAAATGCAAACAACCAGATGAAAGAAATAAATAAAACGGTTCAAGCTCTGAAGACCTATAAAGAGGCAATGGAAGAAACTCAGGAATACACAAAAAATCAGATGAAAGAAATCAAAAAATCAGTTCAAGATCTGAAAATGAAAATGGATTCAATGATAAAAACACAGACAGAAGATAAACGAGAATGGGAGACTTCAGAGAAGAAGGCCAGCAACACAGAGGTGAGCTTCTCTAACAGAATCCAAGAGATGGAAGAACGAATCTCAGGTCTAGAAGATACAATCACAGATATTGAATCAACCATTAAAGAAAATGCCAAATCTGGAAAACTCCTGACACAAAACATCCAAGAAATAAAGGAAACCATGAAAAGAAGAAATCTGAGGATAATAGGCATTGAAGAAAGAGAAGACATCAGACTCCAGGGCCCAGAAACTATTCTCAACAAAATCATAGAAGAAAATTTCCCCAATCTAAAGAAAGATATGCCTATAAACATACAAGAGGCCTACAGAACACCAAATAGAATTGACCAGAAAAGAAAAATTGCCCGCCACATAATAATCAAAACACAAAACATGCAGAACAAAGAAAAAATATTAAAAGCTGCAAGGGAAAAGGGCCAAATAACATTTAATGGTAAACCTATCCGAATTACACCCGACTTCTCAGCAGAGACCATAAAAGCCAGAAGGGCCTGGACAGGGATCCTGCAAACCGTAAGAGACCCCAGATGCCAGGCCAGACTACTTTACCCAGCAAAATTATCAATAACCATTGATGGAGAAAACAAAATATTCCATGACAAAAACAAATTCAAACAGTACCTATCCACAAATACAGCTTTACAGAAAGTACTAGAAGGAAAACTCCATCCCAAAGGGTCAAGCTTCAACCAAAACTACCCAGGAAATAGATAACTATCCCATGGCAAAAACACAACTGCACAAACACTCGACTGGAAACAACATCAAAATTAAGACTCTTAACAGTCACTGATCATTAATATCTCTCAACATCAATGGCCTCAATTCTCCAATAAAAAGACACAGACTAACTGAATGGGTACATAAACAAGATCCAACATTCTTCTGCATTTAAGAAACACATCTCACCCATAATGAAAGGCATTACCTCAGGGTAAAAGGTTGGAAAAAAATATTCCAAGCAAATGGTCACAAGAAACAAGCAGGCGTAGCCATTTTAGTATCGAACAAAATAGACTTTCAACCAAAATTAATCAAAAGGGATGAGGAAGGACACTTAATACTCATCAAAGGTAAAGTCAACCAAGATGACATCACAATTCTGAACATCTATGCTCCCAATACAAGGGCAGCCACATTTGTAAATGATCTCCTAAAAAAGCTTAAACCACACATCGATCCCCACACAATAATAGTGGGAGACTTCAAAACCCCACTCTCACTGAAGAATAAGTCATTGAAACAGAAACTAAGCCAAGAAATAACATCATTAACCAATGCCATGGGTCAAATGGATCTACCAGATATCTATAGAACCTTTCACCCAAACAAGAAAGAATACACCTTCTTCTCTGCACCCCATGGAACCTTCTCCAAAATTGATCACATCGTAGGTCACAAAGCAAGCCTCAATAGATACAAGAGTATTGAAATAATAGCTTGTATCCTATCAGATCACCATGCTCTTAGGCAAGATAGACAGACCATTAGCCAAACTAACTAAAAGGCAGAGAGACAGTATTGAAATCAACAAAATCAGAAATGAAAAGGGAGACATAACAACAGACACTGAAGAAGCTCAAAGAATCATAAAATCCTACTTTGAAGGCATATATGCCACAAAATTTAAAAATCTAAGGGAAATGGACGATTTTCTTGATCAGTTTCACTTGCCAAAGTTGAATGAAGAACAGATAAACAAGCTAAACAGGCCCATTTCCCCTACAGAAATAGAAGCAATCATCGATGGTCTCCCAACCAAAAAAAGCCCAGGGCCAGATGGTTTCAGTGCAGAATTCTACCAGACCTTCAAGGCGAGCTAATACCCATACTCTTCAAGCTACTCCAAAAGATAGAAATGGATGGAAAATTACCAAATTCATTCTATGAGTCCATAGTCTCATTGATAACTAAACCTCACAAAGACTCAACAAAGAAAGAGAATTTCAGACCAATTTCTCTTATGAACATAGATGCAAAAAGACTAAATAAAATACATGCAAAATGAATACAGGAACACATCAAAGATATCATTCATCATGACCAAGTAGGCTTCATTCCAGGCATGCAGGGATGGTTTAATATACGGAAATCCATCAATGTAATACACCATATAAACAAACTGAAAATAAAAAACCACATGATCATCTCCTTGGATGCAGAGAAAGCATTTGATAAAATTCAACACCCATTCATGTTTAAAGTTTTAGAGAGATCGGGGATACAAGGCACTTTCCTCAACATAATAAAGGCTATATACAGCAAGCCAATAGCCAAAATCAAAGTAAATGGTGAGATACTCAAGGAAATTCCTCTAAAATCGGGAACAAGGCAAGGCTGCCCACTCTCTCCATATCTCTTCAATATAGCACTTGAAGTTCTAGCCAGAGCAATAAGACAGCAAAAGGAGATCAAGGGTATCCAAATGCGAAAGGAGGAAGTCAAATTATCCCTCTTTGCAGATGATATGATAGTGTACATAATTGACCCTCAAAATTCCACCAGAGAACTCCTACAGGTGATAAACACCTTCAGCAAATTGGCTGGATACAAAATTAACTCAAAAAAGTCTGTAGCCTTCCTATACACAAATGACAAGCTTGCAGAGGAAGAAATTAGGAAAACCACACCCTTCACATTAGCCACAAGCAATATAAAATATCTAGAAGTTACCCTAACTAAGCAAGTGAAGGACTTGTATGAAAAAAATTTCAAAACTCTGAAGAAAGAGACTGAAGATGACCTGAGAAGATGGCATGATCTTCCTTGCTCATGGATCAGGAGAATTAACATAGTAAAAATGGCCATCCTACCAAAAGCAATCTACAGATTTAAAGCAATCCCTATCAAAATACCTACACAATTTTTTAAAGACATTGAAAGTTCAATTCGGAACTTCATATGGAAAAACAAAAAACCCAGAATAGCTAAAACAATCTTGTACAATAAAAGATGCTCTGTAGGAATCTCCATACCTGATCTCAAACTGTATTATAAAGCAATAGTAATTAAAACAGCATGGTACTGGCACAGCAACAGGCTGGTTGATCAGTGGAAACAAATCAAAGACCCAGATATGAATCCATACACATATGGTCACTTGATTTTTGACAAAGAAGCCAAATCCATTCAATGGAAAAAGGATAGCATCTTCAACAAATGGTGCTGGTCTAACTGGAGGTCTATGTGTAAAAAAATGAAACTGGACCCATATTTGTCACCTTGCACAAAACTCAAATCCAAGTGGATCAAAGACCTGAACATAAACCCATAGACATTAAGCCACTTAGAGGAAAAAGTGGGAAAGAGCCTGGAACATATTGGCACAGGAGACAACTTCCTGAACAGAACACCAACGGCCCAGGCCTTAATGTCAACCATTAATAAGTGAGACCTCATGAGGCTGAGAACCTTCTGTAAGGCAGGAGACACTGTCAAGAGAACAAAGCGACAGCCTACAGACTGGAAAAAAATCTTCACCAACCCTACATCTGATAAAGGTCTAATATCCAAAATATATAAAGAACTCAAGAAATTAAACACCACCAAACCGAATATCCCAATTGAGAAATGGGGCTTGGAACTAAACAGAGAATTCTCAACAGAGGAGTATCAAATGGCTGAGAAACACTTAAAGAAATGCTCAACCTCCTTAGTCATCAGGGAAATGCAAGTCAAAACAACTCTGAGATTCCATCTTATACCCATCAGAATGGCTAAGATCAAAAACTCAAGTGACACCACATGCTGGCGAGGATGTGGAGAGAAAGGAACACTCTTTCATTGCTGGTGGGAATGCAAACTAGTAGAGGCATTTTGGAAATCTATCTGGTGCTATCTCAGAAAAATGGGAATAGGGCTTCCTCAAGACCCAGCTATTCCACTCCTCAGAATATACGCAGAAGATGCCCCAGCATACATCAAGAAACTTTGCTCAACCATGTTCATAGCAGCCTTATTCATAGTAGCCAGAACATGGAAACAGCCTAAGTGTCCCTCAGTAGAAGAGTGGATAAAGAAACTGTGGTACATATACACTATGGAATACTACTCGGCTATTAAAAGCAAGGAATTCCCGAAATTTGTGCATAAATGGATTGAGCTAGAAATGATCATAATGAGTGAGTTAACCCAGAAGAAGAAAGAATCAAATGGTATATACTCATTTATATCTGCATACTATCCCAAGGGGCATGTCCCACGAAAGCCTTCACTTACCAGGAAACTGGGACAGAGGGGAAGGCATCCTATTGGGACTCTAAATGAGAGACGCCTGGGAGAATTGCAAAATAAAAGGATACAGAGGGTCCTAGAAATCTACAAGTAGAACAATATGATAGGCAGATTTGGGCCCAGGGGTCCCGCTCAAACTAAGACACCAGCCAAGGACAATACAGGAGGTAAACTTTAAACCCCTTCCCAGATCTAGCCAATTGTCAGAACATTCTCCACAGTTGAGTGGAGAGTGTGATATGAATTTGTCACGTACTCTGGTGCCTCACATTTGACCATGTCCCCTGGAGGGGGAGACCTGCTGGCACTCAGAGGAAAGACAGCAGGTAGCCAAGAAGAGACTTGATACCCTATGAGAATATACAGGGGGAGGTAATCCCCCTCAGGAACAGTCATAGGGGAGGGGAATAATGGGAAAATGTGGGGGGGAGGAATGGGAGGATACAAGGGATGGGATAACCATTGAGATGTAACAAGAATAAATTAATAAAATATATAAAATTAAAAAAAAAACAAAGAAGGAGGTTGTCATTTGGGTTAACATTTCTGACTATTTTGTCCTCTGATTGCCACATACATTTACATATGTGTTCAAATGATCTGTCACACAATTCACAACTGCACACATACTACCCTACCGCCACATGAACATTTACCCATTTTGTAAAGATAATTGACTTAACTTAGTTTTAGTTTTATTAATTGCTTAGAGTTAACTTCTCAATCAACTACACTGAAACACGCATGATAGGTTTTTTAGTCTGGAAATGTACAAAATCACCATTCCTCAGAATCCAGTATGTTGTGGCAACTCATCAAGTGCTGTACAACTCTTTGCTCTACACATTTCTTACCCTTATCTCTCATATAAGGAGTGGGCTTTTTATGTTGCCACCTTTAGCAGTTGTAACGTTTCCTGTCATTGGTGACTCAGCTCTAAAGTATCTTGAGTCCCTTTTTTCTGTGACATGAGCCATATCTTCCCCTTATAAGTAAGTACTTTCTCATATACCAAAACATCATCCTATATGCAAATTGTACTTTCTCTTAGAAGTTATGTGTATGTGTGTCTCTGTGTGTGGTGTTTAGTGCATGTGAGTAAAGTGCCTATGTATGCATAATAAGACCATTGGTTCTCTGTCAATATTTCACTTTTTCTAATGAATCATGCTTTCTTTCATAAAAATTGTAATAAAACAAAATACAAATGCTGATTATTGATATTTTGCTTTATAGGATTTGTTTTTTGTTTGCTGGATTTTTTTTCAAATTGATGTGAACTAGAGCCATCTAGGAAGAGAGAATCTGAATTTCTTTCATCAAATTGTCCTGTGAGCCTGTTACTAGGGCATTTTTATGATTATTGATTTAAGCAGGAGGGCTCTTTCCACCATAAGAATACCACTCCTGGACAGAAAAACCTGGGTTGTATAAGAAAAAAAATCTTGATGCCATGGGAAGCAACTGTGTAAGCATCTCTCTTCCAAGATTCCTGCCTCTGTTCCTACAATTACTTCCATCATGCATGGGCTGTGATCAGGACATGCAGGTCAAATAGCCCTTTACTCCCCAAGTTGATTTGGTCCTTGTGTTAATTACAGCAAAAAGAGATCCTGATTTGAACATGTTAATATGAACTCATTCCAACTCATTCATAAATTTATTTGTTTTTCATTTGTTTGTCTAAGGAAGAAAGCCAGATTTCTGTCTCTTTTGTAATAAAGATACAGTTTAATTGCAACATAGTCTGCTTAGAAGCTTTAAACTATAAGAAATCATACTGGACACTAAAAGCCACCCTTGCTTTGCTGTTGCTTCTTAATAGTCACTTTGATTTGGGAAGATACTGAATATTCCTCTTAGGATAACTCTGAAGAAGACAAGATTGACCGCAGGAATAGAACTTTCCTATGAAGCTACCATTGCTTTGTGGAAGATCAATTTCATTTTCTAAGAATCAGGCTCTAGTGGAGAAAGTAATAGTGTCACTGGTTTCCTTCAGCCATTTCTAAGAGTTCAAGAATCTAGGAGCACATGGTGGGGGATTGAGGCAGCTCTTTAAAATCACAATATTCTAGTATTGTAAAAATAACAAAAATCATGTTCTTCTGAAAAGGAAAAAAATATAAGGTTATTGTGTTTTGATAGAGAAACAAAACATTGTGGTTTTTAATGTCTCAACATTGCTGTTGTGGAAACTTTTTGTACTCTATTATTTTAGTACTCAATAAAATATAGTTTAAAGAACTTTGTTGAATGAAGGGTTCTCAACATTTCAATTGGGTTTCTTTCCTTCATTATTCAATTCTACATAATACATTATAGAGGCTGAAAACATTCTAATAGTTATCAACATTTAAGAAATAGATAACAAAACTATAGTTTAAATCTTGAACTGAGATTTAAAAAAAAGAGAAATAGACAATTTTCTTGACTTACAAATGAAAACAAAGATAAGTTAGGGTAAGAATTAACATTAAACAAAAAGCCCACCAATGGCTGCCATGTGTACCAGGTGCTATTTCATGAATCGAAAGCATCACACGCACACAAGCCATCTCATGACTCCAAAATCAAATCTCTCTCTCTCTCTCTCTCTCTCTCTCTCTCTCTCTCTCTCTCTCTCTCTCTCTCTCTCTCTCTCTCTCACACACACACACACACCAAAAGGAATCTTAAGCTATTAAAATACCACATTATTCTGTGTAATTAAATATAATTTGTTAAGATAATTAAATAAATGAAAAAATGACAGGAATAAAAGCCAGATAAATATTGTGTTGTGGGATCATCAATTAGATTTAAATAATCATTAAAAATTTCATATTTAAGTAAGGGAGTTTGTAGTCAAATTTTGGTCAGTATTTTTCCCATCTTCTAGACGTCAACACAATAACAACCCTCTGTTTCTACATAGTTAGAAAAAGAAAGTGTGTTTCCCTACCTTTTATCAAACTGTTTTGTCATATTTTTAGGCTTTGGCATTCCTTTGACTCCATGATAAAGGTATAGGAAGTAATGTAGATATTTCCCTGGAACAAGATAGAGAAACCCAAGTCTAAGACAGAATGTGCTTTTGGTAAATACTGTAGCCAGAGGTCTCTGGCAAATCTCACTCTGCTGATGGAAGGAGCTAAGGACATGGCTCAGTAGTTTGAGTAATATTGTACAAGTGAAAGCTTTATGGCTGGATTCACATCTCCAGAGTGAAAAAAAAATGGTCTCTATAATGCCCAATTCTGAAAAAATGGAAGGCACAGGCAGGGGATTTCCTGGAAGCTAATGGATTCTTAGCTTAAATTATGCAATGGTAAACAAGAGACAATAACTCAAACAAGCTGAAAAGCAAGGGCTGACACCCATATCACCCAGATTGCCTTCAGACCTGCACATGTATAACATATCTTATGTGTGTTCACATTCACATATACATAAATACCCAAACAAGAAAGGGGAGATTGCAGAGTCTCAGAATCTACATGGCACTCTGAGAGCCACAGACCACTGAAAGGAGTTGGCTCTAGTAAACATCCACAAATGGGCTGTAGAGAAGTTTTAGTGAAAAGGAGAAAATACAGTTGGATAGCAGAGGTGTTCTTATTCTTCTCTCCAGTAGTGCATTATGGCAGAGTTAATGCATGAAAAGTCTGGAAATTAATCCCACCAACAACACTCTTACAAAGAACTTATGGAAGACCAAACATACAAATGCTCCAGGTGCCTTTGAAGTCTGAGAAAGTATGGAGACTCTAGAGTGAATAAAGAGAAGTAGCATGTTGTTCCATGGGCTCCCGGTAACAGCATGTGCTATCTTCTCATTTACATAGATCTCTGTGGGGATGTTAACAGTGCTATGCATATCAATACTAAATTTTATTAATTTTAAACGTTACCTTTCTCTCTACTTACACTTTCTATTCTGTCATTCCCCATACTTCTGTCTCTTCCCTTACTCGCCTCTCTTCTCTTGTACCATTTTGTCTCACTCCCTTCCTCTTCTTCCACAAATACTCTTCCTCAAATCTTCCTAATGTTTTCATTTTTTCTACATATGTTACCCACTGACTTCAATTACAATTGTTTGCCTGGTGAGTATGGCATTTTTTACTGAGGCAAAGATAAACAGTCAGTGGTAACCCACTGAAGAACATGGTACACCCACCACCAGAAGATATTAAGAGACAGTAGTCTCCTCAGGGAATGATGGAGCCTTATAGATCATCACATAATGAAACGTTGAGGGTCCCAATCATGTGTAGGTGAGCAGATAACACAGAAATACTGAGTTCTTTAGTAAAATGGACATACCATATTCTATACTAGTGTTTTTTAACCTGTAGTTCAAGATCCTTTCGGGATTGCATATTAGATACCCTGCAGATCAAATACTTAAATTATGATTCATAACAATAGCAAACATTGCCGTTATCAAGTAGCAACAAAATAACTTTATGCTTGTGAGTCACCAGAACATGGGGAGCTGGGTTTAAAGTCTATCCGCAGTAGGAAAGTTGAGAATCACTGTTCTGAAAGCATCTTTTTCGTGCACACTTTGCCATGTTTGGTTTTCATACAATTACATCACTTCTTCTGTAATGTCCTCTTAACATTGGAACAGTGAAAATGTTTTCTCATTTTGGACTTGCACCTTCTCCCATTACTTATTTTTATACTTTGTCCAATTTTGGGTCTCTGCATTGTCTATTAGTAGCTTCTCTAATGCAGGTTGTAGGCTCCACTAGTCTCAAATTGACTGCAAGTTGGGGCTAAATTGCAGCCGTACTCTTTAGGCTTTGAATGTTACAGTATAACCCTATATCAGCATCTAGGCATGGTAAGTAATAGTACATGAATTTGACATAGGAATGGATATTTGAGACTTGTCTGTATCATCCAAAAATGTTAACATTTTAGCTAAGTAAATGTCCAAGCAGGTCAATATAGAGAGCTATACTTTATGCTTCAAGTTTCCTGAAGCTGATTTGACTTGTATCTTTTAACAATGATTTCGGTAGAAGAGTCCAATACTAATTTTGATTTTTCAACTTGATAGGATTTAGAATCACCATGAAAAGACCCTGTGGATCTGTCTGTGAGACATTATCAAAATTATGTTAACTGGGTTGAGATGCCCATCCTGATTAGATAGCACCATTGTATGGGATGGGGTCCTCGACTGAATAAAAAGGAAAACATGAGTTGGTACCTAGTTCTCATTTTCTCTGGTTCCTTTCTGTAGATGCAGTGTGACCAGCTGACTCATGGTGGACCATATCACAAAATTGTGAGTCAAAATAAATTCTTTCCTTCAATGTTGCTTTTGTCATGTAAATTGTGTCAGTAACAAAAAAAAATAACTAATGCTGTGAGGGACTTAAACATTTTAGGTTGGTCTTCTTTGAAGTTGATGCATGTTTTTACCTAAAATACTCCTACTTGAGAAATAGAATTACTACATAACAGTGCAGGTACTCTGGAAAGTCTAGGGTATGAGGAAAGTCAATATAGCTAGACAGCAAAGATATGTGGGAGACACTTTGTTAGCACTCAGCTATTCCAGCCACTATGACCTTCATTTAACACTGGTATATGTAATGTCATGGACAGACTCAGTTGGGTACAGTTCCTTGGGAATAGGAGCTCTCAAAGCATCAGTGGACAGAAATAAGGTGAAGTGACAAACAAAGCAACCCAGGGGTGAGTTTGTGTTTGAGTGTATTTTGTAAGGAAGCAGTCTAAATTTTTATACTTAAATTTTGAAATGGGAGGAGGGTTATTGTGGTTACATTTCCCAAGGAGTAGATTCACAGAAGTCAGTGAGCAATCAAGCTTACGCAGTACAGGTATAAAATGCAAAGTCATTTTTTGAATTATGACTTTAAATGAAACAATACAGGGTACAGAATATGCAGTAAAGAAGTCATCACTTTTAAGTTACTGGCTTGATATCAGTATATATATATATATGTCTTTTTTGTTAAGAGTTAATGTTCTCTTATAAATGGAACGTATATCTAATACCTGTGTGTCAAGACAGTTTTTTGTTTGTTTGTTTGTTTTTCAGTTTTTAGTTTTTAAATATCTGAGTGTCGGCCTGCGCGGGCACAGGCTCGCTCGCCGGTCATCAAAATTGACTTCAGAAGAGAGAAGGCTAACAATGGAAAGCATTGGGAAGGTTGTCAGAAAACTGTCATCCTCAGTGTCAGGCTCAGCTGATGTCACAGGCTGAAAGAAGTCTCCTGGAGAAGACAGGCCATCAGCACCATGATGAACGCAGAAGCACATGACAAGAGGCCCCCAGTGCTGACCTCTTCAAAACCAGGACCTGTCACCTCACATTGCGGACATGGGTGACATAAAGCATTACTTCTGTGGCTGCTGGGCAACTTTCAACAATGTGGCGGTCACATATCCTGTTCAGAAGATCCTCTTTCGGCAGCAGCTGTACGGCATCAAAACCCGGGATGCAATACTCCAGTTGAGGATGAACAGGCTCCGAAACTTGTATCGTGGAATGCTCCCCCCAGTGATGCAGAAGACAACTACGTTGACGCTGATGTTTGGTCTGTGTGAGGACCTGTCGCGCCTGCTCCGCAGGCAAGTGAGCAGTGCTCCCGAGTTTGCCACCAGCAGCGTGGCAGCGCTGCTTGCTGGGACAACAGAAGCCATTCTCACTCCATTTGAAAGGGTTCAGACTTTGCTTCAGGACCACAAGCATCATGATAAGTTCACAAACAGTTACCAGGCCTTCCGGGCCCTCAGGTGCCATGGAATTGCAGAGTATTACCGAGGCTTGGTGCTTATCCTTTTTGGAAATGGATTCAGCAATGTCCTTTTTTTTTTTGGCCTCCGAGGGCCCAGTAAGGAGCACCTGCCCACTGCCACTACTCACAGCGCACATCTGATCAACGACTTCATCTGTGGGGGTGTGCTTCCTTAAGCTTCCCTATTAATGTTGTAAAAGCCCGAATACAGTCTCAGATCGGCAGGCCATTCCAGTCTCTCCCTATGGTTTTCAAGACAATCTGGCTGGAACGGAACAGGAAACTGATCAATCTTTTCAGAGGTGCTCATCTGAACTACCATCGATCTCTCATCTCCTGGGGAATAATTAATGCAACTTATGAGTTTTTGTTAAAGACTGTATGATAAGGTCACTACATAAAAGGTTATTCTCAACTATCTAGCTCCAAGGAGAATGAAATTTGGCTTTGTTCCTAATTGGCTTAAATACAAGTTGGGGCCAGTAAGTCCAGGCCATAATTTACGAACAATGCATTGACAAAAACAGAATAAACGGTTTCACTGGGCAGATGTTAGGGGCTTTGGTTTGGTCATTATTCAAGAGCGTTAGGCTGTTGCCTGGTAACTTGCCTGTATCTGACGACTTTCCAGGGCAGCTGTCAGCCAAGACAGATTATTTTGACCCCCAGAAGAAATTGTTGCCTTCTGTATGGTGGTGCAGCCTAAGTGTGCTCCCAGCCCAGGCTCCTCAGCTCACTTCCTCGCCTCATTTATTGCTCCTCTCTTAGGAGGGTCGTCTTCATTAAGACCAAGTGGATGTGCCTTGAAGACGGAGGTCAGAGTCGTAGCTGTAGTTCCATGGTGGTTGGGGTTAGCTTTGAAACTAAGTGCTGTTGAGATAGTCACTCTCCAAACTTCCTGTGTAGTGTTGATAGCACTGAGCAGCTAATGAAGCCTCTGTTCTGCCGTTTAGCTTTGGACATTGCTTGTTTGATTCTGAATGTGACTTTAAGCCCTTCCAGAACGCCCCTGCGCTGTCGTTACTGAACTTGTTGCCAAAGGACAAGGTGACCATGTGAACTTAGGTTGTTAGCTTTGTTGTGTTAAGCTGTTCGCAGCAAGTGATCTACTGTTTCTCTCGGTTTCTTTGTGCTGCTGGTGCCAACTTAGCTGACAGTGCAGACATTGTCCCTTGTGAGTAGTAACTGGCGTGTTTGTCTATCCTGTTCTCTGGTACTAGACTTAAAAAAAAAAAACCCTTCCATAAAGCTTAAAAAAAAAAAAATAAATAAATAAATAAATAAATAAATAAATACCTGAGTGTCATTATCTGGAGCTTTAGAAACACTTTAATTTTTGTAAGCCATAATAAAAATTATTAAATAATAATTAATTTTTAGGTTTTTTTTTAAATAAATTGAAGTGGAGTAGAACAACTTTGGGCTTGCATAGTCCCTGAATGTAGTCTCAAGTTAGGGCCATTTCATAGCAATGTTGTTATGTCTGAAAAGTTCTGATATGAGAGGAGAGTTAAGAAAAGAATAGATTCTAACACAATGATAGGGAAGAAACTTGTACTTTATTACTCTTGGCAGGAACATCAGCCCCATTTCAGGAGGCTCTCTCTTCTGGGCAGTGTTGTCTCAGGTTGTATAGTATTTTTCATATACACTTCACTGGATAGGTCACGACATTTTTTAAAATTATATTTTAATTGTAGCTTGTAATAGTCTGAGAGTACAAGGAAGGCACAGCAGTAGTAGAAATATAATTTCTGCCATGATTCCAATAGAAATTAACCAATGTAGCCAATTGTCAGGATTTAAGTTGGCAAGTCCTGCTTGTAATGATTTAGCTAGGTATTTTATTTAAGAGAATCCATGTGAGCATGACTAATAGTAGTCTGTATATCTTGAGTAAGATCATTACTTTTTAAATTTTTAATAAATGATTCTTTTTTTTTAAATTTTTTATTAATTTATTCTTGTTACATCTCAATGGTTATCCCATTCCTTGTATCCTCCCATTCTTCCCTCCCTCCCATTTCCTCTTATTCCCCTCCCCTATGACTGTTCCTGAGGGGGATTTCCTTCCCCTGTATATGCTCATAGAGTATCAAGTCTCTTCTTGGTATCCTGCTATCTTTTCTCTGAGTGCCACCAGGTCTCCCCCTCTAGGGGACATGGTCAAACTGGGACAGAGGGGAGGACATCCTATTGGGACTCAAGATGAGAGAAGCATGGGACAATAGCAAAGTAGAAGGATCCAGAGGGTCCTAGAAACCTACAAATAGAACATTATGATAGGCAGATTTGGGCCCAGGGCTCCCACCCAAACTAAGGCACCAGCCAAGGACAATACAGGCAGTAAACTTTAAACCCCTACCCAGATCTAGCTAATAAATGATTCTTAGTAAGGTTTTAATTCATAGTTTTATTATAAAAAAGAGGTGTAACACACATATTTAAAATTTGTATGGAATTGGGTAGATAACCAAACCTTGATACTTTTACTTTCTCTCTGAGTGTTAAACCACATCTTTTAGAGTATTAATCTTTGTTTGTAACTTTTTATCTATTATTTGTTGTTTGGCAAGGGGCTGTGAAATATTTCTGTTTAAGGCATTAACAAAATGAGTAGTTTATATTTTTGAAACCAATGTAACAGTTGACATTGAAAAGGTTGTAAGGATAGCTATTAAAGTGCTAATTCCTAGAATAAGAACAGCAACAAATCTTTTAGGCCTAATGAGTTCATTGACCCTTTTTAAAGTTTGTAGAGCTGTATTATCAAAGCATGGCTCTTTTTTAAGGTCCATTGGCAGCACAACATATTTTGGTCTTTTTAAAAGTATCATGATAGGATGAGATATGTTTATATATTCTACACAGCTAGTAAGGATACAGTCAGAACAACATATATGAAAAGATTTTTCTACATTAATAATTTGTAAATTTTGAGATTGTCCTATCAAAATAGCATATTGATACCTAACACAAGTTCTAACACCAATAGGCATAGCATGTGTCTGTTTAGGTTTCCTCAATAAAAGCATGTTAATTGTTGCGAACAGTCTAAATAACCCAGGAAATAAGTGACTCTTTTTATCTGTAGAATAACTAACATAAATAGGTTCTATCCAGCCTGTAGAGCTCCATCTTTTTATAGGCTCAGGTGAAGGATCACAGTAATCAAATATAAGATTATGAGTGAGCTGATGGCATTAGGTAAGATCAGGAGATACAATAGAATAGTGTAAATTTTTATTTCTGAACTAGTAGGAACATTAGTAGATATTTCAGCATGATCCTGTCCATATTGTAACCTCAAAGAACTAGAATCTTGTTTTGGCAGAGAATACCTAGCTTATCCTTGCGATATTTTTGTACAGTTTCTCAATGGCACTGGAAAAGAAGGTACAGAGTAATTTTCATTATAATTGTAATAGCCTAATGTCATAAGCCCAATTTTCCACATATGTCGTTTTTTTCCCCCTCCCATAAGTGGGTGGTAATGTCACAGATTGTGGTGACTGATCTGGAGCATCAGCTAGGAAAGTGCAATACCTAATAGGGAGGCATCCTGCTGGGGCAAGGTCTAATAGAGCTACACAGAAGATGTCATCTTTGAGCCAAAATCTAAAGGTCCTCTTAATATTTGAGTATCATTAGTCATGACTCAAATACATGATTTTCCCCCCAACCCATGGGATGAAGAAGAAGGAGATGAGGAACATAAGTCTAATATAATTTTTCTGTAATGCATACTACCAGTAGAGCAAAAACAGCAAGCATTTTTAAAAACATATATTCTGGTGTAGTGGGTTTTCCCAGAGCAGCAGAGGTTTGTAGGGCACAAGCAGTGAGAGTTTGGATCTGACCCCAAGTTGGAGGTTGTTCTTCCACGGACCCAGAGCAAAGAGTCAGTCTGAGGCTGGTGGAGACTGTGATTTTTCTTCTGTGATATTGTTGTCTGAAGTTATTTTTTTCCCTCTTGGACAAAGGCCTTTTGATTGAAAGGTTGGACCAGCCAGGCTGGGATCCAGATGTGTGATTTGTGGAAACACACAAGTATATCCTCGACCCAAGGTGATTAAGATATCTGGCCATTTCCAGGTCTCGGTTAATGGATCTTGCCATATTATCAAAGGTGTAGTAGTAGATTGGAGAGGGGCTCAATTTTTTTTATGGGAATCCAACATTCATCATTCCTGTTAAGATAATTAATAGTGAATAAGGCATGGTTAAGTGATTGTTGTGGGGAAGAGTAATGACCATTTTTTAAAGTCTTTAACACTGTATTTTTATATTCTGATGAGTCCTTTAATAATTGTTTGATCTTGTGGATTATAGGGAATACCTGTTGTATGTTCAATTTCCTATTGTATACAGATCTTAGAAAAAGCTTGTGATGTATAAGTTGTGCCATTGTCAGTTTTTGTTTTGTTTTGTTTTGTTTTTGGTAGTCCCAAAATAGAAAAACAAGTTAAAAGATATTGAATTACATCTTTTACAGTTTTATTAGTTCTAGCTGTAGCCATTACTGCATGTGAATAAACATCCACTGTCACTTGTATATAAATCAACCTCCCAACTTCAGGGTTATGTGTATCATCCATCTGCTAGAGTACCTGAGCCTTCAATCCTCTAGGATTAATTCCCATATTTAGTGGATGATAAAATTCAGGACATTGTTCTCAATTTTTCACAATTTGTCTACCTTGTTCCCTGATGATATTAAACTTGTTTTTAAAGCTAAAGCATTTTGATGATGTAGAGCATGACTAGTAATAGTCTGTTCTAAGAATCCTGTAATAATATGTATTTTTAGTGAGCATATTTGTCATATGATTGTATTAAGATAGTGGTCCCGGTAGGTTAGTATGTACCTTAATGTGTCATATGTGGATCTTTTTTTACCGTTCCTGTAAGAAGTTTTGTGATTTCTGTAACAGCAGAATGATTTTTGACTTTCCAGATAATAAAGCAGTTTTAACGTCTGGAAAAAAGATGAACTATATATTTTGAATCTGTATAAAGGCTAAATGTTTTATGTAAATTTTCTAGAGCAGTGATGATTGTAATAATCTCGCTTGCTGAGCAGAAATTTGTTGTGACTTCTTTATAATTGGATGGGGTCTATCTTTAATATATATTGTTGAAGTTCCATTTGAGGATCCACCAGTGAAATCCCAAACGGCTCCTATTATAGGATCCTTTGTTATTTTGAAGGAAAAATAATGTCTGTCTCATTTACAAATTTTAGTATAGGATGCTGAGTTATATGAAATTCTATTTGACCCATGTAATATAATACAGAAATTCTCCCATTGTCACATATTTGTAAAAGAGTATTCAATTGTTTTTTATTATAAAGAATAATTATTTCTTGTATTTCTTTACCAAATAATTCTTAAGATCTCAATCTACCTTATATAATTAATTGGTACACATATATGTAGAGGAAGAAACCATTTTTATTTGCATATGAGGCAAATAAATCCACTCTAAAATCCCGTCCTGCCAGAGGCAGGCAGTAGGTGTATAAGTAGTTTTTAATATAATGAGAGACCAAGGCTTAGTATAATTAATTTGGTGCACTCTGGTATTCTGTATCCTTTGTTCTGTTAGTTCTAGTTGCTGTAAGGGTTTCTGTGTTAACTGTCTGGGAGATCTTGAATCTGCATCTCCTTTCATAGTTTCAAACAAATATGCAATTGTCCAATATTAATTTTTAAATAGGGTCTAATCCAATTTATATTTTTAATAATTTTTAAAAATCATTAAGTGTTTTCAATTGATCAACCCTAAGTTGTAATTTTTGTGACATAATAAAGTTGCCATAGTTTTCCCCAAGTAATTAATTGGTCTATTATGTTTTATTTTGTCAGTGGCTATAACCAATCCATATTGAGCTAAAGACTCAATCCCATCTTTACGAATGAATTTAGTCAATTTTTTATCTTGTTTGTCATAAGAATATCATCCATATAATGCAAAATAAAGCCTTCCCATATTTACTTTAAACAGATTTTAATGCTTGATTTCTGACAAAGAGTGGGACAATTTTTTATTTTCTGAGGCAATACTTTCCATTGATATCTTTGATAAGGTCTCTGAAAGTTAACTGAAGGTATGGTAAATGGAAATTTATGTGAATTTTTAGGATATAATTTAATAGTGAAAAAAATCTATCAGATCTATAACAATAATGTAATAGCCTTCAGGAATAGCTATAGGAATAGGGAGGTCAGGTTGAAGGGCCCTCATATCATGCATAGTCTTATTTACATCTCTTAAATCTTATAAAAACCTTCACTTCTCTGATTTTTTTTTTAATAGCAAACATGGGAGTATTCTGTGGACTGTTTTTTCTATATGTCCTGTATCTAATTGTTCTTTAACAAGTTGTTTAATGTATGGATCTTTTCTTGTATTAGAGACCACTGATTAATCAAAACAGGATCCTCATTTATCTATGAAATTTTATCTGTATATAATTTATCAGCAGCCCCTATGGGAAATGTTGGTCATTCCAAATATCATCTGTGACAACTTTAATTTCTCCCAATATATTTCTTCCCCATTATGAAAATGGAAAGAAAGGAATAATGTATAGCTGAAAAGTTTCAGTTTTATCATCAGTAGATCAGTTTAGAATTTTTGAACTTTGGGCCACATTTGAGGCTAAGGCTAATCCTATCAATGTTGATGTAGTGTGATAAATGGGCCAAAAACCTGGTCAGCCTTTACCACCAACACAGGATTTGTCAGCTCTGGTGTTTGATATTTTTGAATATTTTTTCTTTCTAACTTTAGGGTTTTTAGAGGTCTTTGGTTATTTACAGAGTCTCAGCAAACACTTTAGTAGATCCAAACCCCTAAAATTGCATTAGGCAGTTGAATATAGGGAAGCAACAGAGTCTGATCCACTTGCTGATTTTGTGTAATTGTACAGTTTTTTTAAGGCCTAATTATAATTTTTACTTTACCCTGGAAGTCAAAGTCAATTACTCCTGGGAGTATTTTAAAGTTTTCTTTATAGTTCAAACTTCTTCCAATTATGAGGCCAAAGGTGCCTGAAAGTAATGGCCCATTAAACCTTGTACCTACCAACTTTACTCCCTAATAAAGAGAAAGCAGATAATTTTTATCTACTTTAATATCTAACCTTGTGCTTTCTGCTATTGCTTTTGGCAGATCTAAGAGGTTAAATTTTGGGAGGAAGTAGATTCAAGTTACTTTGTTTTTCCTCTTTATGTCTTTTTTTACTTTGTGGCCGAGAGCTTGTCCCTCATTCTGTATTTTGGCTAACTATCTGTAAGAGGGGTTCTATCTTTGTGAAACTTTGATTTATACTCATGTTTCAATGCTTTCCTTTCCTACACCAAGGACACAACCCTGGAGGTTTATTGGAGGTTTGTTTTCCCCTATTGTAGTCATGAGAAATATGACCCTGCTGACCACAAGAAAAACATGAATTATTTTTTGTTACCTCCTTTTAAGTTCTGAATGTGTAGCTTGCATCACTACAGCATAGGCCTTACCCTGGACAATAGCTGGCAGGGACATCTATACATATTTTAATGTAATCTTGCACAGTCCCTGTTTTTCTAATTAGTTTGATTAGTTCCTGGCAGAAAGTATTGCCATTTTCCCATGAAAGTTGTTTTAATAATATGTCTGATCCCTCAAAGGGAGGAAGAATCCAATCTAGTGTCTCTTTTAGTCTGGATCTAATGGAGCAGCCTCCTCCTGAGAGGGTACTTCTTCTGTGAAGAAATCCATTTTAGGTTTGTCTGATAACTGATCCCTAATATTTACCCATAAGGAAAATGTCTGTGCTGGTATCTGACTTGGACTGTGAGCTTCATAGAACCTTTTCATTTCTTTTTCTACTTTGTTCCAGTTTTCTAAAGATGGACTTCCTTCCTGTGGGAACCAAGGATGCATATTTAACAAAAAAAAAATTATAAAATTCTGCCAAACCATTTTTTGAGATCTTTATGCCTCTACCTTCTAACATTTGACTCAATACTGTCAAGAACATACCCCTGTTTTTGGACCATGGTTATTACCTACTTGCCTCTTAGCTCATCCTGTGATTTTCTGAGGAGTAAGCAGCACTCTTTGGCGAGGTACTTATCTTTGTCTGAAATAGTATTTAAAAGAGGAGAAAAAGCTTATCTTACTTTGAACCCCACTTTAGGCACCACCTGTCACAGACAGCCTCAGTTGGGTATAAGTTCTTGAAGCATCGGTGGGCAGAGATAAGGCAAAGTGACAAATAGAGCAACCCAGTGGTGAGTTTGCATCTGAGTGTATTTTGTAAGCAAGCAGTCTAAATTTTTATACATACATTTTGAAATGGGGGTGGGGGTGTTTGTCGTTACATTTCTCATGGAGTAGATTCAGAGAAGTGTGTGAGCAATCAAGCATACACAGTAGAGGTACAGAATGCAAAATTATTTTTTTTTGAATTACAACTTTAAATGAAACAATACAGGGTACAGAATATACAGTATAGATGTCATCACTTTTAAGTTACTGCATGTGGCCTTTTTGGTAAGGACTATTGTTCTCTCATAAATGGAATTTATGCTTAACACCTATGTGTCAAGACAGTTTTTTCTTTAGTTCTTTCTAATACCTGAGTGCCAATACCTGGAGATTTCTGAAACACTTTATTTATTTCTAAGCCATAATATAAATTATTAACTAATAATTCATTTTCAGTCATGTTTGTTTTAATAAGTGGAATTGGAACAGAACTACTTTGGGCCCGCACAGTGCCTGGCTGCAGTCCTAAGTTTGGTCCAACTCATAGCAACATTATCATGCCTGAAAAGTCCTAATATGGGAGTAGAGTTAAGAAAAGAATAAATTCCAACACAATGAGGGGGAAGAATGTTGCAATCTATTACTCTTGGCAGGAACATCAGCCCTATTCCAAGAGGCTCCCCCTGGTGGGAATTGTTGCCTTGGATTGAGTAGTATTTGTCATGCAGACTCCACTGGAGGGGTCATGACATTGTAGTCTCCTTCAGGTGACCTGGACTAGGTTTATACAGACAGGAAATACTTTAAATGAGATCTCCTAGTTGATCTGTTAAACCTGAGAATTTCAAGGCAAAAGACAAAATCTACAGTTGCCATCTGAAGCAATCTTCATTTTGGGGCTGCGTTGAGGACTGGCAAGTCCATCTGCCTCTCCCTAAGTAGGGATTTTATGGAGATTCACCTGCCAGCCAGACTCTTGAGGTTATATATATATATATATATATATATATATATATATATATATATATATATATATATATTCGTTTATAGGAAAAGTAAAGCATTTACAGGGAAAGAGAGATGATTGTTATATATTGTTAGAAAAATACAATGAAAGAGCAGAAGAAAATCAAGTCAATGTGGGTTGAAAAACATGGTTTACAGTTTATATCAGCTTAACTTGCAAGAACATAACCCAGGGGAAAAAATAACTTAATCTTTAACTACAAACAGAAACCTTAACCTGCATAGCAAAAACAGAAACTTTTCTGAACTCTATTAACTGGAAACTGAAACTTTAGTCTTAGGCTAGGCTTCCTCTCCCATCAAAATTACTAAAAGCGCCTTGAAAAAGATTCAGGTCGTTGAATTCTCCAAGTAACAGATTAGATAAATTCTACATCTCGCCATTAATACAATCACTTATTTAGATAAATCATTTATTTAAAATTCTTTTGAGTACTTAGTCCTAAGACATGATTTTCAAAATCATGCTTATTTTATTACCTATTGAGTTAAGAGTTTCTAGCCAAATTGTTCTTGACATTTTGCTGGAGAAAATGATGAGGTTTTAAAAATTGAACTGCAAATATTATCTGTTTTATTGCAGTAAGAGAATAATATGAGAGGTAAGGTTGTATGGGATGTGGAATAATGGTGTTCATCCTCTAGTTGGCACCTTGAAAATATAACTCTTCAAGACTTATTCTTTGCGGAGTTGTAACAAGATACACTGGGATGAAGAAGATTGGGATGCATGAGAAATAGAGTAAAAGAAATCAAAAGAAGCAAGTATCCCACACATCTGACCATTGAATACTGAGAAGATTCAGTGTTATCAACTGTTTATTATTGATGTTATGAAACATAATGACCAAAAGCAACTTGAGGAGGCAAGTATTTATTGAGCATATACTTCCACATCACAGTTCCTCGTTAAAACAAGTCGGGATGGGAACTCTAACTGGGTAGGGACCTGGAGTCAGGAACAGATGACGAGACCATGAAAGAGTGCTGCTTATAGTGTTACACATCCTGCTTTCTTATAGGTCCCGTGACTACTATCTTAAGGAAGATACCACCAGAGTGAACTGGGCCATCCCTTATTAATCACTACATGAGAAAAGGCCCTACAGCCTTGCCTAAGTAAGGGCCAATCTTATAAAGAATTTTCTTAATTAAATTTCTTCCACTTAGGAGACTTTACTTTGAGGCAAGATCACATAAACTTATCAAGCACAATTGACCATGTTTAACTTGACACACAAATATATCACTATAAAAACAAAATCTTTTCTTTCTCCTTCATCCCCAGGATCACATAGTAATATAAGCACCATAATATATAGTGCATTGCAGATTTAAACTCCACAGTCTTACAAATTCAAGTCTTTAAAATCCAAAATCTCTTAACTGTAGAATCCGATTTAACACACAATTTAAACCTTTTTTTTTTCTTTTGTTCTTGAAAGTGGCAAGAGTCAGGGCACAGTCAAAATCAGATCAAAGCATATTAAAACTCCATCAGTGTAATCATTCAACATCCAGCATCTAAAACTCACTCATTATATTATTTTCTCCTCCGAGTGATGTGGTTATTTAAAGTTCTGTCTTTTGCAGCATACACACTGGCTGGCTTTACAGAGTAATGGTTTGTATAAAATACTGGTGTCATCACTTGCAACTGGGCTATCCTTTTGCAATAATCTCTCGGTGCAAAACATCAACTATTCTCCAAGGGCTTTTTAGTCCTCAGGCTTCTACAGATACTTTGGCTGCACTTTCACCAGAGGCCTCTTCTTGCTTCTCAGTGTCAAGCCTTAGATACTCTCTATTAGCCATTCATGCCATTAAAACTAGTGCCACCTAGGAATCTCTTACACATGACCAGGTTTAGATGCCATCATAAGTTACAACCTTGACCATCTCTGAATATTGCTTACATGTACTGAGTCTATAGAAACAGTTCCCAAAAGATTTCATCTCTGTAATGTTGGTACCTTCTTAATCACCATTGATTTCTCAGCTTCAGCTAGAGTGTCAATTGCCCCAGGAAAACAGAGGCTTTATCTAAGTGGTTATGATACCTTGGTCAAAACAGGTGACACATGAGCCACAGGTAACACATAGCATATGCTCTTAACTCAAGATAGCAAGTGGAAAAGATAAAATCACAGACGCTTTCATCATTTTTTCTGAAATTCACCAGCCAGGCTTCATTGTCTACATTGCTCTTAACATTCTTATAATCTAAGATTCTACAGAACAGTTCAACAACGTTTGAAGACTCAGTGGCTTTCTCACTCAAATTTCATAAGTTCTTCCACAAAACAAAATGACAAAATGATCAGGTTGGTCATAGAAATACCCAATTTATGGTACCAACTTGTCTTACTTTGATTGGTTATTTTGTGACATATATACAATGCAAGCACACACACACACACACACACACATATATGTATATTTATATACACATACATGTACATGTATATGTATGTATATGTATGTCTGTGTCTGTATGTGTGGTCAATGATCCCATAGATAACATATCTGCTATAGGACTGGTATTTATGTAGAGAGACTCCCACATATAATAGTACCAAGTAAAGTCCAAGCACAATAATAATGATTTGTTGTTTGTCTTTACTTTTGTTGATATAAAATATCATGTAGTTCAGACTGTCTTTAAAGTTTCTAATAAAATGGCCTGACCTTGTGATCAACAGGCCCTGTCCTCCTGGGCTGTGATTTCTGCACAACTGATTCACATGCTCACAAATCCTGAATGCTTTGAGTTCTGGTGTTGTTCTAATCAAGCTTTCATTTTGGTAATTAATGGTCACACTTAAGCTAAGAATAATGGTTACAAGACCATCATATTTCTGGGGACAAGTCTCAATTCATAGAGTTTGCCATAGAAACATAAAAACATTAATTTAGCCCCCATAATGCCTATTGTTTTTAAGTTACATATTTTATTTATATTATCAGTATTATCTGTAGGCACAGCTTGCAATGAACCAAGACACTAACACTTGCTGTATTTTAAAATAGCCTTAGTTAACCTGGGGCAGGGCGGATATCAATCCTCTAAACTACTTTCCATATTAAGGTCTCAAGCATTGGATCACTTCCTCAATCCCATGCCATCTGTTTCTAATAACTTCTATCAAGTTATCTCCCATCCATAATCTCAAATATTAGTTAATGTTCTTTATCTGGGCCAGATTCTCCATCCACACCAGCCATGTGTGTCTCATCTACCTAAACCATGGCAGCTTTCCTCTCTTCCTTTAAGGTCTCTCTCCTTTCTCCTCATTGTGGTCCTTTTTTTTCCTTTTCTTAGAATCCCTCTCTCTCTCCTAACCCCACCTATCTCTTGTCCTGGCCAGGTGGGATGGCTTTTTAGTAAGCAAAATGTGGGTCAGACAGCAAGCAGTAATTAGCATCAATTACATCAGACCATCCCCCAGCAAACACCTTTGGCAGCATATCTTTTCCCCATGCTCCTGTATTCTGTGGAGCCCATATTTCTTCCCATTCTAGCATTCTTCCCCATATTGTTGCTTTGTCCCAGACTGTAACTGCAATAGGGATGCCTTACTCACCACACTTCTCTATTCTTCCTGAAAGCTAATCCCCCAGTTTATTCATAGATCTGTAGCATGTAAACTACTGTGGTTTCACTTTCCTCTTTCATCCCACCCCCAATAGATCACAAAGTTATTCTCTTCCAAGCTTCTTTTTCCCAATGCATCCTAGTACTTTAGCCTTTAATATCCTCAGGTATTCCCTGTGAACACAACAGGTGAACAGGGCAGAAAAACAGGCATTATGCATCTATCATACAACAGGTAAAGAAAAATTGAAAGAACTTCTCATGTACCATCATACCACCATGGATTAAAGTTGGATATCAACAACAACAGAAACAACAGAATGTTGTTTCTACAACCCAGTGTCTCTCAAGTATTGCTGTTCCTTCTCTAACATCCAGAAAATTTAGAGTTAGCAAATCATTATTTAATCTCTCCTTTGAGATCTTTATTCTTCCTTTTAATTCAATAGAGAATTGTAAATTAAAAAGCATGCTCATTATACAACTGAGGAACTAAGACAAACAATATTTTACAAGCATGTGTTGATATCACAATGGAAACCTGCAACAATTTTCAGATTGGGGCTTTAGGTATCCATAGGGAATTGTCTATCTTTCCTGTAACTACTAACCTTTTTTCATGTATATCTATGATAGGTGGGTTGGAAGAAAGGTTAGGCTGACAAATACTTTACTAAATATTCAACATTATTCATGTGGAAAATAGATATCAAAACTACATAGAAATTTCATTTTACTGCTGTCACAACAGCTAAGCCATGTCAGCTCATGCTGCCAAACACGTGGAGCAAGAGGAACACTCCTTCATTGATGGTGGGAAGGCATACTTGTAAAGCACTATGAAAATCAGTACTTTGGTTTTTCATAATGTTGGGAATCAATATACCTCAAGACCTAGGTATACTACTTGGGCATATACCCAGAAGACACTCCATTCTAATACAGAACACTTGCTCTTCTATGTTCACTGTGGCTTTAATCATAATACCCAGATAACCTAGAAGTGCCTCAATAAAAGAATGGATAAATAAAATATGGTACATTTACACAATTACTCAACTATTTAAAATTGACATGAAAATTTTAATCAAATTCTCCTGAGTGAAATAACACAGACCCAGAAAGACAAACATAATGTTATTCGCTCATAATTGGATATTAGCTATTAAGTAAATAATTTCCAAGCTATAATACATAGATCCATAGAGGTAAGGTAGAGAGGAAAAGTCTAGGAAGGATATACATATCTCCTTAGGAAAGAGAAATATAAGAGATTTAATGGGCAGACTGGGCATAGGTGGGATAGGGGAAGAGGGGTCAGTTGGGGTTATCATGGAACAGAGGGGGAGATGTAGGGCATAGATAGCTAAAATTGGATGGAGAATGGGGTTCAAGAATGAGGTAGAAACCTGGTAGAGTGAAAAGTTCCTACAATCTATGTGATGGATCTTAATAAGGATTCTTAGTAAGTGTAGATATTGTATCTCAACTGGCCATCTCTTGTATCTAGGCAAGGCTTCCAGTGGAGGGACTGACTTACTTTCAGTTAAATATTAGACAAGGGTATTCCACAGAAAGCCCTAGTCATTCCAAGTATATGGTAAGACAAAGTGGTATTCTATGCAATTGATGGGGCAGGACATTGCTGAAGACACCATCCACACAAATCAATGAATATTGATAAGTCAAGCTGATACCTACTTGGAGCCTTCACCATTACTTTATCGTCTCCTTAATATTGGAAGATACTCCATAGGCAAGGATAGAGAAACATGAGCAACAACCTAGTCACAAAACTTTTCACCTACAATTTTTCCAGCCTGTAATATATTCTGAGGCAATGATGGCACAATACTTGTGGGAGTAGCAAACCAATGTATTATTTGACCCCCTACAGAAGAAGGAGTGTCTCACTCCCAACTGTCCCTCAGAGACTGTACAGCGCAGAGACCTATGGTAAAACCTAATGCTATGACTAAAAAGTCAATAAAAAGATTTCTAATGATATTCTGCTGTGCTTATAGATCAGTGAAATATATAGTCATCATCAAAGTGTTTTCCTCCAGGAGCAGAGAGAAGCTGATGCTGAGATACAAAGCCAGACATTTTTGGAGATAGTCTAAATTAGAGGTCTCCATTAAATCTTTTTCCTCAGATATCAGAGAATCCCAGGGAAATGATGGTGAAAAGATTGTAAGAGCAAAAGGTGATGGAGGATAGATGATGCCAGGAAAACAAGGTCTTTTAAGTCAAATAAGCAAGATGGTGGCTGTGCTCATGGAGAGTAATATGCACTAAGATGTGGTAATCAAAGAGGCTTTCAGAATTGATTATTAGAATTTGAATAATAGAAGTTGAGTAATAGAATTTGAGCAATAGAAGAATAATTGTCTCTGATATGAGACAATAAGTTAAGTTTACTAAATTCTGAAATTCTCTTCAAAGATTGCTTAGAAATTTGCATGAAATAACAGGACAGTTCCTAAGGGGCACCTGGCAGCTATCAAAATAACACTTTACATCAGAATAATGCAAGAAACTAGAATAACTTTACAGTTAAAACAAATTATATATTTATATTTATATTATATATTTATATTATATAGTTATATTTGTATGATTCAAAAAAAATCAGTGAGGGGATAAATGAGGCTTTGCCTTGGGCAATGTGCACTCTATCCTTAAGCCTGAGTTAGTGCTATTCAAACATTGATATTATTTCTTGTACATGAATTAATGGTGTGTGTGTGTGTGTGTGTGTGTGTGTGTGTGTGTTTCTGTGATTTTGGATGCATGTATATCATTGACCCTTGATTGAGACAGGATCTCTTTCTGATTGCCACCACATTTTTCAGACTAGCTGTCCCATGGGCTTCTACAAATACTCCTGTTGCTACATCCCATATTAACACAGAAGCATTGCAAGTGTTGATAATACGTAACACTTCTGTCTCTATATAGACCCTGAAGACCAAACCTTGGTCCTCTGACATGAGCACAAACTACTTCCCCACTAAGCTGTCTCCCTTTCTATGTTTTAAAATGTTTCTATGTAAAAGAAATATGTCAATATTGCCAGATAATACAACAAATATTAATTGTGTCAGAATTAATTATTAGTGGTGAGACCAGACCATGCTGTAAATGGCTGCTCTTCTTTGAGCCCTTCTGTAATTTCCACATAATTTTATTCCAACTCAGTTTATACCCTAGTACCATGATTTAGACCTTCTTCCCACATTGTTTCCCCCAGAAGAGGCTACCCATACCCAAAGTTAGTCTCCTCTTCTGTAGACCTTCATATATTTCATCTCAGTTAAGAACTTAATATAGTGGGCAGATCTGTTTCTCTTCATTTTATATGTCAAATAGACAAATCTGTAGGTTTGGTCTTAGTAAATGTCACATAGTGTAAAATAAAACACACATTTTCCTGCAAGTGTAACATTTGTTTATTTTTATAGTGCTTAAGTCATCCTTTCAATCATGTTTATATTACCTGTGGTTGGATTGCTATAACTGAACAATACACAGATAATTTCATGATAAATTCCCTTCTTTTCCCTTAAGAATCTCTTCTTGCTTTTGAAAAAACAAAGCTAATGTCAAGTGTTTTAACATAGAGGCAGCAATGATGGACCAGTCAATAAAGTGCCTGCCATGCAAGCATGAGGACTTGCATTCAGATCCTCGGTTCTCATGGAGGAGCTGGATGTAGTGGTACATATTTGTAATGTCAGTGATGGTGAGGCAGAGGCAGGAAGGTCATTGGCCCTATGGGCAAGTTCCCTAAGGAAATTGGTGAGTCCCAGGTTTAGAGAAGAACCGTGTCTCAAAAAATTAAGGTGAAATAAATTCACAATACATACTCAGTATAACCTCTGGTCCATCTATGTACATACACATGTATGTACATGCACATTTTTGTTAATGTACATAAACACAAAATAATATTAATGCACATGTACATATATACACAAGAACCTGCATGCATATGCACACACATGCACACATGAACATGTATGATATAGGTATGGTATAGTACTTTGTTTCAGTGTATAACTAA
The DNA here is from genome assembly GCF_903995435.1 of Acomys russatus. Lineage (NCBI taxonomy): Eukaryota > Metazoa > Chordata > Mammalia > Rodentia > Muridae > Acomys > Acomys russatus. The sequence goes on from NC_067142.1 coordinate 8,116,926, forward strand.
CTAGTAAATTTGAGTTTGCTTGCAATGGAATGCTTACTAGAGTAAATTTTGTTTAAGAAAGGCTTTAGAAGTATCCAAACACAAAAGGAGATGAGACCTTAGGTGATTATGAATAAAATACCCAAAGGATAGGTTTTAAAAGCTTCTTGGAAAGTTGAAGATGCACACTTCTAGTTCACTGGGAGTTTTTCTCATGAGTGTGAGGAAAAGCTTTATCTTGTCAGATGATAATATTTTTCTTCTTTAGCATGATTAAGAAATATTTTTATAACATTCTGTATCCTTCCTTACTAATGAGACCATATCTCTCATATATATATATATATATATATATATATATATATATATATATATATATATATATATATATATATGTAGATATAGATATATAGATATTGCTATCTTTATACATGTATACATATGTGGCCCGAGTTAGACATCTTTTACCTTTATCAACCACTCTTTACTTTAAGTTTTGAGGCAGGCTATTTCACTGAATTTGAAGTTCACACATTTGGCTAAACTGAATGAACACAAACACCTTCTGTCTCTGACCTGCTGTTTCAGAGATTATAGTTACATGTCATTATATATAATACTTTCCTTTGTTTTATTAATTATTAGCTTTATATCCTGGTCATAGCACCCTCTTTTGTTTTGTTCTGGTCCTACTCTCTCTCCTTGTTTCTTTTTTCCATCTTCCCCTACTCCCCAAAGAATCAGATCCCTCCACAACTCCAGCATATGAAGTTGCCTCAGGACTGAGCACATCCTCTTCCCCTATGATCTGGTGAGATAGCTCTGCCAGGGGAAGTGACTGAAAATCAGGCAACAGAATCCATGTCAGTGTCAGCACCCATTTCTCATACCAGGGAACCCAAAAGAGGACCAATCTGCCCATCGGTTATATTTATATGTTGGACCTAGGTCCAGTCCTTGCATGGTCCTTGGTTGTAGTTTCCGTCACCATACCTCTACCCCCTTCAGTGGCCCTAGTTGCCTGGATGTGTTTGTATTCTTACAGAGATCCTATCCCCTCCAGAGTCTTTCTATCTTTCCTCCTACTCATCCACAAGACTCTCTGAACGCCATTCAAAGTTTATCTGTGGGGCCCTGCATCTGTTTTGATCAGCTGCTGGATGGAGCCACTCAGAGGAAATCTATACTAGGCTCACATCTGCAATCACAGCAGAGTATCCTTAATAGTGTAAAGGGTTGGCTGTCTCACATGGGGTGGTCCTCAAGTTGGGCCAGGCATTGGTTAGACATCTCCTTTATCTCTGCTTTATTTTAATCCCTGCACATTTTATAGGGTACGTTTTGGGTCAAAGTTTTGTGAATGGATTGTTGTTCCCCTCTTTCCATTACTAGCATTTTCTCAATAGAAGATAGCCTCTTCAGTCTCCATGAGTCCTGCTCCTAGGAGTCTTGGCTAGATTCACCCTTATATCGTCTCAGGATCCTACCCTGTCACAGATCTCCAGTTTGCTATAGAGAAGCCCACACCCAAGTTTTCCTTTCTCTCTGCACGCTCACTCTCCTCCAGTTTCCTCTTTCCCCAAGTCTGAAATCAACCCTCATTTCTCTTTCTCTGCTCACTTTCTTTTCCTGTTCTGTTTCTCTTTAACCACTTCTGCTGTTTATTCTATTTCCACTTCTGAGTGAGATTTAAGCATACTCCCTAGTGTCCACCTTGTTAGTTATCATCTTTGGATCTGTGAATTGTAGTATGGTAGTATGTGGTTTATGGTTAAAATCAACTTATAAGTGAGAATATACCACATGAGTCTCTTTGGATCTCAGTTACATCACGCAGGATGATCTTTTCTAGATCCTTCCATTTGCCTGCAAATTTCATGATTTCCTTGTTTTTAATAGCTGAATACTATTCCATTTCATAAGTGTACGAAGGTTTCTTTATTCCTCTGTTGAGAATTCTTGCTATTTTGCATGTGTCCTGTGGATCAATTTAGGGTCCTTTGTCTTGTGCAATACTTTACCAAATGTGCAACTTTTCTAGTACAGTTGCAACTTTTTTGGTATTGTCTTTTTGGACTCTGGTATCAAAATAACATTTGCCTCAAAAGAAACTAAGAAGTATATTACTTCTGGAAGTCACGATATATTGTACTATTATGTGGGCTGGGATCCTAGACTGAATAATAAGTGTGCTTCTTTACATGACAAAATATGGCCAGGTGCTTTATGCTCCTAATGCCATGCTTCTCAGCATTAATGGACTGTACCATCAAAATGTGAGACAAAATACACCCTTTCTTCCACAAGTTGATTTTGTCAAATATTTTGTCATAACAAGTAGTACAACAAATAAAGTAGACATTGATTACTCATGATATTTCTTGCCATTATGTCTCTTTCTGCCTTTTGCCTAAGCACTAAAATGTGAAGACTCAGCTATTCCTATTGCCATATATTTGGTCAGTCATCTTAGCCTCTAACCCTCTGGAAACAAAAGCCAAATTAAATTCTTTGTTTAAAAAAGTTGTCTTGGTTGTAATGTCTTATCACAGCCATGGAAAAGCAACTAAGACATATCTCTAATCTCTAATCATATTCAACATAGTGCTTTAAACCTGAGCTTCTTGCCATCCTTAGTCTGTTCTACCCTTATTAATACAAGCTCTAAAACTAGGATTCCTGCTATTCTGTCCATTGCCCTGTGTTTCCTTGAGATTTGGAGTTTGGAAAGTTTTCCCTACTGTGATGTCTTAGAGCTGAGTAGAAGTAGCTACATAGTTTAGTGGACTTGATGTCAAAAGAAAATGCAAGAATCTTGCTTCAGAAATTATGAGGAATTAGTAAGTTCATAAGCACACACATAAATGAGCATATCTAGACATATGACTTCATCCACACCAACACACTAAAACATGTAAAGAGTTAAGAAAATAAAGAATGCCAGAGTAGAGACTGAAAGGCATTGTTTTCTGAGATATACCATTCTAATTATATCTAAGGCATATTCAATTAGATGGAGCCCATATTCGACACTATTAAAGGGGCCAAAGACATATGTGTAAATAGCTCAGATGCCCTGGGTGAGAGTCAAACATTCTGGTAATTGGACCTTTTATTTTAAAAGACTCTCAATGACATGTTGCTATTGCCAAAGATCAGAGCATCTCTCATCCCTCACCAGAAAAACTTTTTGTTGCAGTAGATGACAATTAACAGGCAGACTCTCAACTGGACAATGTGCAGCATATAAGAAATTGTGGAGTGCCCAACTCTAAACAAAATATGAAAACCATACACTTTTCCTCAAACTTCAGGGCCCCTCTAGATAGAAGAAGTAAAAATTGAAAATGTAAGACCCAGTAGTGGTAGATAATACCAAAGAAACTCTCTTCTAGACCCAAAATGGCAATTAAAAATATGAACTAATAGTGGTAATAACAGCATGTCGAAGATATTAGCAAGTTCCAGCCAGATATAATTCCATCATGGAAAGGCAAGAGAGGCATGAAATACCACTATTAGCTGAGGAACTGATGACACACCTTCTGGGGAAATGAGATTCAGTTTTCTGGTATATTGATTATATGTCAGGCAAGATCCTACTTCTACGACTAGGTAGATAACATAAACTGGACTCAGTGGTGGAAACTTAGAAATAATGAAGAAATCTCACAGTTGTTTGGGAAGTGTGGGAAGGGTAGTTATAGGAAGAGTTGGATAAGGTATAATGACTATTTTCAAAATACAAAAAAAATTCTAAGAAAATGAATGAAATGTTTTAAGTCTGCTTAATGAAGATTTAACAAAAAAATGTAATATAACATTTTTGTTTTGCAGAGAGAGATATCAAAACATAAAATGCACATAAAGTGTGATAGGAATTATTGTCTTTAAAAATATTTTAAATTGTGAATGAAAGAAAGAATTCCAGAGGTGTCTGACAGGTAAATGTGGATGATATTGTGATATTTAAACCTGTTGTATCTGAAGCTGATGAGGGCTAAACTAAATCTAGAGGTTAATTTTTTCTAAAGTCTACATATGTGCTCCTTTCTATACATAACAGACATAAGAGTAGATAAGCTCCTCCTCTTCCACTAGAAAACCTGATGTTCAATTTATATAAGTTCTTGATATTTTGCAGGCCCCACTGGAAATATATATGATTAATAGTATTGTTTAATCATGGTGCTTTTCTGGTAATGCTCATTACCTGCAGAGTTCTGGGTAAGATTATTTATTTATTTATTTATTTATTTATTTATTTATTTAATGGTTTTCAATACAGGGTTTCTCTATGTTATATTGGATGCCCTGGACTCACTTTGTATACCAGACTGGCCTTGAATTCACAGCGATTTTCCTGCCTTTGCCTCTGAGTGCTGGGATTAAAGGTGTGCACCACTATGCCCAGCTTGAGGTTTTATTTTAACACCTCTAACATTATTTTCCATTTACATAAACACCAGGTCTGTGGTAATGATTTCTGATTAAAGGAGTCTGCCTCACATATAAGTTCATTAGTACCCAGATTGCATGGAGAATGGTTCAAGAAACAATGAACTAGAAGACAGCCCTAACTACTTTATAGTATGGCAGACTCATTGATTTTGATGGGAACAAAAGCAGGAGAGATCAATAGGATGGCATCCAAAGTGATTACTGGGGAAAAGAGAAGACTATATCAAGATGAGAAATTAATTTTCACTAGCTATTTTGTGTTATGTTCCAGAAGGCTCATAAATGATGCTGTATTTTAGTGGCAATGTGACTGTAATGGAAAATTCAAACCTAAGGTAGAACAGAGGAATAAATTCTTTTAAGTTTTTTTCTTATGGGAATGATTCATAGTTTCTTATGTAATTTAATTTAATGTTTGTTTGGAAGGACTCAGGACTAGCGCTCTTTTCTTTAATTTACTGACATTGTTCATTTTTTCATTTTATGCACCACTAAATAGAGACAGAGATACAGACAGATAATAGATGATAGATAGATAGAAATAGTAGATAGAGAAGTGATAGTCTATTGATAAAAGTAATGAATATAAGTGAAGAGCTGTCCATTAGCTACACATAAACAGTGGGCCTAGGTCCTCTGCTTGGCTTGTCCTTGGTTGGTGCATCAGTTTGTGCAGGTCCTCCTGTATCGAGATTTGCCAGCCTTGATAGTCTCCTTATGGAGCTCCTGACAACATCCACCCCTGTTCTTCCATCCTCCAACTTTTCAATACAGCTTGTAGCCCCTCATGCAAATGGAGTCCTAGTATCAGTCCTGATTCCCTGCTGGGAGTAGTCTCTGGTAGACATTTATGTTGGGTTAATAGCCGCTTGTCAGTGATTATATACCATGTGTGTCATTCTTGATCTGGTTTACCATGCTCAGGATGATCCTTTCTAGTTCTATCTATTTGCCTGAAATTTTCAGTATTTCCTTGTTTTGAGTAACTGAATAGTATTTCATTGTGTAAATATACCCGAGTGATTTATTTGTTCTTCAGTTGAGGAATGTCTAGGTTCTTTCCACATTGTGGCTATTATGAATAAAGCTGCCATCAGCATAGTTGAGCAAATGTCCTAGTTGTATGGCACAGCTTCTTTCGAGTATATGTTCAAGAGTGGAATAGCTGGGTCATCACTGTCACAAGAGATAACTTTCTAATTAAAACACCAACAGCTCAGTCCCTAAGGTCAGCAATTAATAAATGGGACCTCATGAAACTGAAAAGCTTCTAGAATGGAAAAGGACACTGTCAACAGAATAGAATCACAGCCTACACACTGGGAAAAGAGCTTAATTAATTCTACATCTGACAAAGGGCTAATATCCAAAATACATAAAGAACTCAAGAAATTAAACACCACCAACCCAAATAATCCAATAAAAATGGTGTATGGAACTAAGCAGAGAATTCTCAACAAAGGAATATCAAATGGCTGAGAGACACTTAAAGAAATGTTCAACATCCTTAGTCTTCATGGAAATGCAAATAAAAATAACTCTGAACCCTATCTTATATTTATGAGAATGACTAAGATCAAAAGTCAAGTGAGAGCATATGCTGTCAAGGATATAAAGAAAGGGTAAGATTACTCTATTGCTGGTGGGAGTGCAAACTGTACAATCATGAGTTTTTCAAAAAGATTTTCACAGATCCTGACCCATCTCAGTTCCACTAAGTGTCTCCAGAGGAGCACTGAAGTATTAATGATCTTCCACTTTGTAAGACAAAGAGGAGCTATCATACCAGTGATGGGCAAAGTCAATTAAAACATGCAAAGGGGAATAAGGTTTTTGCAAAGCACACTCACTAGTAGTAGAAAAATTTGTCCTTTATGTCTTTCTACTTTCAATTGAAAGTGGTTTGTTCACTAATATGTATGGTTTTGCAGACTCCTTATATTTACTACATTGCTATAGATCCTTATGTTTTAACAAACTGTAAATTATCTTAATTTTTTTCTGTTACTACGATAAATACTCAATAAAAACAACTTAAAGACAAGTTTTATTTCCCTCATACTTCAAAATACAATCAAACAAGTTGCATAAGTCTATCATGAGCTTGAAGGAGCTAGTCAGATGATGTTCACATTTAGGAAATAAGGAGGGATGCCTGCATTCCAATGTTGACCTTTCCCAATTTTATTCAGTTCAGGATCGCAGCCACGGAATAGTCCTGTCCACAGTTACATGGATCTTTCACCAACCCTACATCTGACAAAGGTCTAATATCCAAAATATATAAAGAACCCAAGAAATTAAACACCACCACACCAAATAACCCAATTGAGAAATCGGCCTTGGAACGAAACAGAGAATTCTCCACAGAGGAATAACAAATGGCTGAGAAATTCTTAAAGAAAAGCTCAACCTCCTTAGTCATCAGGGAAATGCAAATCAAAACAACTCTGAGATTCCATCTTACACCCACCAGAATGGCTAAGTTCAAAAATTCAAGTGATACCACATGCTGGAGAGGATGTGGGGAGAGAGAAACACTCCTTCATTGCTGGTGGGAATGCAAACTAGTACAGCTACTTTGGAAATCTGTCTGATGCTATCTCAGAAAAATGAAAATAGGGCTTCCTCAAGACCTAGCTATTCCACTCCTTGAAATATACCCAGAAGATGCTCCAGCACACAACAAAAAAATTTGCTCAACCATGTTCATAGCAACCTTATTCATAATAGCCAGAACATGGAAACAGCCTAAATGTCCTTCAGTAGAAGAATGGATAAAGAAACTGTGGTACATTTATACTATGGAATAATACTCAGGTATTAAACACAAGGAATTCATGAAATTTATGGACAAATGGTTTGAACTAGAAATGATCCTAATGAATGAGTTAACCCAGAAGCAGAAAGAGTCAAATGGTATATACTCACTTATATCTGCATACTAGCACAAGGGGCATGTCCCATGAAAGTCTTCACTAACCAGGAAACTGGGACAGAGGGGAGGACATCCTATTGTGACTCTAGATGAGAGAAGCATGGGAGAATAGCAAAGTTGAAGGATCCAGAATATCTTAGAAACCTACAAGTAGAACATTATGGTAGGCAGATTTGGGCCCAGGGTTCCCGCTCAAACTATGGCACCAGCCAAGGACAATACAGGTCAGAAGCTTCAAACCCCTACCCAAATGTAGCCAATGGACAGGACATTCTCCACAGTTGAATGGAGAGTGGTGTCTGACTTTCACATGTACTTGTGTGCCTTATATTTGACCACGTCCTCTGTATCGGGAGACCTGGTGGCACTCAGAGGAAGGATAGCAGGCTACCAAGAAGAGACTTGATACCCTATGAGCATATACAGAGGGAGGAAGTCCCCATTTGTCACAGTTATAGGTTAGGGGAGTAAGGGGAAAAGGGAAAGGAAGGGGGAATGTGAGGATACAAGGGAGGGGATAACCATTGAGATGCAATATGAATAAATTGATAAAATAAAAATTAAAAAAAACATGTGCACCACCATGCAGATGTAAAACTCAGTCTTTTCTCTTTAATTTTTAATTTATTATAATGTATACCCATAACAACTTGATATTTGTCCTCTCACTTATGTCTTCACTTTCCCACCCCTTTCTCTCTCCTACCCTATTCTACTCCCCTAGACATCTGACAGAAGGGGACCTCCTCCACCACCATATGACCACAGCCCTTCAGGTCTCATGGATATAGCCTGCTTCCTCTTCTTCTTTATACCTTTTGGCCTCCCCAAGGAGAAGTGTTCCAATCAGGGACACCAGAGTACATGTCAGAGGGATTCCCTGTTCTCTTCCACAACAGTGGAGAATAATCTACAAATGAATAGGAGATTTAGGTTTACTGGATGCATTGTCCTTGATTGGTACAACTGTTTGTGCCAGCTGCCCTTGGTCCTTTCATTGCCTCATTCTTCAATACCACTCTCACCTGGAATCTAGCAGAAAGTTTTCGCATCTGTATGTATTCCCCTGCTGGATGGAGTCTCTCAGAGAACATCTATGTTGGCTAACATTCATTTGTAAATGAGTTTATACTATGAATGCCTTTCTGGGTCTGGGTTATTTTATCCAGGATTATCATTTCTACTTCCATCCAGTTTCCTGCAAAATTCAATGTTTCCTTGTTTTTAAAAGCTGAGTGGTATTCCATAGTGTAAATATACCAAAGTTTCTTTCTCAATTCTTCTGCTGAGCGACATCTGAATTGTTTCCAGATGCTGGCTATTATGAATAAAGCAACTACAAACATAGTTGAACTAGTGTCTTGCTTCTATGTTGGAGCATCTTTTTGGTATATGCCTAGGAGAGATAAGGCTGCGTCCCAAGGTAACACAGTGCCCAGTTTTCTGAGAAAGCATCAGATTGATTTCTAAAGTGGCTATATAAGTTTACACTCCAACCAGCAATGAGGGAGTGCTTCCCTTTCTCCATATCCTTACCAAAATATGCTATCACTTAACTTTTTAATGTTAGCCATTCTAATGTGTATAAGATGGAATCTCAGAGTTGTTTTGATTTTCATTTCCTGGATGACTAAGGACATTGACCATTTCATTAACTGTTTCTCAGCCATTCAATGTCCCTCTGCTGAGAAACTCTGTTTAACTCTTCCCCCATGTCTTAATTGGGTTATTTGGTTTGTTGGTGATTATTTCTTGAGTTCTTTATATATTTTGGATATTAGCCATTTGTGAGACATAGTTCTGTTGAAGATCTTTGCCCAGTCTATAGACTGTCATTTTGTTCGGTTGACAATGTCCTTTGCCTTACAGTAGTTTTTTGTTTCATGAGATCCCATTTATTAATTCTTGAACTTAGAACCTTTTGCTATTGATTTTCTGTTCAGGAACTTGCTGCCTGTGCCAATGAGTTCAAAACTCTTCCTCACTTTTTCTTCTAGAAGATTTATTGTGTATGGTTTTATATTGAGGTCTTTAATCCACTTTGACTTTAGTTTTGTGCAGGGTGATAAATATGGGTCTATTTGCATTTATCTACATGTAGATATCCAGTTATACCAGAACAATTTCTTGAAGATGATATCTTTTCTCCATTGTATGGATTTGGCTTCTTTGTAAATAATCAAGTTCCATAAGTGTTTGAATTTATTTCTGGGTACTCCATTTGATTCCATTGATCAACCAGTCGATTTCAGTGTCAGTACCATGCCGTTTTAATTACTATTGCTGGATGGTACAGCTTGAGATCAGGGATGCAGATTCCTCTGGATGATCTTTTATGTACAGGGTAGTTTTCCATATTTTAGGATTCTTTGTTTTTCCACATGAAGGTCTTTAAAAAAATTGTATTGGTATTTTGTTAGGGGTTGCAGTCAATCTTTAAATTTCTTTTGGTAAGATTGACATTTTTACTATATTCACTCGCAAAATTGATCAGCATGGGAGACCTTTCCATTTTCTCATGTCTAATTTCATTTCATTCTTCTGAGACTTGAATTTTTTCATATGAGTCTTTAATTTGCTTGCTTAGAGTGACACAAAGATATTTTATATTGTTTGTGGCAGCTGTTTTGCAGGGTGTGTTTCCATAATTTCTTTCTAAGCCCATTTGTCACTTGATACAGTAGTAATAATGAATTTTTAAAGTTGATTGTGCATCCAGCCACTTTGCTGAAGGTGTTTTTCAGTTGTAAGCAGTCTCTGATGGAATTTTGGAGGTCACTGATGTATACTGTCATATCATCTGTTAATAGTGAATCTTTGCCTTCCTCCTTTCCAATGTGGATCCACTTGATCTCCTATTGTTTTTTTTTTTTTTTTTTTTTTTTTTTTTTTGCATGAGACAGAACTTCAAGTACTCTATTAAATATATATGGAGAGAGTGGGCAGTTATGACTAATCTGTGATTGTAGTAGAAATTATTTGAGTTTCTTTTCCATTTAATTTGATGTTGGTTATTGACTTGTTGTACATAGCCTTTATTATGTCTAGGTCTATGCCTTGTATTCCTGATCTCTCCAAGACTTTAAACATGAATGTGTATTGAATTTTTTCAAATGTCTTTTCTGCATCTAAGGAGATGATCATGTATTTTTTTCTTTCAGTTTGTTCATATGATGTATTGCATTAATGGATTTCGATATACTGAACTATCCCTACATGCCTGGGTTTAAGGCTACTTGTTCATGGTAAATGATATCTTTGATATGTTCTTTAATTCAGTTTGTGAGTATTTTATTAAGTATTTTGCATCAGTGTTCATAAGAAAAATGAGACTGATATTCTCTTTTGTGGTTGGTCTTTGTGAGGGTTAGGTACCAAGGTAAATGTTGCTTCATAGAATTAATTTGGTAAAGTTTGTTACATTTCTATTTGTGGAGTAGTTTGAAGAGTATCATTATTAGCTCTTCTTTGAAGGTCTGGTAGTTTGCTACACTCAATCCATTTTGGTCTAGCCATATTTTGTTTGGGAGACTTTTGATAACTTTTATATTTGTAGGAGGAATAGTACTATTTAATTTGCTTACTTCATCTTGCTTCACCTTTTGACATGTGGAATCTATCAACAAATAATCCATTACATTTAGATTTTCAATTTTTGTGGCATGTAGGCTTTTGAAGTAATACCTAATGATTCTTTGGATTTCTACATTGCCTGTTGTTTTGTCTTCATTTCATGTCTGATTTTGTTGATTTGAATTATTTTGATATGTCTCCACTTCATTTTATTTGTTTCCTCCATTATCATCTTCATATGATGAATTTGAGGCCATTATCTTGTGTTTCATTTGTATTTGAGTTACTAGGGCTCATTGCTTCAGGACAAAGGAGTTCTGATGATGACATATTAATTTTCCTTTTGTTATTTGTGTTTTTATGCTGGTCTTTAGTCCTCTTGCTGTTTCTGCATTGAGTGGTAGTTTCTGGTGTCCTTCACTGGTCAATGAAAACAGCTCCTAGGTGAATGGCTATAGGTTGAGACTTCTCACCTGCAGGGATCACAGAACCCTTCTGTGGGTTAGGGGGATGACCTGGTATTCAGATCCGAGAACTTCTCGTGCATTGGCGGGGTGGCTTGTACACTGTAGGGTCTTTTTGAGTTTTAAGAGCCACACACTCTTGCTATCTGGCACACAGTTTTGTCCTAAAGCACAAGGCAAGGTTGCAGATTGCCTTCTGGTGTGAGGCTAGCTAGGATGTGTAGACTGTGTTTGAACCTAACCTGCTTGAACCCAGCATCTATTTGTGAATTGGATGGAAGACTTGAGGTCAGATTCAACCATGTTCCTCGAGTTCCTCTGAAGAAGAAGGCCCAGACACTGTTGCCTGTGACCCACTGGTTGTTCCAAGACAGAGATCAATGGTACTGCATGCCTGAGAGTGTGTGGCTAAGGTTAGGGCATTGTTCGTGTGCCTGTGCATGCTTGGACCCCTGAATATTCTGTGGATTGGCTGGGTCACCTAAAGTCATATCCACCTGTGCTCAACACCTTGGAGGTCTCCTCTGTGCTAGCTGGCCCTGAAGCTGGCTCACTGCAGTCCACATTTTATTCCAAGATTGAGTGCTGGTACAGTGTGTTGGCCTGCCTTTGTCTGTAGTATGGAGACCACACTGCTCCTCCCTGGTCCTTGGACCCTTTCCTCGATTGGGTGGGTACCCCAAGGTCAGATATAACCATGCTCCACATTCTGGAGTTTCCCCTAGGCTAGGAGAAACAGATGCTTGTGCTCTGCAATCTGCAGTTCATTACAAGACACAGAGTCCAAGCTATAGACTGAAGATGCAGCTCAGAAGCAAGCAGGAACACCTCCAGACACTAGGTTCTGGACAACCCTTCACCTGGACACAGGAACTCCTACATGGATGGTCAGAGACCAGATCTACCTGTGCTCCACATGGTATGAAATTCTATTATCTGGAGCTCTCCAGCTCTGATGCGCTGTGGCTTCCAGCCCAGTCTCACAGATCAGTCCCAATGATCAGACAGTGCATGATCAATACCACCATCTTGGATCATCAAAAAACCCATTCTTATGAGTGATGACACTTGTGCTCTATAACAGCCTAAGTGACTTCTATCATATCTTAGCATCAGGCCAATGCTGACTCCCACATATATTATTTTTACCTTGGTCATTCTGCCTAAACCCTTATCTTGACCATTACTTCTGAGTCAACAAGAAACCATCGTTCAGATAATGTCATATGTACTTTTAAAAGAGCTTCAATGTAAACATGTCTCAAATTGTAATTTCCTAAACTAGCTGTTATATGAATACTTGTTTTCCTAAAAATTGTGCTGTGATTAAATATGAATAAAGTACAATGATCTGGGCCAGATTCTTGAAGTCCTATTAAAATAAAATCAGATTGAGCCAAGTTTTGTATTTACCTTATTCTGATTGTTTTGTCATAAAGCTCTTGTGGACTGTACACAGTTGACCCTTTGTTATTCAAATTTTGGTTTCTCTATCCTACTATGCTATTGCAATCTGACATGGCACTGTGATATTATTATAAGTCTCACTTGTCTCAAGTTTTTGCAAACATTCTCAAAATTGTTCTCTTTTCTGCCAAAGCAAATACCAACCAGTCAGTGATGAGCAATATAAAGAATAGAGTGTGATATACTGGACCAACAAGGTGTGGAAAAAGTGAGGAAGAAGGAAATGGAGCAAGGAAGAGAGGACCTGGAAACATCAAGAAAAATGAGCCAGACTTAGAAGATGATTAAAAAGAAAGTGTAATATGTGGAAAATGTGAATCAGAGAAGATATACTAGCTTGGAGTTTTAGGATGGAGTAACTATTGCTCAGTATTGTGCTCTAGGCAAATTACATAAATTCTATTCTCTTTGTGTGGTTATTTGACTAAGTAGCTGCTTGTAGGTAACTGTTACAATACTGATAATATAAAAAATTATTTATTAATAAACATTCTACATGACAGTTTTTTCCGGTCTGCTGTAAAGCATTCAAGAGAATCACCATATGTTTTTGCAAAATGGCCATGAGGGCAGAGAATCTCTGGGAAGCTCAATAACTAGACACACAACAAAGAGGTGTTCTTTTAAGTTACAACATCTCTCTATATAAAACAAAGACTGTGAACCCAATGCTTCTCCACATCAGTAGCTTCCTCACTGAGCGTGGAAAAAGTAAGGTAGCTCCTTTGTATATGTTACCATGTCTGTATCAACTTGGTATTAATGGCAACTAAATCTATGGAACAACTTTCTGGATGAGAAAGAAGAAAAGAAAAGAAATCCCAGGAAGCACAGACACATTAGAGATCTGTTCCTGATTAAATGCCAGTAGTAATATACACAATTATAACTTAACAGTTCAATAATAGAGAAGTCAGAAACTAACTAATTAATGTTGTTTCCCTTTCAATCAGTAGACTTTGGAAGTCATTGTTATCCTTTCTATGTTAATAAAATGTGGACAAAACTAAAAATGAAGGACTTTACTTGGAACCCTTGGACAACTAAAGTTTTAGAACTAACTGTCGAGGGATTAATAGAAGGACTCCTTGATAGGCAGATAGGGAAAGGGGTCATGGCTAGACAGCAAAGGTTGCAACCTGTTAAGTTAGCTGGCTTCTACGTCACTCTCTTGATCTGAGGGAAAAAAACCTTGACTGCTTAAACAAAGACCTAGTAGACTTTGACTCCCACCAGCAGACACCTTGCTGCTAGCCTTGTTCAATAAGATCAATGCTGGATAAGGACACATAATACAACAGTTGTGAACTAATCAGCCATGAAGTCTTTCTTCTAATTGACCAACCCTAAGTCAAAGGAGGAATACTAAGGAGATTAAAAAAAAAAAAAAAAAAAAAAAAAAAACTAGCCCCTGAGAAAAAACAGGATTTTTCCCTTGTATGATATCCCTTTTCCTTTAGGTCACTTTTCACTATGTGCCTATTACATGCATGCATTCCTATTCTTCAATAAACACCTTTCTTCTATTATTGATTTGACCTGCTCTTGTTTGGTGTGTTTTAGATTTCTCCTTTGCCACCCATATAAGTCAAGATTTGTCCTGATTTTTACTTTTCTTTTATTATTATATTGTTTTTTATTAATATTAAATATTTTTATCATTACATATACATTTATATTATTAAACGTGAATACAATAAACTACCTAGATCAAGAAGAACCATGAAATGACCAGGAATTATATAAATATTATATCCTTAGTGCTTTGGCTATTTGTATTTGGCATCCTTGAAGAAAACATCTTTTCTATCATGATGCATCTAAAATTCTGAATATAAATCAATATCTACCATATCTCATGTCATCATCAGCTTAAAATATCTATGTAGACCTAACTAAGAAAGAAAAGGAAACCAATCAAGCTCCCCAACTATAACACTACTACCCAGAGTATTGAAGAGAGTGGTGAATCCAGCCACCATTGAGTTATACTTGACTCAAGGGTTCAGAATGGTTTCAGGATGTAGCATGACCTCTAAGCAGAAGAAATGATGTATTATTTGATCATAATTTGGATGTATATGAGAAATATTCAGCTTGTCTATAGCATATGTCTCTGATATAACAAAAGAACATCACATGAATGCAATGTAGAAATGGAAACCTAGTAAAAACATCCTGTGTCATTTTAGTGCAATTTTCACAAGTATATTTGATCATGACTCTACTTAAAAGAAGTTCAAGATTATAAAAAACCAATCAACACTGTCATGTGTGGAACACTGAGTGCTTCTGGCCCCTAGACCTGCAAAATGTGGATAGTGACTGAGAAGCTTATTGGGTCCTGAGAATGGGATCAAGGCCTGAATATGCAGTGTACATGGAATGAACTTAGACTATCACTCATGGCATTATAGATGCAACTTTAAAACAAGGAAATGGTGCATATGAGGGTAGTGTCCTATGTGTTGTTGTGTAACATCTTCTCATGTGTAGTGATACTTAGTACTCACTGTTCTGAATTGAGGTAGACTCTTAGAACCGTGGTTCTTTTTTTTTTTTAATTTATTCTTGTTACATCTCAATGTTTATCCCATCCCTTGTATCCTCCCATTCCTCCGCCCCCCCCCCCATTTTCCCATTACTCCCCTCCCCTATGACTGTTCCTGAGGGGGATTACCTCCCCCTGTATATTCTCATAGGGTATCAAGTCTCTTCGTGGCTACCAGCTGTCCTTCCTCTGAGTGCCACCAGGTCTCCCCCTCCAGGGGACATGGTCAAATGTGAGGCACCAGAGTATGTGAGAAAGTCATATCACACTCTCCACTCAACTGTGGAGAATATTCTGACCATTGGCTAGATCAAATGGTATATACTCACTTATATCTGCATACTAGCCCAAGGGACATGTCCCACGAAAGCCTTCACTTACCAGGAAACTGGGACAGAGGGGAGGGCATCCTATTGGGACTCTAAATGAGAGAAGCATGGGAGAATAGCAAAATAAAAGGATACAGAGGGTCCTAGAAATCTACAAGTAGAACAATATGATAGGCAGATTTGGGCCCAGGGGTCCCGCTCAAACTAAGGCACCAGCCAAGGACAATACAGGAGGTAAACTTTAAACCCCTTCCCAGAACCGTGGTTGTTAATACTGCAGCTCTTCTTAATACTGTAGCTCTTTAATACAGTTTCTCATGTTGTGATGAGCCTCCTAACCATAAAATTATTCCTGTTTTTTCTTCATAACTCTAGCTTTTCTACTGTTATGAGTCATAATGTAGCAGAGTCTGTGTTTACTGATAGTCTTAGGTGACCATTATAAACTTTTGTTTGACCCACAAAGGGGTAGCAACTAATCAGCTGAAAAACACTGGCTTAAAATGTAGGAAGCACACAAATGAAAAGTCTGAGGAAGTCCTTAAAACTGACCAGATACACAACACCTCTCATTTTTCAAGGTAGAATAAGTGATAAGCACTGTGGAAGAACCCAAGGCCAAGCTCCCTGGAAGACTGTCCATTGTGCTTAGTTATACGGGAAAATTTGATGTTTCAGACTTTGTGAATTGTCATTCTTACTAGCATGGATTTTTAAGTTGTCCCTGCTTCTGTACTTAACCCCCTGATATAATTCATGCTTCATTAAGTTGAATTTGACTGGTATCCTTGTTCTGTTGGTCTTTCATTGTTCCACAACTGAGGCATTAAGACATTTGTATTTCTTTTAATCCCTACAAAACAGATTCAAAAACCCATTTTAAAAAGCATAAAATACTACTTGGATTAAAGGGGGAAATTTTAAAAAAGATACTAAATCAAGGAAACAGGCAAAATTTAGAATGCTTCAAACTGCCTGATGGAAGCTTTTCATATTATGAATTGTAAATATAATGTTATCCTGAAGATAGAGAATCATAGGCCAGAAACAAAGAGAATCATGTACCCTAAATGGTGTCTTTTGAAATTTATGAGATTCAAGGTTGCTTGCCTTTCCTAAAACAATGTCATATCAGTGTATAAGAAGCAGGAGCAGAGGCATAACCCCAGAATATATATGTCCAGTTGGGAGTACAGCAAAATATGTGAGTATGGTGGAGGATACAGGCCAGATACAGAGGTCTAAATGCTTAACTTTGTGAGAAGACACTATGAATCACTTTTCTCAGCCCTTGTAGAATGTGGATTATTCAGAGTTATTTATAAGTTACCACAAGAATTCAATATGGACGATTTGTGCAAAGATTTTAGAACATTATAGAAATGAGAGCTATTATAATAGATGCTTTAGAAACATTAACTAGAGACAGCCAGATAGTTGGAAGCTAAGGATACTGTTTTCAAAGGCTGATGATTTGAGCTCAACTACTGGAAATCCACAAGGTAGATAGAGTGACCACCTCTCTCACATTGTTCTCTGACTTCTGCATGCATACCACAGACTAGTGCAAGTGTAAAACACACACACACACACAAAAAAAAAAAAACACAAACATACACACACCACACATTAATGCTTAAAGAATAACTCTAGGTAGCCTAAATGAAAAAGATTCTGCAAATACAACATCTTCACACTGTTATCCTAGGCCTGTGAAGCATCTGTATTTTCAGACATTTTACAAAGATTCTTCATAACAAATTTCTCATTAATTACAGAATGGCCACAGTGATAAAAGATGAAGATAATTTTTTCAAAGAAAACCTTTTAACATTTTGCATATAAATTCATCGATTGTACATGACAAAGGCCAGGAAAGCCTTGTGGCTTTATTAAATTGATTGGCATCTAATAACTTAATTATCTACAAAAACAGATGTTCCTTCAATTGAAAACAAATTATTTTGTGTACAGCAAATAAATGTAAACCATCAAAGACTGTGGATTTCTTTAAAATGATCATAGTGAGCAAGCCTGCAAGGGCATGGAGGGGTGACAATAGCTCATTAGATTTCTTTTCTAGACTTCACTTTCTATAGAAGTACTCCACATGAATTTTTATTACACATTTTAATTATTTTGCATGCATAATTTTATTGTGAGGGGAATGGAACATGTGCCTCAATGTTCATCTAGACATCAAAGAAAATCTTGTGTCCCAGAGGTCAAACTAAGGTCATCAGGTTTGTTTGCAAATGCTTTTATCCACTCAGCCATTGATCTAGTCTGCTTTCTATTGCTGTGATTAAATATTCTGAGCAAAAGCAACTTGGGGAGTTAAGAATATCCTTGCTTTTCAGGTGACAGTCCATTGTTGAGTGAGGAAAGCCTTGTAGGGGCTCAAAGCAGGACACTGGAGACAGGAACTGAATCAAAGACCATAAAGGAATGCTGCTAACTGGCTTGTTCATCTCATTTACTCAGCTATTCATGTCATATAGCAGATCTTCTGCCCCAAAACCTTGACCAGGAATGACACAGCCTACAGGGGGCTGTGTCCCTCTGAATCAATTAGTAGTCAAGAAAATGTCCTAGAGGCTAGTCTGTTGGAGTCAATTCTTTAGTTCTTAAGTGATTTTCATCTTGATTTTTTAAAGTCCTTTCAGAAACCACTTTCAGAGGATGTTCCTGGATGCATGTGGACACATACATACAAAGAAAGAAAATAGATAGGGGGAGGAAGTAGGGATAGAGGGAGATGGAAGAACGAGGCGCTAACATCCTGAAGAAATTTAAAAAGATATATCAGGACATATTTCTTTTCCTACTGTTTGGGTAAAGCTTGATGATGATTGCTAAGTCTTCTATGCTGGAGGCCTCACTCCCTATTATGTTGTGTTGAGACATATAGGAGTAAAACACTTGAAAACAGAACATTTGTCTTAGAAGCTGCCTCAGTGAGTATTTTGTTGTTAAAACATTATTGCTCATGTTACAAGCCAGTGAGAGTCCCCAATTCAAGCAAACAGTGAATGGCAGCTGAGAGATGAAATCCAAGATGGTCCTCTAAATTTCACAGGCATACTTATATAAACACACTACCACACATTATCATATACTCAAGATGTATGTTACACAAAAGTAGAAAAGGTCAAATAAAACATAGATTCAGATGTAAGACAAACAGCAACCATCCATAGAAAGTAATGATCTCTTTAAGTAAGAGAGAGTGAGGGAAAAAGAGGAAAAAGGTGCTACAGAGTATAAGCAAGTGCTGCTCAATGATCTACCAATTAATTAAAATGCCATTGTCATTGTCCTTTACCACTTAGCTCCTGTGATATTTAAAGGTCTTATGGGTGCTTTTTGGAAGGACAGTTATTAGCTGATAGATGAAAATAACATTTCCAAATACTAGTGCGAAGTTAATTTCCATTCTACCTCTAGTTATATTCATCAGGCACAAGGGCAGATGTTTGGCAACACTAGGATACTTAATGAAATGAGAAAAGAGGAAGAAGGCCTGATGGTATATAATAATTAGGAGGTAAAATGACAGAAACAATTGGGGGGAATGAATCAGTGCATACAGCACTTGTATTGCAAGCATGGGGACCTGAATTTAGACTAGTAGAATCCATTTAAAAATCCTGTTGCTAGTTGCTTGACTTTTTGATCTTAGCCATTCTGATGGGTATAAGATGGAATCTCAGAGTTGTCCTGCTCAAACTATGGTACCAGCCAGGGACAATACGTGCAGTAAACTTCAGACCCCTACCCAGGTCTAACCAATGGACAGGACATTCTCCACAGTTGAGTGGAGAGTGGAGTCTGACTTTCACAGGAACTCTGATGTCCAATATTTGACCATGTCCCCTGGATGGGGAGACTTGGTGGCACTCAGAGGAAGGATAGCAGGCTACCAAGAAGAGACTTGATACCATATGAGCATATACAGGGTGACAAAGTCCCCCTCAGTCACAGTCATAGGGGAGGAGAAAATGGGAGGGAGGGAGGAATGGGAGGATACAAGGGATGGGATAACCATTGAGATGTAATATGAATAAATTAATACAATTTAAAAAATAGAATTAAAAAAATAAAAATAAATAAAAATCCTGTTGCTGTGGAGTGTGCCTGTACTCTAAGTACCTTGAAGACAGATACAGCATTCTTGAAGCTTACTGTGTAGCCAGGATACAAATCAGTGAACTCAAAATTCAGTGAGAGATGCTGTTTCAAAATAAAAGATTGAAAGCAATTGAAAAATGGACTAAATCTTGACCTCTGGCCTCTACATGAACACATATTTGCACCCACAATCTTGTGAAACAAAGAATTACAATACAATGAATATAAAGGAACATTCATCTTCCACTTTCTAGTGGGGTCCCAGAATATCACAGAATTTGTCTGGATTCATACTTACATTAGCAAGATTCTAATGAATGAAAAATTTTTGATGACAATATTTTAGTTGTAAGTACACTTGATTATTTCTTAATTATTAGCTATTTTATATTTAATATTTTCCATAAGTGATGTTAGATACACTTCAGTCACATTATCATCTATTCCAATAATAAATATCAGAGAATACATATCCTCACTTTATAAATTAAAGGAAGCAAAGGTATGGATCATTTGGTAAAGATATTACTATGCAATCATGAGGTCCTTAGTACATAATCCCCGCATCCAAAGAAAATCAGGGCTCACTGACACATGTTTATAACCCCAGCTCTGCAGATTGGTTAGAGGACCTATAAAGGAGCATCCCAGAAGCTTGCTTTGCAGTAATTATAGGCAACATGATGAGTTTCATAAGGCTTAATAAGGCTATTTCTTTAAAAACAAGGCAGAGAACAATAGAAGGGGACAACCAATGCTTATCACTGGCATCTTTATGTCCTTGCATACTCAATCATGACCCTTCATCTCTTTACCTAAAACAAAAGCAAGTAAGCAAGCAAACAAAACTACAAAAAAAGTAAGATAAAACTCAGAGTAGCTTGTGGACTCTGTTTTATTTTTGTTTTTTGTTGTTTTTTTTTTTGTTTGTTTGTTTGTTTTGGTTTTGGTCTTTTTGGTTTTTTTCAATATAGGGTTTCTCTGTGAAGCTTTCACTGTTCTTGACTTATTTTGTAGATTTGTCTGTCCTTGAACTCACAGAGATCCACCTGCTTCTCTTTTGCCAAGTGTTGGGATTACAGGCTTGTGCCACTGAGCGTCTTAGTATTTTACCAGTTTTAAATACTTGTTTCAAATCAATGTTATTTTGTTGATCCATCTAATGCTCTGATATTTACCATTTGTCTTAGTTACTGTTCTATTTCTGTGAAGAGTAACTATGACAAAAGAAATTAAGAAAAGCACTCCTAGCATGTTTGGCATGTTCAGATAATCAAGTTTATTTTATCTTACTAATCTGAGGGAGCTGAAGAGCAGGTAGCTTACTTTTACGATGAAGCTTAATTGTTTAGGAGTTAAGATTTTTTTAGGTCTAGATACATGTTCTAAGTTGATAATGGCAATATGTAATGGAAATTGATTTATATTCATAAATTTAGATGAACCAAGATAGGAAAAATGTCTTCTTCAATGCTGTCAAATACAAATAGCCAAACACTAAGAATGTAACATTTATATAGTTCCTGATTGTGTCATGGTTATACTTGCTAAAGGTAATGTATTGTATATATGTGTAATAATATAAATTTGTACAAAAAAAGGCTCAAAACTCTGAAGATTAAAATGATAAACTAATATGCCTTAGCCACACAAAAAAATATAAAAGTAAATAAATGAAGTAATTAATTAATTAAAAATAAAAATGCAAAAAACATGAATGTATTTAGTTTAATTGGGGTATTGCTTATTGTTTCAGATAGTCCATGGCATCATGCATGGCAGTGAGCAAGACAACAAGCAGGCAGGCATCATTCTGGGAAGGAGCTGAGAGCATAAATCTGATCCACAGGTAGAAATCAGAGAGCGTCAGACTGGACCTGATACAGGTTTTGGAAAACTGAAAGAAAAGACTTAGTGAAAGACCTCTGTCTACAAAGCCATACCTTGGAAACAGTTGCTAAACAGTTCCACCAACAGTCAACTGATTTTTCAAACATATCAGTCTATGGATAATATTCTCATCGAAACCACTACATCAACTATACTGTGAATGGCATTTTGAGGATGAATTTATTTATTTGTTTGTTTGTTTAACAAAACAGCCTGATTCAAGGATGGTCTGAGAATACCCATTTAGAAAAGACTCATGATTATCATAAGTGGTTATATAAATCCCTATTGTGAAGGACAGGTCAAGGCCCAAAATGGTAAGGATCCAGCTGAGAAACATATGCATCTCTCTTCTCAAAGAAGACCAAAGAACAAACAGATTTATTCTGAAACCAAGTACAAGTTACCATTATTCCTAAATACAAAATTCCATGTTCCAACTTTCTAACAACTTCGTGCAGTTTTCATAGAAACAGAAGAAAGACAATTTTAGACAAAGGAAGTTTTCTAATGAGATAGTAGAAACATCAGGTAGAATAACTGAGAACCTATGTGCTGGTTTGGTGTGTTTGTCAAGTCAATGCAAGCTGGAGTCATCTAGAAAAGATTACCTCAGCTAAGGAATTGACTTCCACCCAATTGTCCTTTGAGAAAATCTGTGGGCTATTTTCTTGATCAGCGATTGTTATGGGAGAGCCCATCTCACTGATGGCTTTTCCATTCCAGCCTGGTAGTTCTGGTTGTGTAGAAATCTGTGAGAGGGAGAGATCCAAGATGGCGGCGAGCAGTGTGGACCGTGTTTAGAAGCTTCAGTAAACAATTCAGGGAATTGCAAAAATTTCTGAACCAGGAACACTGAGGTTCCCAGACCATGGCAGGAGGAGTGCTCCATGGAATGAAGAGACCAGGATTCAGAGGACGTGCATGCCCCTGCATACGAGGGAGCATGGATTTTCTCGTATTGGAGCAGCAGCGGCAGCAGCAGCAACGGCTGAGGTTTGCAGCTCGGAGCCCTCCAGCAGAGGTGATAGGTGTGGTGGCCAGTGATAGTTGCTGTGGGAGAGGGGACTCTGGGCAGAATTTGTGTCGCACGGTGCCTTGAGACCCAAAGTAGACTCAGTGGACAGTTCAGGCCCTGCGTCCCAAGTTCAGCTCAGTGCGAAGTGCCTTGGAGACATTAGCTCAGCACAGCAAGCAGTTCTGCCCAAGGCACTAGCTCAGCTCAGCCACAGCTCCCCAGCTGTGATGCAGGCTGGGTTGAGCACTCAGTTCCACCTGAGATGCTAACTCAGCTCAGCGAGCAGTTCTACCGGAGAAACTAGCTCAGCTCAACATGCAGTTCTGCTCCTCTGACTCAGGCTGAGGTCAGCACGCAGATTCAGCCCAGAGTCCTTAGCTAGACTTGCTAGGCAGGTAGGGCCCAGGGACTCTAGCAGAGCTGTGTGCACAGGCTCAGCAGCCCTGACACTCTGGCAGGATTCTCCACACACTTTAGGCCTGGAGTCCCAGGCTGAATTCAGCTGCAGTGTAGGTCCAGAGTCCCTGGCTGAGCTCAGTGCTCAATTCCACCCCAGAGACTCTGGCAGAGCTCTGCCTGCAGTTTGGGACCAGAGTCCCTAACTGTGCTTGGCAGACAGGTTGGTTCCAGAGACTCTAGCTAAGCTTTTGGTACAGTCTCAGTTCTAAGACTCTGGTTAGACACAGTGTGCAGTTTGAATCCAAAATTCCTGGCTGAGCTTGGCGGGCAGTTCAGGCCCTGAGTCTCTAGCTGACCACAGCATGTGCTTTGGGCCAAAAGCGGCTAGATGAGCATGGTGAGCAGTCGAAGCCCAAAAATTCTGGCTGGACTCTGCATGCACTTTGGGGCCAGAGACCCTAGGGAAGCTCAGTGCACGGATTGGGCCCAGAGTCTCTAGCTGAGCTCAGCAGATGATTCAGGACCTGAGAATCTAGCTGAGCTCAGCGCGTGGTTCTTGTCCAGTGTCCCTGGCTGGACTTGGCAGGGGACCCAGAAGGTTGTGGATACTTTGGCCTGGCACAACACTCATTTAGAGTCCCAGAACAATTGAAGGACCCACAGTACAGGGGAGCTGAGGATCACTGGCTGTGAGAGTCCAAAACAACAGGGCTAACCTCCTGCCATCCACACCAATGAAGCATCAGAGCTTCCAGCCTAGGGAAATCATGAGAAAACAAGTGAATCTATCATCAGACTCCCTCCACCAACTCTGGAAACTACCCAACAAAAACAGAGAAGGCAAGATGTCCAAAGAACAGCATTAAAGCATATGCAAAAAAACCCAAAACAACATGGTGTCTCCAGTTTCCAGCTATCCCAAAGAAAATAACCCAGAGAAATTGAACATAATGGAAACACGAGAAAATGACATCAAATCCTTAGTAATGAGGATGACAATGGAGGAAACAAATAAAATTCATAATTAAATACAAGAAGACACAGCCAAACAGGTGAGAGACATAAAAGAAGCACATAGAGTGGAACTGGAAAAATTGCAGGAAAATGCAAACAACCAGATGAAAGAAATCGATAAAATGGTTCAAGCTCTGAAGATCTATAAAGAGGCAATGAAAGAAACTCAGGAATATACAAACAATCAAATGAAAGAAATCAAAAAGTGAGTTCAAGATCTGAAGATGAAAATGGATTCAATGATAAACACACAGACAGAAGAAAAACAAGAACGTGAGACCTCAGAGAAGGCAAGAAACACAGAAGTGACCTTTTCTAAAAGAATCCAAGAGATGGAAGAAGGAATCGCAGGATTAGAAGATAAAATCACAGATCTTGAAGCAACCATTAAAGAAAATGCCAAATCTGGAAAATTTCTGACACAAAACTTCCAAGAAATCAAGGACACCATGAAAAGAAGAAATCTGAGGTTAATAGGCATGAAGAAAGAGAAGATATCAGACTCCAAGGTCCAGAAACTGTTCTCAACAAAATCATAGAAGACAATTTCCCCAATCTAAAGAAAGAGATGATTATAAATATAAAAGAGGCCTACAGAACACCAAATAGAATTGACCAGAAAAGAAAAACTGCCTGTCACATAATAATCAAAACACAAAACATACAGAATAAAGAAAAAATAGTAAAAGCTGCAAGGGAAAAGTGCCAAATAACATTTAATGGCATACTTATCAGAATTACACCCGACTTCTCGGCAGAGACCATAAAAGACAGAGTGCCTGGACAGACATCCTGCAAACCATAAGAGACCACAGACGTCAGGCGAGACTACTTTACCCAGCAAAACTATCAATAACCATTGATGGAGAAAACAAAATATTCCACGACAAAAACAAATTCAAACAGTACCTATACACAAATCCAGTTTTACAGAAGGTGCTATACAGAAAATTCCATCCCAAATGGCCAAGCTACAACCAAAAATACTCAGGAAATAGATAACTAAACCATGGCAAAAACACAACTACACAAATGATCTACTGGAACCAACATCAAATTAAGACTCTTAACAGTCACTGATCATTTATATCTCTCAACATCAATGGTCTCAATTCTCCAATAAAAAGACACAGACTAACTGAATGGGTGCATTAAAAAGATCCAACATTCTTCTGCATTCATTAAACACATCTCACCCATAATGATAGACATTACCTCAGGGTAAAATTTTGGAAAAAATATTCCAAGCAAATGGTCACAAGAAGGAAACAGGCATAGCAATTTTAATATCGAACAAAATAGTCTTTCAACCAAAATTAATCAAAAGCGATGAGGAAGGACACTTCATACCCATCAAAGTTAAAGTCAACCAAGATGACATCACAAGTCTGAATATCTATGCTGCCAATACAAGGGCACCAAATTTGTAAAAGATCTGCTAAAAAACTTAAACCACACATCGATCCCCACACAATAATAGTGGGAGATTTCAACACCCCACTCTCACTGAAGGATAAGTCATTGAAATAGAAACTAAGCCGAGAAATAACATCATTAACCAATGCCATAGGTCAAATGGATCTAAGAGATATCTATAGAACCATTCACCCAAACAAGAAAGAACATACCTTCTTCTCTGCACCCCATGGAACCTTCTCCAAAATTGATCACATTGTAGGTCACAAAGCAGGCCTCCACAGATACAAGAGGATTGAAATAATACCTTGTATACTTTCCGATCACCATGGTCTTAGGCTGCAATTCAACAACAACAGAAATAACAACAAGGCTACACGTGTAAACTAAACAACTCTCTGCTAAATGACACCTGGGTCAGGAAAGAAATAAAGAAAGAAATAAAGGAGCTTCTGAAATTCAATGAAAATGAAGGAACAACATACCCAAATTTGTGGGATACATTGAAAGCAGTGCTAAGAGGAAAATTCATAGCACTAAGTGCCTTTAAAAAGAAACTGGAAACATCGCACATCAGCATCTTAACAACACAACTGGGAGCCCTAGAAAAAAAAGAAGCAGAAACACCCAAAAGGAGCAGACCTCTGGAAATAATCAAACTCAGGACTGAAATTAACAAATTACAAACTAAGAAAATAGTCCAAAGAATGAACAAAACCAAAAGCTGGTTCTTGGAAAAAATCAACAACATAGACAGACAATTAGCCAAACTAACTAAAAGGCAGAGAGACAGTATTAAAATCAACAAAATCAGAAATTAAAAGGGAGACATAACAATAGATATTGAAGAAATACAAAAAATCAAAAGATCCTATTTTGAAAGCATACATGCCACAAAATTTGAAAATCTAAGGGAAATGGATTATTTTCTTGATAAATTTCACTTGCCAAAGTTGAATGAAGAACAGATAAACAAGCTAAATAGGCCCATTTCCCCTACAGAAATAGAAGCAATCATCAATGATCTCCCAACCAAAAAAAGCCCAGGGCCAGATGGTTTCAGTGAAGAATTCTACCAGACCTTCAAGGGCGAGCTAATACCGATACTCTTCAAGCAACTCCAAAAGATAGAAATGGATGGAACATTACCAAATTCATTCTATGAGGCCATAGTCACATTGATACCTAAACCTCAGAGAGACTTAACAAAGAAAGGGAATTTCAGACCAATTTCTCTTATGAACATCTATGCAAAAATACTAAATAAAATACTTGCAAAAGGAATACAAGAACACATCAGAGATATCATTTATCATGACCACGTAGGCTTCATTCCAGGCATGCAGGGTTGGTTTAATATACAGAAATCCATCAATGTAATCCACCATATAAACAAACTGAAAATAAAAAACCACATGATCATCTCCTTGGATGCAGAGAAAGCATTTGATAAAATCCAACACCCATTCGTGTTTAAAGTTTTGGAGAAATCAGGGATACAAGGCACTTTCGTCAACATAATAAAGGCTATATACAGCAAGCCAATAGCCAAAATCAAAGTAAATGGTGAGATACTCAAGGAAATTCCTCTAAAATCAGAAACAAGGCAAGGCTGCCCACTCTCTCCATATCTCTTCAATATAGTACTCCAAGTTCTAGCCAGAGCAATAAGACAACAAAAGGAGATCAAGGGTATCCAAGTGGGAAAGGAGGAAGTCATATTATCCCTATTTGCAGATAATATGATAGTGTACATAAGTGGCCCTCAAAATTCCACCAGAGAACTCCTACAGGTGATAAACACCTTCAGCAAATTGGCTGGATACAAAATTAACTCAAAAAAGTCTGTAGCCTTCCTATACACAAATGACAAGCTTGAAAAGGAAGAAATTCAGAAAGCCACACCCTTCACATTAGCCACAAGCAGTATAAAATATTTAGGAGTTACTCTAAATAAGCAAGTGAAGGACTTGTTTGAAAAAATTTCAAAACTGAAGAAAGAGATTGAAGATGACATGAGTAAATGGAATGATCTTCTTTGCTCATGGATCGGGAGAATTAATATAGTAAAAATGGCCATCCTACCAAAAGCAATTTACAGATTCAATGCAATCCCTATCAAAATACCTACAAAATTTTTAAAAGACATTGAAAGTTCAATTCTGAACTTCATATGGAGAAAAAAAACCGTGAATAGCTAAAACAATCTTGCACTATAAAAGATCCTCTGGAGGAATCTCCATACCTGATCTCAAACTGTACTATAAAGCAATAGTAATTAAAACAGCATGGTACTGGTACAGCAACAGGCTGGTTGATCAGTGGAATCGAAACAAAGACCCAGATATGCATCCACACACATATGGTCACTTGATTTTTGACAAAGAAGCCAAATCCATTCAATGGAAAAAGGATAGCATCTTCAACTAATGGTCCTGGTCTAACTGGAGGTCTATGTGTAAAAAAAATGCAACTGGACCATAATTGTCACTTTGCACAAAACTCAAATCCAAGTGGATCAAAGACCTCAACATAAAACCAGAGACACTAAGTCAGTTAGAAAAAAAATTGGGGAAGAGTCTGGATCATATTGGTACAGGAGACAACATCCTGAACAGAACACCAACGGCCCAGGCCTTAATGTCAACCTTTAATAAATGGACCTCATGAGGCTGAGAAGCTTCTGTAAGGCAGAAGACACTGTCACCAGAACAAAGCAATAGCCTACAGACTGGGAAATGATTTTCACCAACCCTACATCTGACAAAGGTCTAATATCCAATATAAAAAAAAACAAAAAAAAAACAAAAAAAAACAAAAAAAAAAAAACTCGAGAAATTAAACACCACCAAACCAAATAACCCAATTGAGAAATGGGGTTTGGTACTAAACAAAGAATTCTCAACAGAGGAGTATCAAATGGCTGAGAAACACTTAAAGAAACACTCAACCTCCTTAGTTATCAAGGAAATGCAAATCAAAACAACTCTGAGATTCCATCTTACACCCATCAGAATGGCTAAGTTCAAAAATTCAAGCGACACTACATGCTGGTGAGGATGTGGGGAAAGAGGAACACTCCTTCATTGCTGGTGGGAACACAAACTAGTACAGCCACTTTGGAAATCCATCTCCTGCTATCTCAGAAAACTGGGAATAGGTTTTCCTCAAGACCTAGCTATTCCACTCCTTGAAATATACCCAGAAGATGCTCCACCACACAACAAGAAAATTTGCTCAACCATGTTCGTAGCAGCCTTATTCATAATAGCCAGAACCTGGAAACAGCCTAAGTGTCCCTCAGTAGAAGAGTGGATAAAGAAACTGTGGTACATATACACTATGGAATACTACTCAGCTATTAAAAACAATGAATTTCTGAAATTTGTGGATAAATGGATTGAGCTAGAAATGATCACAATGAGTGAATTAATCTAGAAGAAGAAAGACTCAAATGGCATATACTCACTTATTTCTGCATACTAACCCAAGGGGCATGTCCCACGAAAGCCTTCACTTACCAGGAAACTGGCACAGAAGGGAGGACATCCTATTGGGACTCCAAATGAGAGAAGCATGGGAGAATAGCAAAGTAGGAGGATCCAAAGGGTCCTAGAAACCTACAAGTTGAACATTATGATAGGCAGATTTGGGCCCAGGGGTCCAGCCAAACTAAGGCACCAGCCAAGGATAATACAGATGGTAAACTTTAAACCCCTACCCATATCTAGCTAATGAACAGAACGTTCTCCACAGTTGAGTGGGGAGTGGGATATGACTTTCTCACGTACTCTGGTGCCTCACATTTGACCATATCCCCTGGAGGGGGAGGCCTGGTGGCACTCAGAGGAAGGACAGCAGGTTACCAAGAAGAGACTTGATACCCTATGAACATATACATGGGTAGGTAATCCCCCTCAGGAACAGTCATAGGGGAGGGCAATAAGGGGAAATTTGGAGGGAGAGAAGAATGGGAGGATACAAGGGATGGGAAAACCATTGAGATGTAACAAGAATAAATTAATTAAAAAAAAAAACAGAAAACCAGAAATGAATTTAAAAAAAAGAAAAGAAAAGAAATCTGTGAGAGAAAGCTAGTATACAGAATTCCTCCATGGAGTCTTCTTCAGTTCCTGCTCCCATGTTCCTGCTCTTGTTCCTTCTGTGACATTTCTCAGTGATAGATTGTGACATGGAAATGTGATCAGAAGAAGCCCATTTCTTCCAAATTGCTTTTGGTTATAGTATTGATCACAACAACAGAAAACAAACTATGTCCCTGTGCCTTAAATACAGTGCCTTTGGGATGGTGGAAACTCAGTCTCTTTGCATATTTTCAAAAGGAATCCCCAATTGGTTGCAGGATGTTCACAGAAAATGTGGCAATAAATGGCTATTTTGGGAGGTTAATCAGCTCAAAATAATTTTCTCTATACCAGCAACATTCCAAGTTCCTACAATCATACCAGTTATAGGCAGGCAATTATCTTTGTAGCATGTTTAACACTGGCGCAACTTTCTTTGGGAACTTCAGATCACAATCCTAACAATCATATATTCTGCCCATACTGCCTCATCACTTATGTAAAAGTAAGGTCACTTACAAGAAACTATTATTGATCTTAGATTATCTCCATCAATACCTATATCAACCTTCTTTTATAATATCATCTGATTATTTGATCATTTGGTCATATCTTGAAATACCTCAGTGAGATAAATGGATCTCTTTTTCTCAGGAGATTTAAGAATGTTCTCACTTCACAAAAGGCACAAAGGCCAATCAAAACACAGTTTCATGAAATCTGGCCCCAGGGAGCCCTACATTTATGGGGCATACTTACAGCGTTTGAGTAGAGCGCAAGAGTGTATATAAAGATCCAACTCTATTGGAGGGTCACATGCATTGATGATGGCTTCACCATAGTAACATAGATGGAGCCGTTTCACAAAGACTTGAAGAAGTAAAAAAAAAATAAAAATGGCTATTAGGAGTAGTTAGATTATCTCTGATGAGGGGCAAATAACACACTACTCTCCTTTCAAGAAATGTCAACAATCAAGAATCTCAATTGTAATGGACTATTGCAAATAGAAATAGATGAAGAGGACAACTGCTAAGTTTGAAGGACCATGTTCTGTAACAACACATTGTTTTGCTAACATTATCTGTTGGAATCTCCCTCTCTGTAGAAATACATTTTAGAGGGAGAATAGAACAAAAGCTTGATGATTGAACCTACTCTTTAACTCAAAGCCTTAATTATTACTTATAATGAAGGTCATGCCTAAGTCATTGCTTAGAATTTAATATATTGACACAAAACATGGGCATGTCAAATCTTGGCAGATTTTACATAAGAATACATATCCTAAGTCTAACAGATAGATATGACTCTATTAATCTATTTATTAATTTACTTTACAAACTAGACATAGCCCACTCCCTCTTCTCTCTCCTGTCTCTCTCTCCATTACCCCTTACCCCTGCCCTATTCCTTGGAAATGGGTAGTCCCCTACTTTTCCAACCTACCTCATCACGTTGACTCAGGATTGAGTTTGTGCTCTTCCCCTGTGGCCTGGCAAGGCAGTCCCTCCAGCAGACTCATGTATGACACAGCCCTCTCTCCCCTTAGTGGATCCACAGGTGGCTCAGTTGGCAAAACATCTTAAGTCTGGATATCTTTGCTTCAAACACAAGAGGAACTGAGTTTGAGTCGCAGAACCATGACAACAGGAAAGAAGGGGAGGTAATTCTCTGGGCCCACTGAACAACTATTCTAGTGTACTTGGAAAAGTTTAGGTAAAATAAGAGACAGATATTTTGGGTGGTACCCAAAACACACACACACACACACACACACACACACACACACACACACACACACACACACACACACCTGAAAACAAAGGAGATTGTTTAATTATATTTCCATTGTTGTAAAGAGATGCTATGACCAAGGGAACTCTTTTAAGGCTAACATTTAATTGGGCTAGGTTACAGTGTCAGAGGATTAGTCAATTATCATTGTGGTGAGAAGGATGACAGCTTTCAGAGAGACATGGTGGTGGGAGAACAAAGAAATCTACATCTTGACCCAAAGGCAGCCAGGAGGAAACTGGGTTTATTTCTGACTGGGCACAGCTTCAGTATTTAAGATTTTAAAGCCCTGCCCCCACAGTGACACAGTTTCTCTAACAAGGCTACACTTTCTTTAAGAAGGTCAAACCTCCTAGTAGTGCCACTCCTTATGGAGAAGCACTCAAATACATGAATCTATGTGGATCATACCTATTCAATCCACCACATTCCACTTCCTTGACCCATAGGCTTGTAATCATAGCATAATACAAAATGCATTTAATCCAACTACAAAACTCTTCAAGTTCTATCACATTCTCAACATTTTTTTACTTTTATATTTTATTAATTCATTCACATTACATCTCACTAATAATCCCATACCTTGTATCCTCCCATTCTCCACTCCCTCTCATTTTCACCTTATTCCCACCCTCTATGACTGACTTCCTTCCCCTGCATGTACTCATAGGATATCAAGGCTCTTGGTAGCTTGCTTTTCTTCCCCTGAGTACAAACTGAGCCTCCCCATCTAGGGGACATGGCCAAAAATGGGGCACCAGAGTTCATGTGAGTCAGTCCTCACTCTCCACTCAACTGTGCAGAATGCCCTGTCCATTGGCTAGATCTGGGTGGGGGTACCTGGCTGATGCCATAGTTTGAACACAATTGCATTGTGTTTACACAGAAGAATTGCTTCATTTTCAAGAAATCAAAAAAGTTGTGAACATACAGATTTTCATCCTCTCATACAATACGCTAAGGAGGGATAAAGCAAATGTTGAATAAGGTTGATAATAAGGTATTTTAAATTACTTGTATGTATATGTTTGTTTATGTACATTGAATTGCAATTGCCTGCTGATATCAGAAGAAGGTGCTAGGTAGCCTGGAGCTAGGGAAACAAGCCTTGGGAGATAACTGATATGCGTACTGCCACTAGAACTCCTACCATTTACAAAAGCAGCAATTACTCTTGACTGTTGAAGCATTTCTTAGCAACTAGATATTTTTTTAATGGTCATGGTTTACAGTAATCCTCATGGCTTTATTTAACAGAGATGTGTACCCATCAGCAAAAGCAAAACTAGAACTTTTATGTCACTCACAAAAAAAGGCTGAATATGTTGTAAGTTCAGTGCGCTACTTTTCTCACCTCCAACAAACCACAGGTCAGTGTTACTTTGTAGAATTGCCTCTTCTTGCCATCTGATACAAATGGAAACATTATTAATACAATGTTCCTTTAAAACATTATTTATTTATTCATTTTACTTCCTAGACATAGCTGCTCTCTCCTCTCCTCCCAGTGCCACTTTCCCTTTCACCTTCCACTTGCTCTATACCTTGGAAAAGTGAACCCCCTACCCAACCACCACAGCTCATCAAGTCACCATCAGTGGTTTGAAACAAATGCAATGTTCTTAATGTAAAAGTTCATCTTCCCCATCAGATTTCTTTGCCTTACAGCATGCTCAAAGGTCACCAGCATCCTAACATATTAACATATATACTTTACTTATCTTTATTTAAAAATGGTATTCTATAATTCAAGATGAATTTTGCTTATCCATTTATTCATAGATATTACAATGGTTTAAATGAAAATGGCACCTATTGACTCAGGGAGTGGCACTATTAGAAGATGTAGCCTTTTGGAGTAGGTGTGGCTTTGAATTACTTGTTACCTTTTTGGAGAAAGTTTGTCACTGAGCACTGGCTTTGAGGTTTTCAGAAGCCCAAGACAGGTGCAATTGGTTACTCTTTCCTCCTGCTGCCTGCTACTCAGGATGAGGAAAATACAGCTATCTTTCCAGCACCATGTCTGGCTGCTTGCTGCCATGCTTCTTAACATAACAATAATGGAATAAACCTCGGGAGTACTGCTTGACTTATAACTTTTATCTATCTGAAAAATGCTTTATGCTGACAATCTTTGTAACTTACCCTTTGAAGATATATGTCTGTGAATAATATCCTTAAGGAGAGTGATAAAATAATTATACATGAGGAAAGAGAATAGAAGTTAAAGTGTAAATGTTAGTTAAAATGTTGGATTTGGCTGGCTTATATTCATAAATACACCTACTTAATGAATATATTCTATTCATCCATGCTGGATAATTTTACAGCAACTTGACAGAAGCTAAAGTCATCTTCGGGGAGACAATCTCACTGGAGAAAATGTCTCCATAATATTAGGCTGCAGGAAAGCCTGTAAGGACATTTTCTTGATTAGTGATTGATGTGGGAGAACCCAGCCCATTGTGGTTGCTACCATCCATTTGTTTGTGGTCTAGGTTTCTATAAGAAATGATACTGAAAAAGCAAGTATGTTGCATCTCTCCATGGCCTCTGCATCAAATCCAATATCCACGTGTTCCTGTCTTGTTTGATTTCCTGTCCTGACTTTCTTCACTAATGAGGACCGATGTGGAAGTGTAAGTCATAATAGCCGTTCCATTGCCAGCTTGTTTTTAGTCATGGTAATTCATCACACTAATGGTAACCTTTAGTCAGCAACTAATTCATTCATTCCCTCCAAAGCCATACATAATCATATTGGAAACATAACCATTCTCTTTATGTTGCTTTTTTAGGAGTATGGAAGCCAAAAACAGATGCCACCACAATATTGCCAAACAAAGCTGGATATTATGGTACAGCATGGCAGAGTCTTCTAAACTCCATTTATGTTCATAAAAATATCAGGAGAAAAGTTTCAGTGATATAACAGTGTACATAAGCATTTGTAAGTAGTTATTATAGCCAAGAAATTGCTGGATTTTATAAATTAAAAAAATTAAGGAAGTAGAGAATTTGCTGCACAGTTATGAAAACTTGTGTTCATAACCTAGCACCCAAGTGAGAGCCTGGACATATCAACAATGCCTGTAACTGAAGTTCCCAGTTGGTGGCCCTCACACATAAGTTCAAATGCACTTATAAAGGCATGCACAAACACACACACAAAATAAATAAATGCCTTTCTTCTTTTATTGTCATGTATATTTGAATTATGAGGGTCTGTTTATGTAAGTATGTAGGTACAGATACATGTGGGTGTACACATATATGGATTTGCATATATAATGGCTCACCTTTTTATAGTATCAGGAATTACAAGTGATTATTACAATTAGTCTTCACCATATCCATTGAGGAACATTCTGTCAGTCTAAACCACAATGTATCTAATTATTTAAATAGACATTTACATAGTGAACTGTCAGAATTGTCTATATAAAGTAGCTGGGGGCATTATAGGTGACTGTACCCTTTAAACAACAGGTTTTCCTTTTTAGTTTTGAGTGGAATCTGCACAGAAGTGATCTGTGGCTCAAAGACTTGAATTATTGAGACTTACATGTTTTCAAATTTCTTTTATTATGGCTGGGCAAATAGCCTAATGATAGAAACACTCACCATTCAGGGTTTGTGGGCTAGAGGTCAAGTTCCCAACGACCCATGGCACTGATGAATGGACATGGCTACTCCTCTGAAAATTTAGCCCAGAAAGCAGAGGCAGGAAATCTCTAGAAAAATCATTTTAGTCTCAAGAGAACTAAGGCAAGACGTATACGAATTTGATATTTTCTTTGGGACTGTCTAAATACAATATAAATTCCTTAATCTCTAGTTTGTAGTGTCTGCTTTTCTTTTTTTTCCTTTCCTTTTCTTTTTTTTAGCATAGAAAAAGAAGCATCATGTTAACAAGAATGAAATTATATTTGTGGATAAAATAATAAATCTAGTCCACATCTTTACCTTCATAAGCTATTTTTCTTCTGACCTTAATAAATTATTTCTGCTTTCCCATCATGACTATTTCCCTCATAAAACTAATTTCAGCAGAGAATCATCTCTCAAGCTCTTCATTTTATATTTCCAGTTTTAGTA
The DNA here is from genome assembly GCF_903995435.1 of Acomys russatus. Taxonomy (NCBI): domain Eukaryota; kingdom Metazoa; phylum Chordata; class Mammalia; order Rodentia; family Muridae; genus Acomys; species Acomys russatus. The sequence goes on from NC_067142.1 coordinate 8,152,539, forward strand.
GCATATACAACAATGCAAAGAGCCTCTTCCTCTTTCAAATGCTCAAACTGCTTGAGAGGGTTGGGTGTCAAAATTCTATAGGATGGCAGAAAATGGTTTGAACTGTGTGATAACATTTTACAGTCGTATTTCTCCTTACACTAGGTTCCCCCATAACTAAACTTCTTCACTTTTCCATGATAGTCTTTGCTTGACTCAGTTTTACCTGTTGTGCTGTTTGTTCTTTGCTTGTTTGTTTTGTCAACAAAATATACATGATCGAATAATCTGGGATTAGTGAATGTCAACTGAGGAACTTGCTCTTTCAGGTTGACCAGTGGTAAATCCTGTAGACATTTTCTTGCTTAAGGCTTAGCAGGGAAGGGCCTATCTGAGTGTGGGTAGTTCCCATGGGTGATTGAGCTTGGATAAAATGAAAAATCAGACTGAGCAAACCATGAGGGACAAGTCACTAAGCAACATTACTTCATGGCCTCTGCATCAGTTCTTGACTCCATGACTCTTCACTGAGCTCCTGCCTCAGATTTCCCATAAAAGAGAAACTGTAAACTGTAAGGTGAAATAAACCCTTTAGGTCATGTTATTTTTCACACTAAGACAGTCATCTTTCTGAAACTTCTTCAAGGTTCATAAGTTGCAATCTTAGCAAAAACCTTATTTAGTGTACCCAGCAAGAGCTCCTGTAAGATAAGTAGTTACATACCTCAGAGTAACAGATCCAGGTAATCTATTATTGGAGCACTTTAGAGGAAAACAACTAAATATATTATAGAATGACATTCATTATATTAGTTTATACCACTTGAGCTGTGTAGTCCAACAATGGCCATAAGCACACTAGAGAGCCTGAATATTCCTCTTACTCCATAAACCTCAGTAGCTGCCCCACTCATAAGGCTGGATGCTGGAGGAGTTTAAATCTGGTGCTGAAAGACTGGGGAATTCACGAAAAGCTATGCTTAGCAACCCTTGTGGGAAGGATGAAGAAGCTGGTTTCTGAAGTCCATGAAGGTGGCAGCTGAAGTATCAACGACAACTACTAGACAGACACATTCACTGGAAACTAGCAAAGGAAGGTTGGTGACAGTGTTTTATTGTAGGAATGCTTTACATCTGAGTTGCTGCTAAAAGATTTTACCTGTATCAGGAGAGAGTCTTCTTTCTGCAGTTAACTCTTCTGTACAATGCCTTTCCAGACATGAACAGAGGCCTGTCTCTGAGTTCATTACAGATCTCTCATCAAGTCAACTATCAATATCAATCAACTTCGGCAAGTGGGATGTATCAGCAGATAAAATAACTTGCCACCAAGCCTAGAATCGAAGTGAAGGACAGATGCAGGCCCCTCAAATTGTCCTCTGATGTCTGCATGTTTGCCATAATATATGTGTGTCCCAATTCGAGTTCTTAGATTATAGGCAGAAATGTGAGACACTCTGTTCAGTTTATGTAATGCTTTGGATGCCAAGTATACTACCAACTAAGCAAAATCTCTGTCCCTATTAAACTTCTGTTATATAGAATTGTGATTTGTGCAGTTGAAAATAAAAGAGATTTTTTTTACTGTTCTCTTAATAAAATCATACACATTAAGGGTGAAAGTCAATCTGGATATTGAGAGTTTATCAAGATACAAACTATAAAATGAAAAATGTCATGCTGCCACATGGAGTACATAGGCACAGAAAAGAAAGGAATAGTGATTTCATGTGCTTATGTCATCAACGCTTATTTATTTCCTATCAAAGCAGACAGTTTTTATTTAAGATAAGTCCTCACACATTCATCTCTTAAGTAGATTATTTTCTATATGAGTGTAAACACTTCTATATGTTATCCCTAACTACTGTGCAATGGTAGATAGTCTTGGGAATTATTCTAGATACCTAGGTCTCCAAACATACTCTGTGCAGGGTACTTAAATGATCAGCATTTTAATAAGAAACAGTGGCTTTGTGATTCCAAGTTGAAATACAAGGTCATAGAACTGCCAAATGCTGAAGTAAGCAAGAATCCAGGGTATGTGGTCTTATACTATACGAATTGGTCCATGTCATGACAGCTTGACCTCAGGGCCAGCACAGGTATAGAAATTGAGCCACAGACTAGACATCAGCCACCTGTAAAGTCTTACTCTACTTCCATGACCTTCAGGGTAGAAGTATTCATAAAACATTCTGGATGTCAGCCTGTGACTCTGGCATGTTTGGAATGCAAAAGATAAATTCCAACAGGCTGTAGTTTGTTTGAGGTTTCTGTGAATAATCTAACCTGCTATTTCAGTATAATTTAGATTTAAGAGGTGTTTTACTATTCTATTTTGAGAGTGCCAGAGGCTCCTGCTGAGTGTATTACACATCACATTGGATTAAGGTCAATTAACAACATTGTGAGGGCTTTTTTTTCCTTCATAATGAGAGGGAGCTGCAAATTTGTGATTAAAATCCTATCTGTTATTACAGAGGAAAGGAGGTATTTCTAGACAAGCTCTAATTATGATGAAGCTTGTGCCATGAGGTCCCATGGGTCACAGCTTATCATAAATCCCTGAACTTTCTAATCAGCATTTGCTGAATGGCTTTGCACTTGGGCTCCAGTTGGCAGAGGTGACTTCTGTGCAAAGTGGCATATGCTTGGATTTTGGATCAAAGTGGAGAACTTTCAACTGCATGTAAGAAATTACTTCTTCCAAAATTTTGACAGCTTACAATGTATTCCATTCAAATTGAGATAGAGGGCATTTTAAAGGTTGTGATGAAAAGGGATAAGAAAGGAGGAGACAGTGCCACCATCTAGGGATTTTTTCCTACTTTTGCCTGTTATTACTGAGTCCCTGACACTAGGTAATTTATTTTAAGAAAAAAGGTGTACTTTGGTTCATGATTTGGGAAGTGAAGAAGTCCAAGATAGGGCAAGGACATGTGATGGAGGCTTTGTGTTACTTTGTTTCATAATAAAGAAATAGAACTGTGTTCACAAGAGTTAGATGTCTTTCCAGGATGTCATGGGATAGTTTATTGTAATAGTATCTGACCTAAACTTGGGAGGAAGGTGTTAGTACATCCTTAAATCTAATAATATTTCATTGTTCTACAACCTTTCTATATAATTAAAGTGGAAATAAAACAGCATGAGTTTTGGTAAAAACAAAAACAAAAACAGTTGAATCATGTCAAAGGAGAAGATTGCAGAGGTGGGTTTGGACAGACTTGAGTGCTGAGTAGAATCTGTCACTTATAACACGTACATGTTTGGTAAGGAAAATGCCTGTGTTTCTTAGTTCTCATACAAAGTGATATTTTGTAGCTTTGGAATTTTCTAGAAGATGAATGAGAGAAGAAAATAACATATCTATGCAAGAGACTTCAATATTAGATTACAGCAGGTGTTGAAAGAAACAGCAATTGCCACCTGAATGTGTCATAATAGTTATTTATCAACTATTGACTTGACAAAACCAAGGATGGAGCCACCACGAGGAATTACCTAGATTAAGGTGGACTATAATTCCATAGGCTTATGAACCCTGCCTTTGAGGAGATTTCTTAACTAGATTAATTGAAGTAGAAAAGGACACCTTAAAATTGAACATATGCACACAGAGATATATACACCTTGATATGAATTAAACATGTCCCAGCTAAACAGGGGGGTATACAAGCTGGTCTCCCTCTGTTTCAGGCCTCTTTGGTCCTTGTCACAGTCTCCTCTTTCTTTCCACATTGTCTATGATGCAACACCTTCATGACAGTCTTTGAAACCTGCCTTGCACAATACAAGAATAATTTAACATGAGCACCTGAGGCTTATCAATCACTGAAGAATAAGATTCTATTGAAGTCCAACTTGTTCTAGTCTCTCAAGAGTTCACACTGAGTGTGATTTAAGGGGTGATTACAAGAATATACATATTAATAATCAAAAGGGAGGAGTCTTACCATGAAGAAGAACATTTTTCTGAAAGTGTAGTTCAGTTGGTAGAATTAGCATGAGGAAAGGTCTGAGTTTTATACCCAGAACTGTATAAATGGAACATGGTAGACCATGCTTACAATCTCAAAACTGGAGAAGTGGTGTCAGTGAATGCAAACACACACACACACACACACACACACACACACACACACACACACACACACACACACACACACACAAAAACAAAAACAAAAACAAAAAACACACTTCTATGGAGCACACAGCAATATATGTGTGATGGTACTTTTTTTCCTGTCAATAATAAAATATTTTTTCACTTCATGTACCAGTCTTGCTCCACCCCTCCTCCTCTCATCCCAGTTTCACCTATTGCCCATATCTTACTCCTCTGACCAGGGGAGCTGCCCACCCCACCTCCAGTATAGAAATTCACATCAGGATTGAGCACATTCTCTTCCCCTGTGGTTGGACAAGATGGCCTCATCAGATAACAGACTCCATGTCAGAGTAAGCCCCTATTTCCTTACTAGGAGACCCATATGAAGACCATGCTACCTATGGCTTGAATCTGTGGCCTGGTTACAGACCATGCATGGTCCTTGGTTGGAGCTTCAGTCTACTCTCTCTCTCTCTCTCTCTCTCTCATCATCATCATCATCATCATGAAGGGCTATTGTCAAATGCTTTTTGAGAATCTAATGACATGATTGTGTGTTTTTTCTTTTGGTTTATTGAAAGTTGGCTTATGTTGATGGATTTTCATATATTGAACCACTTCTGCATACCTGTGGTAAAGCCTACTTGATCATAATGTATAATATTTTTAATGTTTTCTTGGATTTGGTTTGTGAGTATTTTGTTGAGTGTTTTTTCATCAATATTAATATGTGATACTAGTCTGAAATTCCCTTTCTTTCTTGAGCCTTTGTGTGGTATAAGTATAAGGATGACTGTGGCTCATAAGATGAGTTTGGTAGTATTCCTTCGGTTTCTATTTTGTGGAAGAGTTTGAGGAGTATTGGTATTAGGTTTTTTTTGGAAGTCGGTTGAATTCTGCACTAAAACTATCTGGCATTGGACTTTATTGTTGTTGTTGAGAGACATTTGATGACTGCTTCAATCTTCGTAGGGCTTGTAAGACTGTTTAAACTTTTTATCTGATCTTGATTTAACTTTGGTATGTGAAATCTATCAAGAAAATTGTCTATTTACTTTAGAATTTCCAATTTAGTGTAATATAGGTATTGAAGCATTTTGGCAGTGGCTGTTTTTATGTCTTTTTGGTTTCTAATTTTGTTGATTTTAATACTGTCTTTCTGCCTTTTAGTTAGTTTTGCTAAGAATTTGTCATTCTTGTTGATTTTATCAAAGAACAAACTCTTGGCTTCTTGGATAATTTGTATTGTTCTCTTTGTTTCTAATTTATTGATCTCTGCCCTTAGGTTTACTATTTGAAGCCATCTACTCTTCTATGATGTGTCTGCTTCTTTTTGTTCTAGAGGTTTCAAGTGCTAGTATGGCATCACTCTAATTTCTTTATGAAGACACTCAGTGTTATGAACTTTCCCCTTAGCACTTCTTTAATTCTGTCCCATATGTTTTGGCATGTTGTGCTTTCTTTGTCACTGAATTCTAGGAAGTTTTCAATTTAAAAAAATTTTGTCCCTTACCCAGAGGTCAATGAGTAGGGAGTTGTTCAGTTTCCATGAGTTTGAAGGCTTTCTGTTATATTTGTTGAGTTCCACCTTTAATCTTATATGCTATGATAAGATGAAAGGAATTATTTCATTCTTCTAGTATCTGCTGAGATTTGATTTGTGGCCAAGCATATGTTCAATTTATGACAAGGTTCCAGGAGATACTAAGAAGAAGGTATATTCATTTGTGTCTGGGAGAAACATTCTGTAGCTATCTACTAGATCCATTTTATTCATGACCTCTTTTTGTTTCATGTTATCTCTAGTTTCTGTCTCAATGATCTGTACATTGGTGAGAGATGGGTCTTGAAGTCTTCTACTATTAATGTGTGGTGATAATTGTGAGATTTAACCTTTAATAATGTTTCTTTTTCAAATGTGTGTGACCTTGTATTTGAGGCATAGATCAACAAAAAAATAAATAAATAAATAAAACAACAAGAAATGACTACTGGCAATTTACACAGCAGTAAGTGAAATGGCCAGTGGGTATGTGCAGAGAAGCTTAATGCAATAATTATGGTTGAAATGCAGATTAATATAGTGATACAGGCTTCCTACATCTTCTATTCTTGCAAGCTTAAAAAAGAGGATTTATGTTTACAGAATTTAGGTGTGCAGGAGCAAACCACCTTCATGTGTTCATTTGACAACTGTTAAGAAAGATTTTGAAAAATTAAAAAAAATTCCTTCAGATTTGGATCATCTCTGGGAACAGAAATGAGTACTTTCATTCACCAAGTGAATGCCACCAACATAGTGTTTTGATATAATAGTAGTTATGATACCAAATTTAAGAAAAAGCAACAAAAGGAACTAATTAGTTTCATAGGAATAACGATTTCAGTTCATACTATAATAAATATATAAGTTTATAATGATTATATTACATGTACTTTATACCTTTCATCATATTCACAACTATTTTCTCCTTTTGTTCCTGTTCATGGTCCTGCAGTAGTAATCCTTCTACTTACAAAATGCTCACATGCACATGTGTGTGTAAGTGTATGTGAGTCTCTCTCTCTCTCTCTCTCTCTCTCTCTCTCTCTCTCTCTCTCTCTCTCTCTCTCTCTTTCTCTGTCTCTCTGTCTCTCTCTCTCTCTCTCTCTCTCTCTCTCTCTCTCTCTCTCTCTCTCTCTCTCTCTCTCCTCCTCTCCCTCTCCTCTCTCTCTCCCTCGTCTCCTCTCTCTCTCTCTCTCTCTCTCTCTCTCTCTCTCTCTCTCTCTCTCTCTCTCTCTGTGTGTGTGTGTGTGTCTGATACATATTGTGAAGTTCCAAAGAAAGCAAGGCAAATTGATTGTTAAATGAAGTGCCAATTAATATACCAAAGCAGATGCTGGTTTCCATGCTCCCTCACTATTTGTAGGTCCTCTCTGCTCTTCTTACCTCAGCTTTTCAGGGCATATTTCCTTTTGATTCTCTTTTGTCCTCTTGGCTTGTTCTTTGCTGTCTTGAACTCCTTGCCCTTCTCTCTTATCTTTCTCTGCTGCCATCCCTAACCCCACTCTTTTCTTTCATGGTCTGCTTCAGTCTTCACACTTTCAGATGCCGCCAGCTGTACTATCCTTCATATCTACAATAAACATCTTCTCATCAATCATACCTTAAGGTGGCAGAAGGGAAACAAAGCTTGTGCGTTGGAGAGGTTTAGGGTAGGATGCAGGAATGAGAAAAGCAGAACGGGGTTGAACCAGCCTGCCTTCACCTATGGCTTGAAAGCCATATTATAGTAAATAAAAACTAATTTCATTCCTGATTCTAATGAAATCTCTGTTTCTCAGGGATTGGTCTATGTCCTACCTGTAATCCTAACTACAAATAGTTCTCTACTGCTTATTTCAGGAAAGAACAATCATGTCTCTGATTCAGAAGGTTATTATAATAATCTTGCAATTTCACCTTTGTTTCAAAAAGGTTGCTATGACAACCTTATGACCACCTTGCCACCGTTTTCTTGTTTCAGGAGGTCACTATGACTAACTTGTTATGCTTATGTTCTGCTCCTGTAAATTCACCTATTTTTCCCACCAAATCCCTGATTTACAAATCCCTGACTTCTGAAATATGAAAACCTTTTCTTCCTCATACCCAATGTTGACTTCTTGATCCTTGCCTTAGTAGGAGACTGTGTAAATTAATTTTAAAAGCTTGCTTTAATTAATTACTTCCTTTAATTAGTTTGACCATGATGATTTGCATCTGTGATCTTTCCACTAGCATCTTTGAAATTAAAAAGGGCAGCCAGGATGTGCTTTGATATGCTATTAGGTACCTCTATAGCAACTTGTTTAGGTTTCTTTGTGATCTGATACAGATTAAGCTCAGACTCTACATATGACATAAAAATGCTATGTTTAGCTTTCCTTTAATTGATGCATTTGGATTGTATTTTATTCCTTTGATTGGTAAGCTGCAACCTTTACATCAGGACACTGGCACGGCAATATCATCTGTCATGAGAAACAAGCAGAAGATAAATTTGAGCCTTTGTTCTTTTGGTCTGTATCTTCTGTGTGATGGAATTAAGGTCATGTGCCACTGCATTAGTTTTTATCCGTGCTAATGATTGATTCTAGGTCTCTGTGTACATTACATGAGCTCCCTGTAAATTGAGCAGCATCCCCATCCTAACACCCCAACTTTCATTCACCTGTAGATATATATCACTTTTACCACCACCCTTTATCTTCTTACAAGTAGATAATAGTAATTACAGAATGCATGCTACACAGATATGCAAATTAACATACTTTAATACCATTGAAGGTGATTCTTAGGTATGCTTCATTAACCTTTGCATGCTAAAGCATCTTATAAACAATTGTTTGATTGATAGGTTTGCTGGGTTGGTATCACTGCAGCTAGCAGGAACTGGATCAGGATACACTTGAATGGTATTATGTGCAAATGGAGAGTAATTGGCTTTATTACCAAATTGTAGGTTTCCTATAAAAAATGCGAGATCTAGGTCATACACACAAGTCCACTGATCCCAAGCACCACAACATACACTGTCTTTGCATCTTCATCTTTGACAAGGATTCCACATAAGCGCTGTGAAATATGAAAAGTATTTATTTTAGTAAATTGAAACATCCTGAATTAAGATCTTTTAGTCATTCCAATTATTTTTCTGACTTTATTATTTTTATTTTGTAAATGGTTTATAAGTATTCATATATAAAATAAACATGTATGTAGATGATACATAGATATATGCATAAAAAACACTGTTTGGTGGATAAACTATTACCTCTGCAATCCAGAAAGTCTGGCTAATTCTAGTCTTACACATTGTACTTCTCAGAAATAGTCTTCTTCAGTGATCTCCCCCACCATGTGTGTGGGTATGTGGGTGTGTGTGTATGTATGTGTATGAATGTGTGTTGGGTGTACATGTGTATGTTTGATCATAGAATGGAAGCTTGGAGGTGAACAATGATTGCTATCCATCTTATTTTTGAGGCAGCTTATCTAAGTGAGCCTGGAGATCACTGACTTAACTAGGTTGCCTGCCAATTGACCTCCACAATTCCTGTACTCCACTTCTCCCATGTTTGGATTCCATCAGTTCTTGGGATCTAAACTCCAGTCTTTATGTTTGCATAGCAAAGCTTTTATGGACTGAGTCTTCTACCCAGTCTCCCTCATTTTTATTTTTAATGTCCTTTAGAAGCAAACATTTAAATTTTCCCATGAACCTAATTGATCAAAAATTAACCACTGTAAAGTTAAGTACACTCAGGGAAAACTAAATTGTCTTGAAGAACAAAAGGAAATAGAGTAATGCAAGAACCAGATTCTTAACAAAAAATTTCAGAAATAGTATTCACAGTATATAAAGATGCCTGAAGAAGATTATTATTCTATGCTGCTATGAAAACAGTTAGTTGAAAAGAAATATATATATATATATATACACTATGGCATTTCTAACTCCCATATACATGTGAATATCAAACATGCCATTCTGAGTTCTGTCTAAGTCTTCTTCTTGTCTTTGTCATAGGAGATCCACTACACTCAGACCATTTGTCTCCATTCCAGATACTCCCCTGCCACATCCTATTCTGCTGAGATGTCAGCACACTTGCAGTATATTGGCATTTTCTCATAATACTGAGGTTGATTTTTATTCTCTTCCAAACGACTATTTAAAATTTAGTTATGGGACTACTGTTTTATGTTTTCTTCTGAACCTGTAAAAGCCTTCCAAACTGCTTTTCAAATCAGCGATCTGTGTTGCAATAAGAATTTTCAAGGGTTTTGAAATAACTCAGTAGGTAAAGTGTTTGATGTAGAGGTATGAAGATTTGAGCCACCTGCACAAACTGAACTAAAATACCACATGTTCTTATAATACTTCTATGGTAGATGGAGAATAGAAGATGTCTGGGTCTCATTCACGAACCAGCCAGCCTAGTTGGTGAGTTCTAGGAAGTGAAAAATTTTGTCAGAAAATGAAAACAAAACAAAATCCTACGTTGGTTAATTATTAGGTACAACACCTAAGCTGTCCTCTGGTATTCATGTTTAATATAGATAATATGAACATATATGCACATTTATGCTGACATATGTTTTCATAAGCACATATGCACACACACACATACACACACTGGCCCATTGAATGTATTCTTGGACCCACAACAATGATGCTAATTTTATTCCTACTCTTTGAATAAAAGGATATTTTATGAAATGGGAGCTGAGGTAAGAAGGGCTTTGTGTGTGATGCCTTTTCTTCCAATAGGCTCACATCACAAATTACTACAAGCCAAGTCTACAGTAGAAAAACTAACACAATTTGTCTGTGAGTCCTTATGTATATTTGAAATATGACCTCTTCCCTACTCATCCTCCATACCAGAAATAAGTTTTTCATCTGATTTTATACAAGTACAGGACTTTGTTTTAAATGGTGTCTATAATAATATAAAGTATATGGAAAAATAAAAGAGTAGCTACTCTGATTGAACCTATGCCCTGGGTTATTTTGTTCCTAAGATAGTAGCTTCAGTAAAAAAAATGTAACCAATTGTTCCACTGGAAAGTTCATTTATAATAGAATGTATTTGAAATTGTGTTCTGGGTATTCTACAATCCCTCTGCAATACTAACTGATGACTCCAGAGGACTTCAGTGCCAATCATCTCTAGGCCTCAAAGGAATTTGAGATGAATACGGTACAAAGGCTTTCAAGTTTCTCTAAGAAAGAAATGTGTTTGAAGGTCCCTAATTCTGCTATATCTTTTTAAATTTTTATTAATTTATTCAGATTACAACTCAATTGCCATCCCATCACTTGTATCCTCCTGTTCCTCCCTCCCTCCTGCTTTCATTCTATTCCTCTATCTTAGGTCTATGATCAAGGGGGACTTCCTTCCCCACTATATGGTCATAGGCTATCAAGTCTCATCTTGGTAGCCTGCTTATTCTTTCTGTGAGTGCCACCAGGCCTCCTTACCAAGGGGAAGTGGTCAAATATGGAGCACCAGAGTTCATGTCAAAGTCAGTCCTGGCTCTCCACATAACTGTGGAGAATGTTTTGTCCATTGGGTAGATCAGAGTAGGGGTTCAATGTTTACTATTGTATTGTCGTTGGTTAGTGAAATGGTTTGAGAAGACCATTTTGTGCCCCGATCCACCCATCATGATGTTCTTCTTGTAGGTTTCTAGGACCCTCTGGTTCCTTCTATTTGTCTCAGAAGGATGTGTTCACATCTATCCCAATCTCCTGGTAAGTGAAGATTTTTGTGGGACATGCCTTTTGGGCTAGTGTCCCATTATAAGTGAGTATATACTATGTGAGTCTGCTTCTGGCATAACTCACTCAGAATACCTTGTATTCTTTCAGATCACCATTGTCTAAGCCTGGACTTCAACAACAACAGAAAAAAAAACCCTACACACACATGGAAACTAAACAACTATCTACTTAATGACAACTGGGTCAGGGAAGAAATATCCTGAAATTCAGTGATAATGAAGGAAAAACATAGCCAAATTTGTGGGACACATTGAAAATGAGGGTAAGATGAAAATTCATAGCACTAATTACCTTTAGAAGGAAATTGGAAACATCCCACATAAGAAACCTAACAACACATCTGGAAGCCAAAAAAAAAAAAAAAAAAAAAAAAAAAAGAAGAAGAAGAAGGAGAAGGAGGAGGAGAAGAAGAAGAAGAAGAAGAAGAAGAAGAAGAAGAAGAAGAAGAAGAAGAAGAAGAAGAAGAAGAAGAATCAGAAACACTTAAGTGGAGTAGACTTCTGGAAATAATCAAACTCAGGACAGAAATCAATAAATTAGAAACAAAGAGAACAATTCAAAGAATCAACAAAACCAGGAGCTGGTTCTTTGAGAAAATCAACAAGATAGACAAATCATTAGTCAAACTACTGAAAAGACAGAGAGACACTATCCAAATCAACAAAATCAGAAACAAAAAGGGAGACATAACAGACACTGAAGAAATACAAAGAATCATACGATCCTACTTTAAAAGCATATATGCCACAAAATTTGAAAATCTAAGGGAAATAGACAATTTTTTGATTGATTCCACTTCCCAAAATTGAATCAAGATCAGATAAACAAATTAAATTGTTCTATTTGTCATACAGAAATAGAAGCAATGATTCATAGTCTCCCAACCAAATAAAGCCCAGGACCAGATGGGTCAGCGCAGAATTCTACCAGACCTTTAAAGAAGAGCAAATACCGTTACTCTTCATGCTAATCCAAAACATAGAAATAGATGGAAAACTACCAAATTCATTCAATGAGGCTGCAGTCATGTTGATACCTAAACCCCACGAATTCTGCTATCTCTTATACAAATTGTGATTGGGTCTATTCTTGCCTACAGATGCTTTGAATTGAAGCGGTGCATCTATCAAAATATCTAGGATATAGAATGGAAAAGAAGAGACCACTGTGGGCTTGGGGATGTAGTCAAGATATCTGACTGCAGTTATAAAATGTTCATGAGTGCTAAAACTATGTATTGATTTGGAAGTCAGCAATTAAGCTCCATTAGCAGGAAATTTTCCCCATTCTCAAGATTGTAGTGGTTATATAGATTGACAACTGGAGAAGCTATACAATAGTTTAGAAAACAAAGTTCTATAACTGATGGAGAGTCTTTTTTAATTAAAATTTTTTAATTAATTTATTCTTGTTACATCTCAATGTTTATCCCATCCCTTGTATCCTCCCATCCCCCCCCCATTTTCCCATTATTCCCCTCCCCTATGACTGTTCCTGAGGGGGATTACCTCCCCCTATATATTCTCATAGGGTATCAAGTCTCTTCTTGGCTACATGCTGTCCTTCCTCTGAGTGCCACAAGGTCTCCCCCTCCAGGGGACATGGTCAAAATTGCAGGAAAATGCATGTCAGAGAGTCTTTATGTTAGATTTATGGAGTTGTGAAGATCTTTTCTGAATATGTGAAACACCATTTCATGATATGAGGTCCTGGACTCTCTCTTTCTCTCTGTCTTTGTCACTCTCTCTCTGTCTCTCTCTCTCTCTCTCTCTCTCTCTCTCTCTCTCTCTCTCTCTCTCTCTCTCTGTGTGTGTGTGTGTGTGTGTGTGCTCAAGAACTACTACCATGTACAGAAGAATGAATCAAATTTCTTGGAGGAGGAGTTATACATATTTATCAGCTGAGAATTGAAGACTCAGAACTCTTAATCTCAGAGCCGTCACTCCAACCTCAGGAATAACAATTCTTATCTAATCATATTACATGAAGTTTGAATGAGTAAACTGTTGATTGATACTTAATACATATTGTGGGTGCAGTAACTGATTGTCTTCACTTTTAACTACTACATATTTCAGTCTTTGCCTCTCATTGTAAAAAGACTATCTGATGACTGGTTTTTTAATATCATGGCAAAGAAAGTTATCTTTTTGGTTATTGCTTCTATCATGAATCCAATTCCATTTTATATTTTTTCCTTTGTTTTTTATATATATATATATATTTAATTAATTTATTCTTGTTACATTTCAATGTTTATCCCATCCCTTGTATCCTCCCATTCCTTCCCCCCCCCCATTTTCCCATTATTCCCCTCCCCTATGACTGTTCCTGAGGGGGATTACGTCCCCCTATATATTCTCATAGGGTATCAAGTCTCTTCTTGGCTACTTGCTGTCCTTCCTCTGAGTGCCACCAGGTCTCCCCCTCCAGGGGACATGGTCAAATGTGAGGCACCAGAGTACGTGAGAAAGTTGTACCACACTCTCCACTCAACTGTGGAGAATATTCTGACCATTGGCTAGATCTGGGAAGGGGTTTAAAGTTTACCTCCTGTATTGTCCTTGGCTGGTGCCTTAGTTTGAGAGGGACCCCTGGGCCCAAATCTGCCTATCATATTGTTCTACTTGTAGATTTCTAGGACCCTCTGGATCCTTTTATTTTGCTGTTCTCCCATGCGTGTCTCATTTAGAGTCCCAATAGGATGCCTTCCCCTCTGTCCCAGTTTCCTGGTAAGTGAAGGCTTTCGTGGGACATGCCCCTTGGGCTAGTATGCAGATATAAGTGAGTTTATACCATTTGATTCTTTCTGCTTCTGGGTTAACTCACTCATTATGATCATTTCTAGCTCAATCCATTTATCCACAAATTTCGGGAATTTTTTGTTTTTAATAGCTGAGTAGTATTCCATAGTGTATATGTACCACAGTTTCTTTATCCACTCTTCTACTGAGGGACACTTAGGCTGTTTCCATGTTCTGGCTAAATAGAAGCAATCATCGATGGTCTCCCAACCAAAAAAAGCCCAGGGCCAGATGGTTTCAGTGCAGAATTCTACCAGACCTTTAAGGGCGAGCTAATACCGATACTCTTCAAGCTACTCCAAAAGATAGAAATGGATGGAAAATTACAAATTCATTCTATGAGGCCATAGTCTCATTGATACCTAAACCTCACAAAGACTCAAGAAAGAAAGAGAATTTCAGACCAATTTCTCTTATGAACATAGATGCAAAAATACTAAATAAAATACTTGCAAAACGAATACAGGAGCACATCAAAGATATCATTCATCATGACCAAGTAGGCTTCATTCCAGGCATGCAGGGATGGTTTAATATACGGAAATCCATCAATGTAATCCACCATATAAACAAACTGAAAATAAAAAACCACATGATCATCTCCTTGGATCCAATTCCATTTTAAATATTACTGATGCTTTGTAATATAAAATTAGTCTATTGAGAACAATGCTGATCAAATACTATGTGTTATATTAATAGTAAATATAAAATTAGTATTAGTGTATGTATGTGCAGTTATATACATATATATTTATCTCTGTATACACACATATGTGTATTTATCTCTTTATACACATACTAATATACATACATACACATATATATGCATATGTATATATTACAGCTTATGATTTATGTAACATTAATTCCAATTGCAAATATTGAAATTTTAAGGTATTGGTTGTTTGTCCAGATCATCTCAGAAAATATTTGTTCATTTGGATACATGATGTTAGTAGCTGATCAGTGTAAAACAACAACATAGCCTTTCCTATGTAGGAGTGCTAGTGCTTTCTCTCATGACCTCACTACTGGTGTGTTATGCATATTATACATGTTAGATTCTGTGGAGTTAGATTTCTGTATCAACAACTAGTGTGAAAGTGAAGTAGGAATTTGGGTTGTTCTTCCTGTCACTCAGAGAAACCAATGAACAGAGACAGGATTAAATCATACAATTGTATTTTATCCAAAGAGTATGCACTCTGATAAGGGAGTGGAATAATATTTGTTTTCTGTCTTCTTGTCAGACAGCACATTGTAGAGAAAGAAGGTTAGGATATAATCAGTCAAACCCTCTGGAGCTCAGCTTTGACATTTAATCGTGTGCTCAAACATTTTTTTGAGACTTTTGATATCTGTGTTTCTTTTGCTGTCCTCTCTTCTACTCTTCCCCCAATCTCTGGATGTATGATCTCAGACACTGTTTGAACTGCAGAGTCAAGTATGTTTCTGCTAGTATTAACCCTGTATCTCTGGGTATCTGGAGGGGTGGGGTAATGCAGAACAAGCCAACTAATAACTGTGTTTATGTGCTAAGTTAGTTACAACATGTATATGTGGATTGATTTTTCCTATGTCACACACAAATAGGGCCTATTAACACAGAATATTAGAGTACCCAGTCATTCCTTCTCTTTCCTACCAAAAGTAAGCTCTATGAACCTCCCAAGTATTACTCTCAAAATGTTCTCAGTGTGGTTTCTACAAGTTACATCCATGAAGTCTGTTCACAAGGTTGAACAAATTGAGTGAGCATGACAATAAGAATAACTCAGGAAGGACAGAGTGGGCATTAGGCTACAAAGAGGTAAAGAATACATGAAGTCTACCTTAGGTAACAACAGTCTCAACCCTAGTTCCAAACATAACTCCTCCCCCTACCTAAGGAATCTTGATTTAACATGTGAATTGTGTGAGTGCAGAGACAAATGCAATTGAAATTCTTGATATGGAGATTGCAAGAGAGCTCAGCTAATAAAACTCTTGTCTTGCAAACACAAAATCCTGATTTCATCTCCATAGAACCTACATAAAAAATCTTGGTGGACTAGTGTGCACTAATAATCCCAACTATAGCAATATGGTAGTTGGAAACAGGTGGGTGCCTAGAATTTTGACCGACAGCCTAGTCTACTTGGTAAAATTCTAGTTCAAGGCCCAGTATCAAAAAATATATTAAATGTATGAGAGAAGCAATACTGAAAATTGTCCTATAACATCTATACACATGAGCTCTAAAACCTGTACACACACACACACACACACACACACACACACACACACACACACAAAGTAACTTTGATCATTGTGGGAAGGTGAGATCAGGGAAGCTATACCTACTTCTGTCTATTCTTCATTTTTCACATGATGATCCAAGCACAGAGGTCTGGGAAGTGCACTGAAGAGTTGGAGATACCCTTTGGACTTTGTGGAGACACTGAAGAGGATTCCACAGAACACTATTAATGTTGAGCACAAGATATCAAAGGTCAGGCTTAGGTATTGATGAGTAGCAACTGAGTCCTAAGCAGGATTAGGAAAATGACACTTTCTTAGAATTGCTGAAATGAAGGCCCTAAAGCAGTACTAGTTTTATTGGGAAATAAGACAAACTCACTCTCAGGCCAATTATACCTATGAATGTAGAAATCATTGATGCTCCACATACATACTGCTGTTGAAGAATGTTTGCTCTGGAATGAAACACTGGAAGCACACTGAAGCTGAGTTTGCATGTATGCTTTCTGTCTTCAAAGGAAGAACTCATTGCATCAATATTATCTGCTTGACCACTCAAATATTTGAGCTCTGTCTTTAATATTGAAGATTGTGTAGACTATTGTCTGTCTAATAATATATAAAGTAGTACAGAATTTACTGGGCAGCAGGGAGACACAAATATATAGGATAAAAATACAGATGTGCTGCTTTTTTAATTTCTTGGTGAATAACTAGTATAGTGGCTGCAAGATAGCACAACTCTTACCAGAGGTCTTTAGTTTCACTATAATAAGAAGTAGATGAGAACAGAGTATATCCCTCAGGGATAAGTGAAATAAAAAGCACTGCTCCCACTAGGACACAGAAAACACTACACTCTGAGGAGATGGTCTAGTGGATAAAATGACTGACATCCTTTGTGGTGAACTGTGTTTGAACCCCCCAGAATGCATAGAAACAGTTGTATACAGTGCCAGGAGTTTATAAATTTGGTGCTAGGGCTCACTGCATGGATACTCTACCCAGATGGATGAGCTTGGGTCTTGATGATAGACACTGTGTTCTGAAAGGCTCATATATTTGAATGTCTTGTTCTCAGTTGGTGAACTTTTTAGGAAGAATAGATGCTGTGACCTTGTTGCTGTGAGTATGGCTTTGGAGGATGTGTGTCAGTTGGGAGTAGGTTTTGAACTTTGTAAAGCACATACGAGGCCAACTCTTCTCCTGTCTCTCACTCTTGCCTATGGAGCAAAATGTAGCTCCAAACTACTGATTCAGTACCATGCCTACCTCCCTGCCAGCATGCCTCATGCCATGATTATGGATTAACCTCTGAAACCATAAAGCACCCAATTAAGTGATATGTTTTATAAATTGCCTTATTGCTGGTGGTTCTTTGCATAAATAGAATAGTAGTTAAAATATTCTCTCTTAAAATATAAGGAAAGACTGATGGAGAAAGACATCTACTCTCAACTTTTGATCTCTACATTCCCAGACACACATGGACACATGTACTCATATATACACATGCAGTCAGCTCTACAAACAAGGAAAAAGTGATTCGCTTTGAATGAAGTTGTTGATTGCATTTGGAAGAAGTTTGAAAAACTACTAAGCTGCTTCAAAAGTTGGGGGTTTTGATATTAATGTTTATAAATAAAACAAGGACATATTTTTCCTTAATTACTTGTGACACGGTGCACAGATTTTTTTAGGGTACGTTTTATAATAGATGCTTTGTTTCCCTTGTTATAGAATATTATTTTAATCTGTGTTATTCATCATGGAAAAACTATTAAATAAAGGAATGTTGGAAAGAGATAGTGAAAACATTATTGGAAGTTGCTATGCCTTTGAGTAAACTCAAATTTGAAATTTCTTGCTTTGAGAGCTCAGGAAAATCATATAACCTCTCTACATGCCAATTCATTTATCTAACAAAAATTGTAACTGTCTGGTCTTATTATTCAATTTCAGATCTAAAACTGTATTCTAAAACATATTTTCATTAATAAAATAGATTTTTCTGTCTCCCTCTTTTCCAAGTATGAAAAGTGTGAAACCTATTATAAACTCAACCGGAAAAAAATCACATTACTTGAACTTTCTGATGAGATAGAATTGGAACACTTCTTTGGCTATTCCAGAGGGAAGAAAAAGATAAACAGGTGAATGACAGAAGATGAGGCTAATAGAGAGGGGCAGTTGTTTGATTTGTGTTTAGATTGAAGTTTGGAAATAAGCTGAGGGGTCAGAAAAAGTTTAGCGGTAAGGCTTTTTTTTGCCTTCTGGGATTTAGTCAAAGCTTAGATAGTGTGAAATTTTTGTGTAGATCTAGAAATGAGCAATCTTCTGGCTGCAGGGATGTGCTAGTGTTGTTGCCTGCAGCCACAATCGCTAATAAGCTGGGATTAATTGCTTTTGCTAAAAAGTCATATTAATAGTGAAAAATAGAAAAAATATGTTAATTCGATGGGTCCCAACAGGAGAAGGAATGATGAAGTCCAGAGGCCTGCAAGTGCATATTTTTGGGAATGGATATTAGGTTTAAGATTAAATACAAGGGACAAATTATGAATAATTAAGCACACTGACAAGCTGTGGCCCTGCTCATGATTGACCCATCAAAGACTGGAGTCTCTTGTATGAAATGTCCCCATTGTGTATAATCTATTTCCCTTTTTTAGAGAAAAGTCACCTCTATTCCCCCCCCGACCCTCAGTGGGCACCAGGCTCCAGAGTTTTCTTCTCCCAGAATGAGAATCCTGGAGAAATTCCAATTCCCAGGGGAGCTGAAAATCTTAGTTTCTTTTCCCACTTCTGTAATAAAATATCATGCTTAGAGATAACTGAGATTTCTCCAATTAATAATATCCAGATATCTCCTGCCAAGAATATTGTCACACCCACAATTAAGATAGGTTTTGCCACAGCAATTAATGTTATCAGGATAAAGCACCCAAAAGCATAACCAAAGGTCCGTCTTCCAGGTGATTCCAGATTGATTTAAGTGGACAATTAACTTCAACATTTTGTTTTGACAGATGAGATATTTAGACTGAGTGAGACTCCATTCCTTACAGGTATAATGGCTATGTAGGGACATAACTACAGAACTATGTTACTGTTAATAGAGTGTGACAATATTGGCATATTAGATACATGGCATTTTCTGATGACTTAACTCCTTACAGTGTTTATTGTGGTTTTGTGTCTTATTAGTTCAAGGTATTAGATAGAAATCTATAGATGCATTTGGAAATAAAGAGAAGAAAATTGGCATCTCCATGAGCAGAGTTGTTCTCTAATCAGAACAGTTAAAGGGCTGAAATCACTTATGGGAAGGACATTGTGCATGGGCTCCTGGGGTTTAGGGGTTTTATAGAATAAAAAAGAAAATATTGTTGTACAGTGGCTGGTTTGCCACATCTGAAGCCATATCCATAAGGAGGTTCCTTGATGCTCATTACCTTCTTTGAGGCAGGCTGGGTGTTTCCAGCAGTCAACCTATCTCAATTTTAAAGAATTCTCAAAACAATAAAAAAATATTTTATGCCACATTCTGAAGGTCTCTGAGTGTTTTGAAGACTTAATCTAAATATTTTACCATTAAGTATTTTACCTCTATTGAACCTAGCACATATATTCTTGTGATACAATTTATTAGTATTTGACATGACCATGAGTTGATAGATCAAAAGTTAACTTTTATTACTTATTATCCTAAACAGCTTAGCATAGTATTTTCAAAATATTGAAAATAAATCTTGTATCATAATTGAGTTGTAAGGAAACAATACTCCATATTAGTGTAGAATTCTTTTATATAGTATATGAAAAATAATTTCTAATTAGACTTCTATAAAAATGAATTTAAAATAAACACATTTTACACTAACGTACAAAATTCTATACCAATGAATTAATAACATTGTGAGTAACAAATAAGGCCTTAAATGGAAGAGTAGATTTAATAATCTACATTTTGTCCTATCATCCCTATATAATTCTATATTCTTGGAGAGAATTCCCTGAGTCCAATCTTGTTCTCTCTCTGAATGTGACCAATAATAACATAACCAACTCCCATTTAAAATAAGCATCATAGCCCAAAACCTCACACAGCCCCTTTAAAGAAAATAGGCTGTCATTCTCTTTTTAAGGCTTTTTCAGACTGATTTAGGACAAATAATACCTATGTAGGGGCCCAAATAAAAAATGAGAAAATAGTTAAACCAGTTAGAGATAGCATTTGTGGTTCAGCCTCTAAATATTGAGACATTCCAGGATTAATAAAAGTCCTATGTAGAATAATCAGAAATGCTGGACCAATTGGCATCAGGAACATTTTTCAAAGCTGTCCTGGGAGCTCTTCGGTTCTGATGAAAAACTAACTGAAGCACTTGTGGCTGGAAGAGGAAGAATGCAGGATTTAAGCATCTTAGCATGTTGGAGGATGAATGATGTCAGGTCTGATCCAGCATCAGTGTCGGGTCTGGTTATTTTGTTATGAAAATATATAATTTCTCACAAGCATTATATAGTTCTAAAACTGTGAATACACGAGGTGTTCAGGATGCACAGAACAATGAAGACTGGTTCTATAGTTTCAATTCATGTACATATAGACTGACTTAAGTTAGCAGTCTCCCTTTCATCCAGGTGTGTTTCATTTTGACCTATTTCAAAGAGGAAGTATAATATTGCCATTACCAAAGAACATACAATTATTATCTAATTGAAACCAAAACAAGATTTTATAGTTCTAAATGCTCTTCTTGAGGGTCTGTAGCACCTGATGTCTAGGCCAGACTGCTTTCTGTTTCTGGAGAAAAATATACTTTGTATTAGAGACAAAAAGGCCATCATTTGAACTGGAATTGGAGTTATAACCCATTGTAACCTGTCAATATTATTCTGGGAACAAAACTTGAGTTATCTAAAAGAAGAGCAAATATACTTAATGGCTGAGCCATCACTTCAGCCCTTCCTAACCATTAACAAAATTATGTGGACTTCCAAAATGGTGGCAGCTAGATTGTACTGTATCAGAATGGCAGAAGTTCAGAGACTATGGTTACAGTAAGTAACCTTGTGTCTGACGCCAAAACATGAATGTTGCTGTTTCCTGGATGGAAGAGGACATCCCAGGTGCTGGAAACAAAAAGTTCTTTGTCCTCTGTGGCCATCTCTTGGGCTCTGAAGTGTGCACAGTCCCAGGCCCGTGGTGCTTGCATGGTGCTTTCCATTTAACCAAGTTTGGGCCCGTTGAGGCAGTGGTGCTGTGTTCTAGCAACCAGAACTCAGATTCCTCACACCTAAGATTCCTCCCACTCCCCTGTGTGCTGCTCCTGGACACTACAGTCAGTATCCCAACCTCAATGCATTTTTCTAGTAGTCCCAATGAGTAGACCATCTGGAGAATATTAAAATATAGGATACTAATTCCAAAATTGCAGATCTTAGTAGAATCTGAGTGCCAGGAGCTCAGTACCTGCTTAGCCAGCAAGCAAAGCCTGACATTCACTGTGAGGCTGACTCTGGAATGCCAGTGTCCACTCATGATCTTCCTGATCTGCCTAACCAACCTGGTACCCAGTGAGCAGAGAAGTGAGCTGTATGTGGGATCCAAATACAAATTGTCCACCATCTAGAGAAGGTTGTGAAAATAAATAGGAGCTAAAGAAGGAAAATAAATACAGGAAAATACAATCAAAGAGGAGAATATGAATAAAACTGTTTAAGATCTAAAAATGCAAATTGAAGCAGTAAAGAAACCCAACCTGAGGCAACCCTAAAGAGAAAAAAAGCTAGGGAAGAAAACAGAAACTCTAGACACAAGCATCAGCAACAGAATGCAAAAGATGGAAGAGATAATTTCAGGTGTAGAAGATAATACTGAAAAAAAAATCATTACAACAGCTGAAGAAAATTGAAATCTAAACAGTTATTGACACAAATAATCCAAGAAATCTGGAAAACAATATAATGACCAAATCTAAGGATAATCTGAAAAGAAGGCAAAAACTCCCACCTCCAATGTCCAGAAAATACAGGCAACAAAATCATAAAAGAAAACTTCTAAAAAAAGAAATGCTTATAAGTGTATAAAATGCTTACAGAATACAAAATAGATTGGAACAAACAAGAAAATGTGCCACATAATAATCAAAACAATAAGTATACAAAAATGAATAATATTAAAATCTTCAAGGGTAAAAGGCAAAGTAATATATAAAAGCAAATCTACCATAATTATTCTTGTCTTCTCACAAGGAAATCTAAAAGCCAGGAGGGCCTATGTATCTATCATAGACACAAAGAGACAAGAGGTGTCAGCTCTAACTACTATACCTAGAAAAACATTTAATCACCATAGAAGGAGAAAACAATATATCCTGTGATGAAAACAATTTTTAACAGTATCTATCTACATATCCAGACCTACCAAAAAAAAACTAGAAAGGAAGATCCAATGCAAGGAACCTAATTATATTGATGAAATGACAATAAATAAATAAATGGACATCTGAAAACCAAAATAAGGGACACACAAACACACACAACATACACAATAAATTAAAAACAACAAAATACTAACTCTCATGGTCCATTTGTATATTTCTTCCCTTAATCAGTCTTACTTAATATATTTGCAACTCCATATCTATTTTCATATATACCTGATTATTATTATTTAAAATGTTTTATGTGTGTGTGTGTGTCTGTGTCTGTGTGTGTGTGTGTGTGTGTGTGTGTGTGTGTGTGTGTGTGTGTGTATCATGTGCATTCCGATGCCCACAAAGACTAGGAAATGATCTCAGTTCCTCTGGGGGGAAAAAGGATGTACTCCTAAATAATGAGCTTTCTCTCCAACCCTCATTTAAATTAATTATTCTTTTTATTAAGAATGTGATAACTATCAAATCTCATCTCTATTTTCATTCAGAAATTTCACAAATACAAATAGCCAAATCACTATGAATGTAACATTTATATAACTCCTGATTGTCTCATGGTTCTTCCGGCAGTATATGGTTTATTTTATTCATGTGTAATAATATAAATGTATATGTTAAATTAATTAAAAATATTGAATTGTACTAGAAATTTGTTTAAATATGTCCATTTACCATAATTTGAGAATTTGTTGAAAACTTTTGATTCATAAATGCTGTTTTTCACTAATAAAAATTAAACTATTGAACAGACTTTATTTTATAAAAAAGGAATCTGATAATTGATGCTGTCATGGAAATTTTTTATTTCTTCACAGATAAAGACAGCTGTTATTTTCCTTGAGTGAAGACAGACATTCTCACTAGAGCATTTTACTCATTGGATGATTTAATTTTTTCATTTCAAACTGGTGGGATACACTGAAGGCTTTGATCTTTAAAAAAAAAAAAAAAAAAAAAAAAAAAACCTACTTTATTTGCTATTCTTTAACGATGCTACTTTCCTTCCAACCCACCTACTGTAGATAGGAGAGAAAGAAGTTTAATAGGGTCTGAAGAAATAGACCCTTTTTAGACTCAGTTTCTTGAGACAATTACATACACTATTTGTCATCAGGATTCCAGAAGTTGCATTAAACAGTAAGCCTGGAGTTCATCAAAAGCAATTGCAACCAGAGTATCCAGACCCTGGAACTTTGAATGAGTCCCTGGAGTGTTTTTCTGGAGGCTTCCAGGAAGAAGTCTGTGTCTACGGAGAGTTGGACTTCTGCCAGGGTTCTAAGATCCATATACAGTGAAGAGAAGAAAAAGGGAAGTTGTTGTGAGCTGAAAGCCGCTTGAAGGAGCAAGCAGTCTGTGAGCAGGGGCTTACCTGAGATTCTTACTGGTTAAAAGACCTCTTATTGAACAGGGGTATTCCCAACAGTGTGGGGATAAAGGAAAGTCTTTTCCAGAAGGATAAAACTAGCCAATAATAAAGTGTTTAGTCTCTGAAACTACAAAATTTTAATATCTCCACAATACTGAATTTCCAATAGGTCCATCAGTCTCTGTAGACAGACTTCTTCCTGGAGTTTTTTTTCACAGCCAGTCACAGCTTCATTTAGAAACTTTTGTTCACATATCATTTGGATTCAAATTTTTATGTGTCATACCAACAGGTGAATATTTATATAACTATAATATTGTGAAAGAAATCAAGCCAATAACAAAAACAAAAGAGAACTACTGAACTATTCAAGCCATTCTTTTTAAAAAGGTATTTGATCATTTTTGTTGATGTATATGTATGTGCATATATTGTGTGTGTCTTTGTGTGAGGATATGTGTGCATGTACACCAGGGCTTACAGAGGCCAGAGAATTGTGCTGTCCTGGTGCTGAAATTTCAGAAAGATTTTAGTGTTTAGATTGGGTGTTGGGAACTGACTTCTAGCCATTGGCACTAGCAGTTATTGGTCCTATCTGCTAAGCCAATTCTCTAACTACTGAAGTTAACTTTTAAAAATTTATGTTTATATTTATATTTGAGTTATGTGTATCTTTTTCTTTACCTGTTGGCTGAGGAGGCAAGAAGACATTGTCAGATTCCTTGGAACTGGATTTTTAGATGATTGTGAGCCATCATGAGGACACTGGGGATCAAGCCAGATATTCTGCTAGAAGAACTAGTCTTTATTATTGGGACATCTATCTCTCTCCATGAAATTTTCTTTAAGTAACATTTTGGTTGCTATTAGAGAAATATAGTATTGACATTAAGAGCACATTGTCCTTATAACATTAAAGTAGTATACATTAAAAACATCTTTGAGTAACAATATTAAGAAGAATAATAATATAACAAGTTGAAATACTTATAAATATCAATAAACTCACTGTTGTATTGTTGTTGTATTGGAGGCTTACTGCTTGTGTCTTTGTTATCCTAGGCCTAGTACTGGAAGCTTCTAGATACTGTATAATCTAATCTATCCCTATAATATTTTCAACTAATGTGGCTTACTGCTGAATAAACTCATCATTTCCAGTTCTTTCTGAACTGTGGGACACTAGATCAACTCAGCTGCTCTGTCTCAAACTCTTCTCCTACTTAACTGATTCAATTTGACTTCTCTCTAAGCTTCTCACTGAATTGGCCTTATACTAACTTTGGCAATTCATTCTAGTTTTCTGGCTCCTTCTCATTCTCTGGCTTTTTTCTTTTAACCTGTGTTGAGCTTGTTCTCTCTCTGCAACCTTTCTCTGTACAATTCTTCAGGTAAGCCTGCCTCTGTATTCCATGAACTGAACAGCCACAAACTCAACTCCAATGTACTATCTCTCTCAACTTGCTGCCTCAATCAAACTCACCTAACAGAACTGACAAGCACTCAGAGGTATGTAAGCATCTCTCTCCTGAGTGCTGGGATCAAAGGCAAATTCCACACACATTGACCTACATTTTTCTTTACCTAAAACTTTCTTTATGCCAGGCTGTCCTTTAACTCAGAGATCTGCTTGTGTGGTACTAAAAGTGTGTCTATATTCTAGCTCGCTCACACAGACCTAGACTATCTTTTGATGTGATCTCTTACCAGAGCAGCCGTGCTCCAATTTAACATTCCTTTACAGTATATTTTTAATTAAAATTCAAAATTTTAGAAGGAACACTTGAAGGTATACTTATATTGATGTGTAAATTTTGTTTTTTATAAAAATGCAAAGCTCTGTCAGAACACCCATTATTTTCATGCCTTCACATTCTTTAAGGTTTTTAATGTTAATGTAAATAAGGAGTAAAACCCTTTTTAAATGTATCAAACTGAAGAGACATTTTTATTTAAATATTGCAAAAAATTGAAAGTAATTCTTTTTACCCACTGGAGATCTCATTCATACATATTTAGGGCTGATATAAAAGTCTTTAGTATCACTACCACTGTGACATCTGTATCAAATACTTCTGATGAAAATTTTCTTAACTGTAAGAATAATATAATTTTGCATACAATATGATATTGCTTTTCCATTGTGTTTCCACTCACACTATGCTACATTAACGCTGATAGATTGAAGTTCATCAGGAACTTCTCAGCCTATGCGACACTGGTTCCCATTAAGCAAGATACATAAATGCTAAACCATTCACAAGCCAGACAGACATCTCTTATGAATTATAGTACACTCCAGAGATTTGCAGAAAACTTGCTATAAATAACGAATATTAGATTGGCAGATATGGGTGATGTTTACAAAAGTAATGACATTACTAGAGTGTAACTTCGTGAACCAATGCATTTTCTGGAAGTACTTACCAGGAATATGTACTTGAGTTTACTTACAGGCAGATGAATGTTTCAGAGTCAGCTGTATTACCAAAATTATAGATGACACCTCACAGAAGATACAATTCTAAGCACTATGCATGATGTGGAAGGAGCTAGGAAAATTTCCTAATAGCTCAGCTGTATGGCAAGGCTCAGCAGCAACAATAACCCTCCCCTACAACAGTAAATATAACCTTGGGGAGTGCTCTTGTGACTATTCTTGTTAACTATCCTGCCCTTATAATGTTTGTTCACTCCTCTGTCTTGGGTGCCCCTTCTCTTTCCAGGAGAAGTATTTCAATATGGACAAAAATGCCACAGAAAAGCGGCCATGGTAGCAATAACAACATGTACATACACTTTTTTTTAACTGATTAGAGGAGTCATTCCTTTGTAAATAGTGTTGACTGTGGTATTTAAAAAAACACATATTAGTGATATCGGGTAATATCAGATAAGAAATGTCCTGATAAGGAGAATACACAGAAACATATGACTTTCTAGTAGAAGCAATATCACACTTGGAGTTGCTAGTGCACTATCTGTGAAGAACAGGCACAGGCTAACATGAACTAGTGCTAAGAACAAGGAGAGGACACTGGTGATAGACTTGGGGGATTTATACAAAATTTTACTACTTTTGGGAGTTTAAGTTTTTTCTATTTTAAATTATTTTTCATACAGTATATTATGTTCATATTCTTTTTCCCTCCCCCAACCAACTCTTCCTTGATCCTCCCTCTCTCCTTCTCATGCTACCTCATGCTCTTTATCTATATCTCAAAAGGCAAAACTAAACTAAAATAAAATAAATAAACAAAAATGTAATCAGACAATAATATCCAAACAAAACTATACAAAAATAAAAGCTGAAACAAGACAAAACAAAACAGAACATTCAATTTTGTGTTGGCCAATTACTCCTAGTAGGGGACCTGGCCAGCATGCAGTTGATGCATCCAGTGACATACAATTGGGGGAAACTGTCATTAGTTGCAAATAGCTTCTTGACTAATGATATGGCATTTAGTCTACATTCTCTTCTCATTGAGAGGACTTTTTTTAAATCTGGTTTTAATCTGTGTTAGTATTTTTTACACTGCCATAGTCTCTTGGAGTTAATATGTAAATCAGTCTTGTGTCTGGCAGATGGACTTTTCTAGAAGTGAGGTACCACTTCATGTTCTTACAGTATTTTTTGGTGTAGTTGGACTCATGAGGGATACTTTTGATAGAAATGCCTCTCCCATTCCCAGTTTTTCAGTGTTCATTGTTCAGTTCTGATCTATGGTTACATTACTATGACACTGAGAATAATTTGCTAGCATGTTCCCGATAGCACCAGATTTTCCCTTAAAGTCCATAAGCTATCTACTCTGGAGTTCTTGATCACTTTACCAGTGTCAGGTAATGGGTTCCAGTTCAGATGTCAGGCCTTAAATACAATAAAAGTGTGTTTGGGTATTTCCATAACATTTTGCCCCTATTGTACTAATATATTTAGCATTCAGATCACTATTGTATATCATAAGATTTGTAGTTGAATGATATTAATGATTATCTTTCTCCTACAGCAGCAGTACCACACAGAATCATGAATGATAATCAGTGGGATAAATCTTCTAGTTGGGTAACATATCTTTCCCCATTTTCAATGATACAAGTAAGCCCGTTCATCAGCAATAAGGTCTTATCATCTAGTAAGACTAACCAAAAGCCTTGATCATAGGTTGGAATGACAGGGATGGGGAGGTCTATGTGACCCAGATTGAAACACAATGGAACCCATTCCTGTAACTGAATGATTAGTGTGGTGTCATAAGGTGTCTAGTGGGGACACTGTATACCCCGTTTTATGCTGATACTATTTAAATTCCTTTTATGTATGTACAGTAGTAGGTTTCCATGTGCATTTTTAAAGGCCTCTAGTGTTAATTAGAAGGAAACAAAATTGTTACTCCAAATTCTGTATCTTTCCTATATAAAAATTGCAAACACACTTAAAAAACATATAGTAAATTATCTTTTGAAATAACCTCAAAAAGCTAAATATCTTCAGATGCCACTATCCAAGCTAGCTGAAGCCTTGTATAATAAAAACTTCAGCTTTATATTAAAACTAACGTAAACAATAAAAATAGCTAGAAAAATCCCAAATAATATAAACTTTTGTATATATCACCATTCTAGATTTCAAGTTACAATACAGAGATGTTGTATTTAATCCAGTATTATATTGACATGAAACCAGACATGTTATCAATAGAACATAGTTGAAGAACCAGATATAATTCCCAATGCTATGGATACATTTTTTGCTAACAAAGCATAAACTACACATTCTAAAAACAAATCATCATGGATTTAGAAAAATATAAATAAATTTATACCCCTACACAATACTCAAATCCAAATGGATCAATTATCTCAAAATAACACCAGGTACACTGAATGTGTTAGGAGATAATGTGAAGAAATACCCTGAAGACATTGACAGAAGACTTTCTCAACAGAATACTAATAATGTAGAAACCAAGATCAATAATCTATGTAGGGGAATCTCATGAAACAGAAAAATTTATGTATTTCAAAATACACCATTATTGGGAAATGCATCAGCCTATAGTATAGGAAAAACTGCCAAGTATTTACATACAAAACATTTGTTAGTACCTAGATTATGTAAGGAACTAAAAAGTTGAACACCCTGAAACCAAACAACCCAATAAAAATTTGAGTGGAATTTCAAGTAGAGTTACCAATGTGTGAAATATAAATGATTGAGAAACAACAAAATATTCAAAATTCTCAGCCATCAACAAAATGTAAATTAAAACTACTTGGAATTGTTATCTTACTCCAGTCAGAATGACCAAAAATCAATAAGACCAATGACAGCATATGTTGATAAGGATGTGGGAAAATAAAAATACTTATTTATTGCTATGGTAATGCAAACTGGTACAATCACTTTGGAAATCACTTTTGTGGTTTTTCAAGAAGCTAGGAATCAATCTACATCAAGATTCAGCTATGTCACTTTTGTACATATACCCAATGGACTCTATATTTATTACATGGATACTCATTCATCTGTACTCACCCTAGCAAAAAATCGAAAAAAGCCTAGCCTAAGTTCATTAGCTGAATTGATAATTAAAATATAGTATATTCACACACTAACATGTTATTAATTTGTGAAGAAAATGAAATCGCAATTTTTGTACGTAAATTAATTGAATTAGAAAAAAAAGTCATCCTCAATGAGAAACACAGATCTAAAAGAGGAGTATTCCATATTCTCTATTATATGTAACCTTTACCTTTTAAGTTTTAGTTATGTGCATGTCCACTGGTTTTTTTCTCAAGATGAAAGAGATATATTTCATATGGGCCTGATCAACTGCATTGACTCACATTCCATTCTGAGATCAGGAACAGAAGTAGTTGGGCCCTGTGTCAGTCCAATCGAAGGGATGAAAAGTCACCAGATAAAATAGTAACTGCGTAAGGGTAAGAACTAGAGTTATGGTTGCAGTTAGCTGCTTATAATACAAGAATTGAAAAAGCAGAAACAAGCAAGCTCAAGGAAATCAGACAATGCCAGTTTATCAAGAGAACTTACTGCCAAAATAAAATAATGCACAACTGAGGAAGACTTCTGAAATCAATTTCAAGTATCTTTATTTAGGTGAATATATGATCATTACTTCTCACTATGGTCATAGTGGAATTTATCAATCACACTATTCATCTCAGTGAATGGACTGCCTTCCTGATCAGCTTTGTAACTGCGGAGAATGATGAGATGGCCATAAGAGAGTCATTCTCTTACTTCTTCAGATATGCAAATCCATGTCAACTGAAAGAATTTTATGACATTATACAGGATAAGTATTGAGAAAATCCAGTAAGTATTGAATATAGAAAAATTATCTGAAATCATTCCATATTTCTTGTGGTGTGCAACTAGTGAAACAATGTCATTAGAGTTTCAGTTTTGTTGCAATTATTAAATAAATAATGGCACTAATAATGACAATAGTAATAATTTAACAAACTGACAAAACGTAAAACAAAGAGAAAACAATTTCTTTGATGTACTATTATGAGTCACAATTTATTATTGTGGGTATGTGAAGACAGAATATTGAGTTATCAAATTCACAGTTAAGAGGAGAAAAACACACCCATCCTTGCTTATTATTATTATTATTATTATTATTTTTTTTTTGCTTTAGGTTGTTTTTTTTTTTTCCTCTCTCTAAATATATATTACTACTTAGGAACCCCTGCCTAGGGAATAGTGCTGTCTAGATATATAAAATGAGTTGTGTCTTCTTTATCAATTATCACCTGAGCCAATGCCCCACAGAGATTTCCACAAGCCAACCTAATCTAGCAATTTCTTCGTTAAGGCACTCTTCCCAGGTGATTCTAGGCTGCCTCCAGTTGACAGAGCTAACCAGCACAAATTCCAATGCCTCATTCTAATATTTTACACTTGCACATGCTAAACATCTTCATTTGTTCCTGGATTCTATGCAATAGACCACATCAAGTAAGTCTCCATATTTCCTTAGGATTCAGAAGGTTGTTACAATTCGTCAGATGAACATTATTTTGTTGTCCTTAGGTCATGCTGGTCATAATTCCACACTGTCTGAACTTGGTTCTTTCCTATAGGAGTTCCTCAAGTGTTTATATTGTTTGTTTTATCCATAAGTAAGGCTATACTGAAGCAAAGTGGCACTTTTTTCACATGCTCTGAGTGGTCCTAATTGTCCATAGCAAGTGCTGCAACAGAGAGTTCCATTGAGTATCCACAGGATATAATAAAATTAATCCTACATCAAAAGGCATAGCAAGTAACCAGATGACAGGCTTTAAAAGAAAGGAGGGGCTATGAGTTCAGTATTTAAGGCAGTATGGAGAAGAAGAAAGAGCTTTTTGGCTTTTGCCTCAGGCATTTATGGCTTTTAGCATTTGTCTTTTTACTCCTGGGCTGTTGGATCTCCTAGCAACATTTTCACCATGGGAATCCGGGTTTTGGCCTTTTGGCATTTGGAGCTTTTAGGTTTGATGTTTTGGTTTTGGTTTTTAATTTATTAAAACTTATTAAAATTACATCCTTACGTTATAACCTTGCTTGTGTCTTCCCATTCCCATCTTTCCTCCCTCTTCACCCTATTCCCTTCCTGTCAAACTCTGACAAAAGGCACCTCCTCTCCCATCATATGACTACAGCCTGTCAGGTTTCATCTGCATAGCCTCTTTCCCCTTCCTCTGTATGCCCAGTGACCCTGCCCATGAAGAAGAAGTGATCAAATCTGGGCACCAGAATTCCTGTCAGAGGTTGTCCACATGCTCCCCAGACCATGAAGAATGAGCTGTCAATTGGCTAAATCTGAACAGGGGGTCTAGTTTTACTGCATGCATTTTCTTAGGGTAGTGGAAAAATTTGTGCTGGCCTAAATGGTCCAGATAACCTAAGCTTGATAGTCTCCTTGTGAGGCTCCTGAACCCTGTGGGTCATTTCTTCTCCCCATTCTTCCATACCAATCTCAGTGCTTCACCCAGAGTCTAGCAGAGAGTCACAGTATTTGTCCTGGTCTCCTCCTAGGTTCAGTCTCTCAGAGAACATCTATTCTGGGCTAATATTCACTTATAAGTAAGTATATTCTATGGGTTACCACAAGCAGGATAGTCATTTCTAGTTCTGCCTATTTGCCTGAAAAATTCAGGATTTAGTTATTCTCAGTAGCTGAGCAGTATTGCATTTTGTAAATGTAACATGATTTCTTTATCCATTTTTCAGTTGATGGACATCTAACTTGTTTCAGATTCTGGTTATATTTGTTATAAGAAGAAGTGGAAAAGAGCCTTGAACACATTGGTACAGGAGACAACTTCATAAACATAACACCAATATCTCAGGGTTCTAAGAGCATTAATTGATAAATGGCACCTCATGAAACTGAAAAGCTTCTGTAAGGCAAAGAACACTGTCAATAGAAATCATGACATCCTACACAGACTAGGAGATGATCTTTGGCAACCTTACATCCAACAAAGGGCTAATATCCAAAATACATAAAGAACTCATTAAGTTAATGCCACCAAATCAAATAATCTAATGTAAAAAGGGGTACAGAGCTAAACTGAGAATTCTCAACAGAGGAACATTGAATGACCAAGAAACACCTAAAAAATGCTCAGCACAATTAGTTATCAAAGAAATGCAAATCAAAATGACTCTGAGATTCAATCTTATAGATACCAGAATGGCTAAGATAAAAAACTCAAGATACATCACATTCTGGCTAGGATGCCTGAGAAAGGGGAACACTCCTCCATTGCTGGTGGAACTGCAAACTTGTACAACTACTTTGGAAGTAAATCTGATACTTTCTCAGAAAACAGAAATAATTCTATGACCCAATCATAGAACTCCTGTGTATATACTTGAAAGATGCTCCACCATACATTAAGAACAATTGCTCTTCTCAGTAACCTGCTGTCCTTCCTCTGAGTGCCACCAGGTCTCCTCCTCCAGGGGACATGGTCAAGTGTGAGGCACCAGAGTACGTGAGAAAGTCGTATCCCAGTCTCAACTCAACTGTGGAGAATCTTCTGTCCAATGGCTAGATCTGGGTAGGGGTTTAAAGTTTACCGCCTGTATTGTCCTTGGCTGGTGCCTTAGTTTGAGCGGGAACCCTGGACCCAAATCTGCCTATCATAATGTTCTACTTATAGGCTTCTAGGACCCTCTTGATCCTTCTACTTTGCTATTCTCCCATGCTTCTCTCATCTAGAGTCCCAAAAGGATGTCCTCCCCTCAGTCCCAGTTTCCTGGTAAGTGAAGGCTTTTGTGGGACATGCCCCTTGGGCTAGTATGCAGATATAAGTGAGTATATACCATTTAAGTCTTTCTGCTTCTGGGTTAACTCACTCATTATGATCATTTCTAGCTCAATCCATTTATCCACAAATTTCAGGAATTCCTTGTTTTTAATAGCTGAGTAGTATTCCATAGTGTATATGTACCACAGTTTCTTTATCCATTCTTCTACTGAGGGACACTTAGGCTGTTTCCATGATCTGGTTATTATGAATAAGGCTGCTATGAACATGGTTGAGCAAATTTTCTTGTTGTGTGCTGGAGCATCTTCTGGGTATATTCCAAGGAGTGGAATAGCTGGGTCTTGAGGAAGCCCTATTCCCATTTTCCTGAGATAGCACCAGATAGATCTCCAAAGTGGCTGTACTAGTTTGCATTCCCACCAGCAATGAAGGAGTGTTCCTCTCTCCCCACATCCTCGCCAGCATGTGGTGTCGCTTGAGTTTTTGATCTTAGCCATTTTGATGGGTGTAAGATGGAAAGACTTGATACCCTATAAGCACATACAGGGGGAGGTAATACCCCGCAGGAACAGTCATAGGGGAGGGGAATAAGGGGAAAAGGAGAGGGAGGGAAGAATGGGAGGACACAAGGGATGAGATAAACATTGAGATGTAACAAGAATAAATTAATAAAAAAATTACAGGCATAATAAAATAAAAATGACTTCTAAAACTAAAAAAAAAAAAAAAAAAAAACCAATTGCTCAACTATGTTCATAGGAGCTTTATTCCTAATGAGCTTTTGTTTTTTGCTTTTTCATTTGAGACATGAGCTGAGTAGGAAGATCAGCTGAGTGCTTACTTTGCCTCTCTGAGTTAGCAGGTTTTCACCCATCATACAGCTAGTTGTTGGAGGCCCTGCAGGAGGAAGAGCAAAACAGCTCTAGAACTCATGGAATATGGCCCACAGGGTAGCATATATATGGTGGGCGTGTCTTGTCAAGGCATAACAGAGAGAACTATCCATCCTGAGGGCTTTATGCTATTATAAAGCATAGCTCTGCTTGTTACCTTTGTGGTCCTTATAATCCTTTAATACATGCATTGTGTGAGTAATATAAAGGAGGCTTCCAAACCCTCATTGGGCAATATCATTTGCATATGCAAATTGTGCCAGAGCAGATTAATGATTTAATCACCACCCATGAAATGAACCTACAGATGTAGATTGTTAAAAATGACCATTTTATTAGAAAATTTTGGAAAAAATAGATGGTTTAACAAGGTTTGACAAAGATGTTTTTGCTACTAGCTCTGACTTAGAAAGTCTTAGGGAAAAGTAGATTGTTTAGCAAAGTTAGGTAAAGATGTTTTTGCTATTAAACCCAATGGACAAAATCTTAGGGAACACTTGATTTTAACTGAAATTACACATTTATTAGAAAAGCTAGGGACTTAGTGAGGTTGGCAAAGCAAAAACAACGGCCTATAACAGCACTGTATGATGTAACTCTTTTAGGCTGGGCTGGATACTGATTTCATTATTCTAACTTTTTGTCCTCAGCTTCCTGATATGATGTAATAAAATTATTAATGAGTAGATGAGTACCATTAGGGTTAAAATTTAGAAGTTTAGATTTGTGATTCTTTTAAGATCTTTATAAAATTACTTTTTAAGATAATTTATACTTTCTTTGTAAGAAAGTAAGCCTGCCAGTAAAGAAAAGCTGGCTGGGAAATCACCTTGCTTGCTTATTCTCTGTTAATATATAGCAAGTTGCTTAGTTACAAATGTATATTTATTCTTAGAAATAACTTGTTTTTCATGTTTGTTTTTCAAAATTTTTTTCATATGAAGGTATTGAAAAACATGTTTTTTTTTTTTTTTTTTTTTTTTTTTGGTTTGTGTGTGTGTTTGAGTGTGTGTACTCTTTGTAATCATTCAGTTAAAGAAAATAGAATGCAAGCATATTGTGACTTTTGTACTGTTTGGAAGATCTTGCTGTGGGAAAAATAATAAGGTTGTTGGAATCTTTTTTCCATCCACAAATATATGTGTATGTGTATATGTATGTCTATAAGTCCATTGGAATTCACTCATTGGAAGCTTGTTGGGTGCACCAAAGTATTATGCATATGTACAATAGCTTGTTTAGTTGGAGCTTCACTTCGGAGTTAGTCCCATCCACCAAGATGTCTGTCTGTGTGTATGTGTGTATGTATGTATGTATGTATGTATGTATGTATGTATATGAATGTTTAAAATAAGAGAAACATAGAAGAAGAATCTTGTTGAAACCTACCTGCTGGAGTCTGTCTTACTTCATCTTCAGTGAACTTGGGTGTTGTTATTTTCTCTCCTTTCCATTTTTTCTTAGATGCTTATCACCAGCAGTGGAGCCCATAATAGGAGCCATCAGCTCTATCTCTGGCTAGAAGCAGCCCCTACTTGCCTTCTGCAGTGGAAGCTATTGCCAGTAACAATAAGTTCTGCCCTGGAAGGTTGCTCTCAGATAAATTCTACAGGACCTATGTCCAGCCTCAGTTTTCCCAGTTGATGTCAAAGTTAGACCACAATAGCTAATGAGTCTTTATCAGTAAAATTGAACAATTTGGGCTTTTCTTTATAAAAATAACTGAGACTGAGCTGTTTGTCATGCTTCTCACAGTAAAGGAACTCCTTTCTTTTGGAAGAAAGTTAAAATGTGTACCCTCCACCTTGTGGTCAAAGTTATCCCCAATATCCTTGAAAAAAGCAGTGTCTGAACAGATTATTTTTCATAATTTTCTCTGCATATTTATAACCTCATCTTGTCCACCGTGTTTATTTGTGTATACCCATGCAGATGCATATATGTTTAAATTTTGTATATTGGGCTATAATTTAGTACTTCTTCTTTGACTTTAACCTATATGTATTGTTTATTTATTTATTTATTTATTTATTTATTTATTTATTTATTGTTCTTTTTTAAGATAGCATTTTTCTGTCTAGCATTAACTCTCCTGGAACTCACTTTATTGACCAGGCTGGCCATGAACTTGCAGAGATCCCCCTGCCTTTGCCTCCCTGAGTGATGGGATTTCTGGTGTGTACCACCATTGCCTGGGTCTCATTTATTTTTCTAATTAAATAACAATTTCTTAGTGAGATCTTTCATGGGTTGGTCTCTGTGCCTTTTGGAGTTCTGTTCAAACATTTCCTTACCTTCTGACTTAGTAAGCACTAGTTTCCTACATAAAGTAAAAAAGAGAGAACAGACTCTACTGTGTCAAACATTTTCAATCATCAGTCAACTCAGAAATTTTTTCCATTTCTGTGAATAAAGCCAGTTTCACCCTGTTCTCCCCAGGCTTAGTATAGCCTTTGGTAACAGGAGTGTCACAGAGTCAGGGTCCTCCCACACCAATGTCTCCTCAAACCACTGAAGAAAAGCAACTTGGAGTGAGGGTTTATTTGGCTCATGTGTTGATAGGAATATTGTCTATTATGATGGTAAGGACATGGCAGCAGGAACATGAGGCATCTCACACTGCCTCAGCTGGATGGAGGCTCAGTGTAAACAGGAACAAAATAAAGCCAGAAACCAGTTTGTCATAAAGCATTTCCCCCACTAAAACACCAACCCCTAAAAGTCCATACCCTTCCAAACAATTACACCTGGGGACTAACTTTTCAAGCACATGAGCCTATGGTTGGGTTTCATATTTGAACTGGAAGAGTGTATCAAGAAGATACATGGGGACAGGAGAACTGAAGTGTGAACAGATGAATGGTGCTCTCCAGGGCTATATTAGAGAGTCAAAAGGGGAGTAGGGATCACACTTTGTAGTTGCTCTGAGGTGAGAAGGTTAGGACACCACAATGTTCTACATTTCCAGGAGTGTTAAACACAGGAAACCTGGATTTCTGGGTCCCCAAGTGGCTCAGAATATGTCCAAAACTAAAGGTCAAATGGAAATAGATTGAGCTGCTTTCAAAATAATGAATGGAACCAAACAGTTCTATTTTATTCATTTTAATCACATTTTCTAGAGGAACACAAGCAGCTGGCCTTGAATCCTGCAGCCCTATCTTCTTCTTAATGGAGAGCCTTTCACAGGAATCACTGTCTTTGCTTTATTCCAGGGTGCAGCATGAGGCAGTCAGAGGGCAGATGCAAGGTAACCTACCACTGTGGTGATAGTTCTGTTGCTTGTCATTTCTTGTTTGGCTGCTGAAAGTAAGTAACCTTGGGTTGAAGTCACCAAAATTTCTCCATGTGTGAAATGTGAAATATGATGTGTTTGACCTAACTCAGGGTTATAGATGACCGTGGATGTTATGTAGTCTAATGAGTTAACATTTACAAAATGCTAGGAGATGCTTAAGAAAATGGCATTTTCAAAGCATAGGCCATTATTCATTACCCAGAATGAATACAAATAAAAATCAGAGTGTTTCAGAATGAGAAGCTGGATTTAAGTGCTGTGTGAGAGACAGGTAGGAGATCAAGTCAATGGATGACCTATTTTAAAACCAGGCAGCTTCACACTAGTGAAAAAGAGGCCTGAGACTATATTTTAGGGTGGCGGTCACTGGAACTGAAGTGTCAAACTGCTGTAATTCACTTGTGATCTTCCCACTCGGGCTTATTAGATGTTTTTGCACTTTGTAGTTTATGAGTTTTGGAAGGAAAATTATGCATTCTTTACATGTAGTAACAAGAAGAACATAGTTCTACATATCTTGTCACATGTCTCAGAGAATACACAAGCTACCCTGGCCAGAGATCAGACAGCAGTTATATATATATGTATATAACTCTGCTACTTTCTAGCTTCTACTACTAGGTATATGCAAGTATAGATATGTGTGTTCTTGTGGTAGTGTACATGTGGTGTGTGTATGTTGGTGAATACAGAGGTGTGCAAAAGGGCACAAGGAGACAAGAGTACAATATTGGCTGTTGTTACTGACATGCCAGTACTTTATTGTTTGATGCACTTGTCAGAATAAGCTGGCCAACATTCCACAGAGACCCCTTGCTTATGTTTCCACAGTGCTCAGATTATGAGAATGGGGAATAGTGCTCGTGTTTTTGTGTGGATTCTAGGGGATTGACCTCATGCTAGTGTGGCTAGTACTTTGCCAACTAAGCCATCTCCTACAGCTGCTTTCCAATTTCTTATGAACTCAGATTTATTTTACTGACCTCTATGTTTATTAATCATATAATCATGATCAGAGGGTAGTGTGTTGATATTAACTCAAGATCTCATTTTAAAACACTTTATTACTCTCCATTAATCATCTATCTGTCTGTTTATTTTTTGTTTCTCTCCCTCTCTTTCTCACAACAGTATATCTATATCTACTAATCTATTCACCAACTCATTCATTCATCCATCCACATGAATGTAAAATATTATATCCATATCTATATCATCTAGAGGACAGTGGAAACATTTTATCTTATTTGGTCATTATAAAGATAATATTAATGATCATGCATTAAGTTTTCTTTAGTCATTCTTTAGTAAAACAGTGTCTAGGCCCGAACTGACTTAACTGCTGAAGATAAAGGAAGACCCTGTAGGGTATATTTTATAGATGAGAGAAGAGGCAGTAAGGCAAGTACTGGCTAGGATGGCAGAGAAGCTCAGGATGAAATGCAGTAGCACAATGGCATGTTCACATGAGTATAGGAGTTGCCCTCTCTCTCTCTCTCTCTCTCTCTCTCTCTCTCTCTCTCTCTCTCTCTCTCTGTCCATGAACACACACATGTATCCATGCAGATACATAAGAAGGCCAGAGGACCATTTCAGCTGTTATTCCTATGCTTCTGTCTTCCTTGCATTTGGACTAGGTCTTTCATTGTTCTGGAACTCAACACATAGGTTAGGCTAGCTGCTTAATAAGCCTCAGAGATCTGTGTGTCTGCCTCCTGATTGCTGATATTTCAAATGTGCATCACTGAACCCTGGTTCTTTTTGAATATGAGCCCTGGTGGCTCAAAATCATCTATTTATGCTTTTATGGCAATTGAGCCATCCCTGTAAGGAAAGTACTTTGAAAACTGAGCCATGTCTAAGAAAGACTTATTCACTCTCAAACTTGAACTTGATAACTATCATGCCATCAATGCACAGAGGGAATGAAAGAGGACCGAATATAGAGTGTCAGTATGCATAGGGGACTGGGGGCACAGTAGAGTTTCACACTTCTGGAACTGAATAAGTGCAGGAAAGAGTTTAGAAAAAGCATTGTAAAATACATTATGTGTTGACAAGTCCCAGAGGAATCAATCATGGCAATGATGAAGTTTTCTTTAGCAAGATGTCAGTCTATCTTGCTTCACCAGCAATGGCTCAGTTTATGAATATACTTAAAGTAGTTACTGATGCTGCACTTTATTCATGTGATGGTTTGACCAGTACAGTTTTAAAATTAATGCACATGTACACATGTGCATACATGTTTTTGTCTACTTGCTCACGTATCTGTGTGCATCTACACATTGACCCAAGAAAACAATCTTTACTGTCCTTTCTCAGGTGGAAATAACAGGGTCTCATAGGCCTGGAATTCATTATGCAGGTGAGGCTGGCTAAGCAGGGACTTTAAGTGTGGACCTATCTCCACTTTTTCAGCATTGAGGTTGCAAGCACATAGAACCACACCTTATTTTTACAAGAACTCTGGTGTATCCGGTCATTGAATTCCAAGACAAGCAATTGTCAGACTGAGCAACCTCCCTGCCATGTGAATGATACATTCTGAAATCAATTGATTAGAGAAGGCAGAAATGGACACTTAAGGTAACATCTCGGTGACAGCTATTTCAGCTATTTAGGAGAAGAATGGGGCTTCCATCACAGAGCCTCTATGGAAGTCCAGGCATCCCTCAAAGCTTAGAGACATTTTCCCCATATAAGAGTCCCAGATGATAGAGGCAGGGCCAGTTTCTAAACCTCATGAATGTAAACTTATAGCTCATTGTTGTCCTCAGATTTAGCAATAAATCATTAATAGGTTTCTGGTTGAAATACATATCCTGATTGAATTTCTGACCCCACTGACTTTTGAACTTCCTGTCCTGGGAAAAGTGAAGAAGCAAGTACCACAGAGAGGGAGGCATGTGAATGAAGTAGCTGCTATGTACTTTCCGGGGACCAGTCTGTTCCCTGCTCCTAGTTACCTCACGTTCTGCAGAACATCACAGTCTATTATGGCCTTTGCCTGCTTTATGATACCCTGTAAGTCAGGAGCTGTCAACTATTTTAGTGGCAAATGCTTAGGCAGAATGTATCTGACCAAGTAAACTCTGTCCAGGATGAATCCTGAGGAACAGGCTCATACAAGGCTTGTAATTATCACCTAAGGATTCATCAGATTAAATCAGAAATAATATGGCATATGGGTACACCAAAACCAGGCTTATGTGCTCATCAAGTACAGCCGAACATCAAATAGTGAAAAGAGACACACCTACTCCAACCTGGCCATGGAGTTCAGCTGGTGGATGTTGACCTAGTATATAAGAATCCCTGGGTTTGACCTCAGGTACCAATTAAACTAGCTGTAGTGGAATATGCTTCTAATCCAAGCACTTGAGAAGTAAAGGCAGGAAAATCAGAAGTTCAAGGTCATCATTTGCTTCATAGGGAGATTAGCTACTTTCTCAAAAACAAAATAAAATAAGAAAATTATGGACAGCTCACACTGAGATCCAGTAGATACCTACCAGCCATTACCACCACAGTACTCATGTTTCATGGGACTGACAGTTTTCTTTCAATTCCTGTCACTATATGCAATATAAAAAAAAGAGTTTACTTGACTTACACTTCCTTATGAAAATACATATCTGATGTATGCCAGGACAGAAACCTGGAAAAAAGAACTGAAACAGACACTGCATACTCTATGTTTTATACAAGCCAGGGCCATCTTCCCAGTGCTGCCACTGCTCACAGTGGCTTGGACTTACT
Organism: Acomys russatus; assembly: GCF_903995435.1. NCBI lineage: Eukaryota > Metazoa > Chordata > Mammalia > Rodentia > Muridae > Acomys > Acomys russatus. The sequence continues at coordinate 8,194,061 of NC_067142.1, forward strand.
CATAACAACTATTAGTCAATAAAATGCACTGTGAGCTTGCCCATAGGTCAGTCTTCTGAATTAAAGTTCCTTCTTCCCAAATAACTCTTGTTTGTGCTAAGTTGGAAAAAAAGTAACCAGTACAGGACATGACAAGGAACAAATTCCTGTGTCCCCAGACTTCATCTCAAAACCTTTCCTGTTTGATTTGACAGAATTAGCCTGAGCAAACACTGCATCTTACGCCATTGCCTTGGCAACCCTGCACATAGAAAGCTCTGGTGTCCAGCAGCATTAAAGGGCTAGTAATGAAAATAATTCCCTTCTAGTCAATGGTATGAATGTTCTGGACTAGGAAGAGACAACATTCTAGCTGTCTTGTCAGTCACCTAGCCAAGGTAGGCTCATCATAATCCATCCCAAAGGACTGATTAGACTATCCCTTTAGTGGTATAATGTAATTTTCCTCCTTCAATTTCCTGACACCTTGAATGGATTACAGGGCCAAAATTACACAGCTTTGCAAGCATTCTGCATCCCCCTTTCTATTTTTTAATCTGTGCCCTAAGTTTGATTTTCCTAACACTTTACCTGTGTTAAAGGCCCCATACCCACTATGGAACTATTTGGGACCAAGTGGCTGAACTCCAGGCCTACTTAAATTGAATGGCATGGAGGTCCCTTCCTCCATTCAACTTCATACATTTGCTGAGGTTTATGGCTTGCCTGTCCTGCAGTTTTTCTCTTAAACTCTAATAAAAGTTTCCTGTAACTTCTATTTGAATCTCTTCTGAAATTCTTTTATCACAAGTCCAAAAAATCCAAGATGGGAACCAAATTAGCCGATATTGTCTAACAAACATGAAATGATTTTCCCAAATTTCCTAGCAGTGCTGTGAATGTTTCTTCATATTACTAAATGCCTTATTTAGGCATCTGCATTGACTTTCTTCCCTCTATGTTACACTTCTTCTCCGGCATTAGGTTTGGCTCCTTGAACTCTCCTATAACTATCTGCAACTTACATACATCACTGCATGAATTTCAATTTGTGAGCTGTCAGTTGTAATCCACCCAACGAGATTATTCCTCAGGCCACAATACCAGCAAAACTTGGCCATCAGCCCTATAGATACCGATTGGTAACCTATGGAGAACACTCCCAGAGACTCTCTAGATGCCTCAATTTCTTATTTGGAGAAGTTAGTTTGCAACCTAGATGAATCAAAAGGTGACTTTTGGCTTCTGGTGACCATAGATTTTCTTCTCCAGGCCTCCCTGTTGGGAGGATTCCTGTTGGGAAATCAGGCTTCCTGTTGGGAAATCAGCCTGGCTTTTGGGAACTGTTGAAAATTTCCCCCTTCCTCAGGGAACTATCAAAGAGTATGCTTACTTTGCCATGATTCTTTCCATAGCCACAACATTCAGCATTTCTGTGCGGTAATTCTCTTCAGAGTCAGTGCCATTATGTCTCTCTGTCTAAATATGTCCATAGTATTAATCACTCCTCTAAATAAACTACTTTTATGCAACAATTCATTCCAGTATCCTGCTTAAGCTCTGTATTGGAGAACTTCCAGGAATCAATATTAGTGATTAAGATTGGAATAGTAAATAGGTGACATCCAGGGGCTATGAATCCTTAATCAGTAGTTGTTGGTGCATTGAAGCCAAAAAATTAACTTAGTTTATGAATTTATTGATATTCAATACATTTTGACATTGTGGAAAGGCAGAAATATGTCTATTTATACTTCAGAAACAGCTTACTCACTCATCTCTGGTGATAAGAGATAAGATTGTGTGGTGAGAGTTTACTCTCAATATGTTTCGCAGGCAGAAGCTACAGCATTTGGTGATAAACTCCATGCACAAGAAACAGTTCTTTCTGCTCCTGAATGCTCAGTTTCCTAAAATAAGCTTCTTATCTAAGCACACAGACATTCTAGACAGAGGCTGCTGTTGCAAAATGGTAAAATCGGGGACACTTATTTCAGCCATAATCATAACTTATTGACTAACTACTCATTACCAGCTCATATTAATCTTTTGTAATAAATTTTACTAAAATGCTGAAAGAAATGGGATATTCAAAAGGAAAATTTAGTATTTAGCAATAGTGTTATAGGGGTAACTGGGGTTTCCTTTTGACTATCATAATTTCCTTAATAAATTAAGAGTGGATTCAAATCAAAGGTCCAGGATAATTCTATTAGAGTTTTAAAAAGAAATACCTTGGAGAAGAAGAGCTGTTACTCCCATCATCTGCTGACAGGACAGTGATATGGGGAAAAATAGGGAAAACAGCTATGTCATTTAAGCTCCCATGTAGGGCAGACATATGGTAGACAAGTAGCCACATGGTGAGAAGGGCAGCATTGAAGAAAGAGTAAGGAATATTGAAATGTCAGGAAACCCCAATGTTAAGGAAATTATGCTTAGGAAAAAGGCAGAAAAGAACTGCAGAAGTGAGGATTTTCTCAGTGATTCAGAGAAGGCAGATTTACAATTCACTAGACTGGGATCCTAAGCTTCAAATTAAGGTTGGGAATTATGGTGTGGAAAAGCATAATATCTCATCAAAGGACTGATTATTCTCCCCATTGCTTTACTACGTCTTAAAGAGAACTTGCCTTTCTATGGGTCTAGATCAGGCAAATAACCTGGCCAAAAAGACCAAAAGTATTTATTCTAACACTCAGATTATTAAATAATGGAACTGAAGAAATTGAAACTTTCCCAGGAAAGTTTCCATGCTCAGGCAAGGAAAAAGCTGAATAAAGGCTTCAGGCCAGCCAGAGGGAGAGTATGTTTCCTAGAGAGATTTAACTCAGTTCTGAAAATTTGTCAGATCACTTTTCAGAGGAGCCTGGAGCTGAGACACTGCTGATGGGGGAGAGGACTACACCCTGACAAGCACTGCTTAGCTATGCACACCTCTGGCTCTTAATTTAAACCTAAAATGGGGACTGACCCCTTTTATATCTCTCCTGAAAGCAGCCCACTTAAATAAATCACTTTTTTTCTTCATTTCACTTTCTTTCTTTTTTTTCAATTTTTTTATTAATTTATTCTTGTTACATCTCAATGTTTATCCCATCCCTTGTATCCTCCCATTCCTTCCCCCCCCATTTTCCCATTATTCCCCTCCCCTATGACTGTTCCTGAGGGGGATTACGTCCCCCTATATATTCTCATAGGGTATCAAGTCTCTTCTTGGCTACCTGCTGTCCTTCCTCTGAGTGCCACCAGGTCTCCCCCTCCAGGGGACATGGTCAAATGTGAGGCACCATAGTACGTGAGAAAGTCATATCACACTCTCCATTCAACTGTGGAGAATATTCTGACCATTGGCTAGATCTGGGAAGGGGTTTAAAGTTTACCGCCTGTATTGTCCTTGGCTGGTGCCTTAGTTTGAGCGGGACCCCTGGGCCCAAATCTGTCTATCATATTGTTCTACTTGTAGATTTCTAAGACCCTCTGTATCCTTTTATTTTGCTATTCTCCCATGCGTCTCTCATTTAGAGTCCCAATAGGATGCCTTCCCCTCTGTCCCAGTTTCCTGGTAAGTGAAGGCTTTCGTGGGACATGCCCCTTTAAAGACATTGAAAGTTCAATTCTGAACTTCATATGGAAAAACAAAAAACCCAGAATAGCTAAAACAATCTTGTACAATAAAAGGTGCTCCGGAGGAATCTCCATACCTGATTTCAAACTGTACTATAAAGCAATAGTAATTAGAACAGCATGGTACTGGCACAGCAACAGGCTGGTTGATCAGTGGAATCAAATCGAAGACCCAGATATGAATCCACACACATATGCTCACTTGATTTTTGACAAAGAATCCAAATCCATTCAATGGAAAAAGGATAGCATCTTCAACAAATGGTGCTGGTCTAACTGGAGGTCTATGTGTAAAAAAATGAAACTGGACCCATATTTGTCACCTTCATTTCACTTTCAGTTGTTGGTTTACTGGTTTATTGAGGCTAGGAAGCTGAACCTGATTGGTAGAGTACTAAGGTTCAAGCTTTGAGCATAATAACTAAAATTTCTTCAATAAAGTTCTACACAATAGTGGTAATGGTTTCTTTTGACCTGAACTGATCCATTTGTATATATAAAAAGTGAAGAAAGGTGCTTCCTGTCTCCATGGTAGACCCAACTTCTGCCTTGAAAAAAAATCATTAATAGTCTTCTTATACTCTCTGAAGACCTGTATTTTCTCTCTTTATTCCTTTCCAAAGATTATCATTATTATTAGTGTGTGATTGTGTATATCTGTTTGTGTGCATGTTTGTGTGCTCAAGCATGCACACATGTATTGTGTGCTATGGTATACGGTGATTAGAGGAATATTTATGAGAATTGGCTTTTCCTTCCACCAGATGGGCCCTGGGAAAGGAACTCACTTGCTGGCCACTTTCACATTTTTCTTCAAAGACTTCCCACCCTTTGTTGAAGGAATGTGACTATATTGAATTTTTTTTCAGTGTCTCTGGGCAATCTGGCCAAAATATATACTTTGCTTCACTGCTCAGTTGTTCTTTGTTTGTTGTTGTTGTTGTTGTTGTGTGTAAAATTCTGAGAGGAAAAGAAAGACAGTTTGTTCATAAATGGGCAGTAGATTAGAGCCAGACAACTCAGGAGAAAGGAAAACCTGAAGAGCATGTGATTCAGCCTTTGGACTATGGAAGAGTTATGACTCAATATTTTTTGTTATATATAAATTTCCGATGCAAGTACCCTGGTTACTTTTTTACTGATTCTTAAGTTTTGGATTAACATTCAGAAATTTAGACGCACCAAGATACGAAAGATATCTTCTTCAAGGCTGTCAAATACAAATAGCCAAAACACTAAGAATGTAATATTTATATAATTCCTGATTGTGTCATGGTTCTTTTTGCTATAGGTAATCTACTGTATAAGTGTGTAATAATATAAGTATATATATATATATATATATATATATATATATATATATATATATATATAAAGACATTTGATACAATTGTATGATAACCTACACTTATATAAATAAACTGTTTTGCAAAATAACTCCACTGAGTGTTGTCATGATATACTTGTCACTAGAAGATCTCAGGTTGTGAGGGCTTTGCCTCTGTTCTTTCCCTCTTGCCAGCTTCTCTGCTTAATGCTTCTCTGTCATGACTCCATTTTAGTAGCTTTACTCTCTTTATTTATAATCAGTATTGCATGTTTGGATATCTGATTGTTGCAAAGTACTGATTCTAGAAGATTGCACTATATGTTAACAATCACTTGGATTCTTAATTGAAAATGGGGTGGGGAAGGTTACTTTAAAGCACAGAACTTCCACCATTATTATCATGTTTATTTACTCTTTCAAGATGAACATTGTAGATTAAATTTATACGTGGTCCCAGACCAGCACCTGTATATACTCATATGGTACGCTGAGCACTGCCATATGAACCTCCTGGAACAAAGGCAACCTTGTCCCCCAAAAGAAAGCCAGTTCTATGAAGCCATCCACATCTGTCATTGTAGTGGGTTCCAGCTGCGGGATTGGTCAGTAGGTAACAAGTAGCCACCTGCTTCTTAAAGCTTTGCCAGGCTCATCCCATTCTTACCAGGGCCTGAAGTACCTGCTACTCACTGCTTCTACTGAAACAATGTAGATGACAGTAGTTGGTAGAAGAAATACTTTATATTCAAGTACAGGCAGGAGAAGATAGGTATTGCTCAAGTGCTGCACAGAAAAACACTTCCCATTTTGGAAATATACACTCTGGAAGTTCCTTGCTGTTTGTCCCTTGGTAGTTTCTTGAAGCCAGAGACTGGCTTAGATTCTTTGCTGCAGTTCTTTTAGCACAGGACATTCTCTATACCTGTTAACAAACTCCTGTGAAGCCAGGGTGTATCCTAGAAGTTGATGCACCTTGTGAGAAGGGTGAGTTTGCCAGTGAATTTTGGTGATTGCTGAAACTGGCAACAGGCTGTTTATTTGGCAAGGAAACATATTGCTCCCTCATAGGGCACCTCGCCTTTTATAAAAATGTTTAAGAAATTTTACTTTCCCTTTAATTATTAGTATGTCCTCTCACACACTGTTACCTTTTTTACTTGTTTATTCATTAATTTAATTTAATTTATTTGAATTACATCTCAATTGTTTTCCCTTCACTTGTATCTTCCCATTCCTCCCTCCCTCCCATTTCACCCTATTCTCTTCCCCTAGGTTGATGACTGAAGGGGACCTCCTCCTGCACCATACAGGCCATGAAGTCTCATCCTGGCAAACTGCCTATCCCTTCTCTGAGTGCCACTAGGTCTCCCCACCAAGGGAAAGTGGTCAAATATGGAGCATAGGACTTCATGTCAGCGTCACTCCCTGCTCTCCACACAACTGTGGAGGATGTCCTGCCCATTGGCTAGATCTGAGCAGGGACTCAATATTTACTGCATGTGTTGTCCTTGGTTGATGCAGTAGATTAAGAAGAACCCCTGGGTCCAGATCTACCCGTTAGGATGTTCTTCTTTTAGAATTCTAGGACCCTTTGGATCCTTCTATTTCCCTATTCTCCCATACATCTTTCACCTACCTTTTAAAAATAAAATTCTCTCTTGTGAAATTCTTGTCATGACATGGTTGTTGGCCTCTTCAACTATCAGAAAGTTTGATTACGCCTATAAACTCTCTAGTCTGTAGGAGTCTCGTGATACCTCCTCCCTCTCCAAAGATTTACATAGCTAACTATTACTATTGGGATGGGTGTCCAGGCCTATCTCACCCTAGGAAGTATAAGCAGTTAACAGCCAATGAGATCATTTTTTTTCAGTGATGAAGTTGCTTATGTGGTACCCATGCTCCTGTAAGTACACCCTCACCAACTGCTTGTAAGTAACCCTCACCAAGTCACCAAAGCTCCTGTAAGAACTCTAATTGAACACATTGTTGCCAAAAGATATATTTGAGTGTAATTTCTTCTTTGGTCTGTTAGTAGTGCTCTATCCAAGATGAATAGACATTGTTCCACATTTCTTCAGAAAAAAAATTCATTCAATAGTCTTCCTGTGACATCTGACCTCAAAACCCCTTGTATCAAGAAACACAGTTGCCATAACCACTAATGGTCTGCTGGTGTGGCCTTTCTTTTGTCATTGACAACTGTGCATTTTTCACCCATTGCTACTGAGAAAGACTCCAGGCTTCTTCCCACAGTGTAACACATCAAAGCAGCCCAGCATAGTTGTGCATAATGTGGACAAGCATTTTCCCTGTGAATGTGCTAATAAGAAAAAAGTTTTACCCCTTCCTGTGTTTGTTCCTATGTGCATGGGAGCCTTCTGCCTCGGTAAGGTCAAATGCCAGGGCACATAGGCAGGACCACAATATTTACACATGTTTAGCTTAATCTCACATCTGACACAGGTGATTTTCATGTTTTAATAATGAAACATAATACATTAAACATACAATATTACGCTTTTCCTTTTTTAGTATTATTGTGTACAAAAACAAATAGGACAGGGCTGGTGAGAAGGCTCAGAAATCAAAAGCACTTGCTCTTATGGCAGAGGATGAACATTCATTCCCATGCCACTCAGAATTCCATATCCTGGGGACCTGACCCTTTTCTAGACTCTACAGACCTTCCCAAGCACACATATGCACATACACAGACACAGACAGACAAACAGAAGGACAGACAGACAGACATGCATTTATACACACATCTTATGCTCAAGAAGGGTGAGATATGATTATACAGTTCTTGTCTGTACAGCATTCTCAAATTAAGTGTGTCTTTAATCACAGTACTTGCCCAAGCACACATATGCACATATGTAGACACACACACACACACACACACACACACACACACACACACACACACACTATACTCAAGAAGAGTGAGATATGATTATACAATTCTTGTCTGTACCGCGTTCTCAAATTGAGTGTCTTTAATCACAGTACTTGCAGGCTGCCTTTCCTCAGGTACAAATTATGCATACTTTCTCATTCCTTCTCTTTCTCTTTCTAACCTGATTTAGCTAGGTAATAAGAGTCCCTGTCTGGGCCTAAGAATTGAGTAAGACTCCATTGATCACAATGTTCTAGTATTACTACAGATAAGGTATTTCCCCATCTCAGGTTATAAGTACTATTGATTAAGTAATTATTCTCTAGGTTTGAAGATTTGCCTTGCCTAATATTTGTGATAATTTGTTGCTGAAATTTAAACAACGTCCCCATTCAAACCTGCACTCTCTCCAAGTTAGAGAGTAGAAAAAAAAAAAGAACATTGTTTCTATTTTCCAGGAGTTTCTGTTTCAGCACAAAGAAAATCATTAGCTGTCCAGTTTGTGCCTGACGTTTGATTACCTATTTGCTAACAGTGCAGGTGGAGAGGATGCTATATATATAATTCACTCTCCATCTTCAAAACAAGAAACTGCTGTAGTGCTAATGGTCCCAGGAAGGGACTGTGCGACTGGCTGTGTTTAAATTTGGAATAACATGAATGATCTTCCCAGGAATTCAAGCAAAGAAATGGTGTTTGTTGGCTTTCTGCAGAAAAGTCTAACACAGAGAATCATTTTTCTGTTTTGTATTGATTAACTTCCCTTCTATGCTGCAGACACAGTATTTTGACCAGGCTTAAAATAACAGACACTTTTTTTATGTGAAGAAAGGGGACTCCAATACATCAAAAATGGTTGATTACACCCAGGCCACCTTTACATCAATGAACATCTTGCGTGGCATGTTGTTAGTGTAGCATTGTTTATGTCTTTGGAAAGAATGTTATTTTGTTTCTCTTCTTCATCAAGCATGATGTATCAATGGCTTGACTTTCTTAATATCGGATACAACCAAAAACATGCTTCCTTCTGCAGAAAGCAATGGTGAAGATTGACAATGAACAGTTTATTTCCCTTTGGTAGTGACTCCAAAGGTAGAGTCTGAGACATCTCAGATATCACTGTATGTTTACCCATCAACCATTGTGTGATGTAAGGCACATTACTCAGCTTCTCTAAATTCCATTTCCTGTAAAACTTAATAAATGTAAAAGGAGATTTTTAAGTCCATGAATTTATAATGTAACAAATACATATGGCTTTGAATGTATTATTGATTGAAAAATACTACAAGAGACATTTTTTCTATGAAAAATGAGGATTGAGTCTGTGTCATGTTAATTTGTTCTTCTTGAACATAAAGGAACCATAGACTCAAAGCAATGTATTCAGGGAGCACTCACCTTCTGTGAACAAGAAATGGGAAATATATATTATATATACACATGATAACCATATATATATATATATATATATTTACTATATCACATATAGGCACATGTTGCTAAATAGTTACAATAATAAGATCGTAAAATTCAGCATAATTATTACTATTCATAACAGACCATCCCTCCAAATTACAGAGAACTTCAGTGGCAACAGGAATAGAGTAGATATTGACTCAGCACTGTTAAAGGAAGTTCCAACTCTGTTATCAAATGCTGATTTTAGTGCCTTGAGATCTGATTACCTCCCTGCCATGACATAGTTATGAATGTTGAACTACCTCCTGTACCCATGTGATGATAGAGATTGTTCCTCCAATTATCCCTCATAGGCTAAATAAAATGCTGAACCCTATTGTGTAGAAGAGAGGAAGAGTTTTAGGTGCTGCTTTGGTAAGGAGAGAGGAAGGGGAAAGAAAGAGAGATGGCAGAAGAAGTAGCAGAAGAGAGGAGTTGCCATGAGGCTAGAAGGCAATGAGCACATGGATGTAAGGACAGACTGATGAAACAGAAGCTGGCCCTAGAGTCATCAGATTGGCAAGTGATTGCTTTTGTGTCTGTTTTACAGGGCCTAGGATTAGAGGAGCTCAAATTCTGCCCAGCATAATGCTTACAGATTAATAATAAATCATAAGCAGTCTGTGTCAGTCATTGGTGAACTTCCTGGATAAAGAAATCTGTTGACATAATAATATACTGCATTATTTAATACAGAAAGAATAATTATTCTTTCTACACCTTGTTTTCTGATGTCAAGCACATTTGGATTTCAATCTAAACACTATGGTTTGTGAAAGTCACATAAACTTTCAGTATCCTGGTCTTATTCTCTGTAAAATAGAAATAAAACACTGAAAATGGCTCACACAGTTTTGGTGATGATTAAATATATACTAGCTTCTTTGGAGTAAAAGTAAACATTTTTCTGAGTGGGGAAGATGGTTAAAGTGATAAATTTCTTGCTGTGAAAACATGACAACTTGCATTCAGATACTGATGTACAGAAAATTTAGATCAAAGATAGAGAGAGATGGATCTCAAGGATTGGCTGGCCATTAGGTACCATTAAAATGGTGAGCTCTGCGTCCAGTGAGAAAACTGGTCTACAAAAAAATAAGATTGGACAGCAAAGAGGGAAGATATCTTGATATAAACTTCTGTCCTGTCCTCCCCACACCCAAACTCCATAGAGTCATTTAGCACAGAACTCCAAAACGGAGTAGAGGGAAAGATGGAGGAAGAGATGTAAGAATCGAGAATAAAATAAGGAGGAGGAGGAGCAGGAGGTGGAGGAGGAGGAGGAGGAGGAGGAGGAGGAGGAGGAGGAGGAAGAAGAAGAAGAAGAAGAAGAAGAAGAAGAAGAAGAAGAAGAAGAAGAAGAAGAAGAAGGAGAAGAAGTAGGAGGAATGGAAGGAAGAGGAGGAGAAGCTGAGGATAAGGAAGAGGAAGAAGAAATTACTTTCTCGGCTCCTTATTGTATGATCAACAGACTCTTGGATTATCTCCCCTCAGTATAGACTGAGACTACCCTTGTGAGGATTGTGCCTAAATTAGAGATAGTAGTACAGATTATATGTAGAAAGCACAACAAAGTGAGACAGGAGAGTGTGCTGGAAAGTACAAGATCTAAATAAAAATAAAAGTCTGTTTGCATATAAAGAGTTTGCATGAAAGCTCTTTCTTACTTTGACTTTATCTAAGAAACAGCACAAGCAAGGGGCATGGAGGTGTGGCCATAGTGCCATTTTAAATGTCTTATAAATGGTCACACTCAATCAGCCCAGTGATTTCTGAGCTCTTCCCCTCAGCTCAATGGATCATACCTAGTATTCAGAGCACTTTTCTCTATCTTAATAAACTATATTTCCATGATATTTTTAAACTCCCCATGCCTTGTAGGTGCCTGCTAACCTCCACTGTCGAACCCCCGATTTCCTGGCTCCTAACATAGAGTGCATGATTTTCTTAGCTTATCTACCTTTCTCTTCCCACCTGCTGCCTAGATTTATAGCTAACTTACCCTCTTTTTTGTCATTCAAACTCTAATAAGACAGTCCGTGAGCTTCCTTCAGAGTCCATTTTTAATTTCTTTTATTAATGAGAATAAACACCCAAAGAAGAAAACCTCAAGTACTCTGGTAACAAACACATACACAGGTTTTGGGTACATGATCAGCTGGGAGACATTTGCTCATTTTTTGGTCAGGTGTTTTCCATACTAAATTTTGTCATTTTTCTTCCTGTAATCAACCATCTTCATACTGAGTCTTTAGCGTTCTGCTATAGAAAAAGCCAAGCTTTGGCGATCCTATCTCTGCCCCATACATTTAGGGCCACTATAAAATATTAATTTCCTATTTTTAAAGAATGATATAGTATATTGAAGTTATATATAAAGGTAATATCCACTTATATTAAAAAATATAAATACCATATATTTATTATCTTACATATTATATACATTTTTCAGATAATATAAAAATAAAGGCACTCAGAGGAAGGACAGCAGGTAGCCAAGAAGAGACTTGATACCCTATGAGAATATACAGGGGGAAGTAATCCCCCTCAGGAACAGTCATAGGGGAGGGGAATAATGGGAAAATGGGGGGGGGAGGAATGGGAGGATACAAGGGATGGGATAAACATTGAGATGTAACAAGAATAAATTAATAAAAAAGATTAAAAAAAATAAAATAAAAAAATAAATAAAGTATATTCAATAAATCTATGTAATAAATATAGGTGACATGTAATTTATAAGTCTGGTTGAAATTTATCATTGAATTAGAAGCATCTGGAGGCTTTTGTTTGATTATTATGAGAGGTCTTTAATCATATATAACTGAAGACTCTTAAGTCATTGCCAATATCTAAAAATGCATATCCCTACCATTGGCTAATAAAATTGCTATTTAAACATTTCCATCTTTGTCTTCAGACTATAGCACACAAATAACTACAATCACAGAAATAAAGTCATTTATTGCCAGTGTTGTTCTTACCCAAATAAAGTCTATTGTATGTGTTACAATATTGTACATTATTGATATGCCATGTCAAAATAAAATGGTGGTACTTAAAGGAAATGAGCAGCCAGAGAACCCTTACAGTAAAATATTCCTATATCTACTAAATTCTTGCAAATAAAAATGCAATCAATGGCAGTGTTGATAAAAAAAATACTGAATGGAATCTCATAAACAAAGTTGGACATAAAATTCAAAATATGAATTATCATTAATGCCTATTACACCACACCACTTTTGTAAAAATGCATTATTTCATATCATTTCTTCAAGATGAGAAATCCCAAGCCAGGCTTTTTATTTTTGGATACCTTGGAAAATGACATCCGTATTTTTTTTTAAATTTTAGCAGGTGATAATTATTTTCTTGCAGTTATTATTATTATTTTTTTTTTTGAAACAGGATCTTATGTGGTCCAAGTTGGCTTCTCATGAACTTTGAATACAGGTGTGACATAAAACCCTTGGTCCTGCTTTTACCTATGTAATATACAAAATTCAGTACATATAATTCTGCCAACTCTGTTAAACAGAAAAATCTCAAATTTATTATATAATCCATTTACTTTTGTTTTTATTTGTGTGTGTGTGTGTGTGTGTGTGAGAGAGAGAGAGAGAGAGAGAGAGAGAGAGAGAGAGAGAGAGAGAGAGAGAGAGAGAGAGAGAGAGAGAGAATGTGTGAATGTAATGTGTACTTGTGTCTGTGTGGCTGTATGTACCAATGCATGCATGCAGTAAATGAAGAAGGGTATTAAATATACTGATCTATCACTCTTGGCCTTATTTCTTCAACACAGTAATCTTGCCTCAAAATGGTTGAGGTTACAAGTCTAGATGGTATATGTCTTGTACCTGGCTTTTTATTTGGGCTCTGTGGAGATGAACTCAGCTTCACCTCATGTAGCAAGCGCTCTTATCTGCTGAACCATCTCTCCAGCCTGAAATGTATCCGTCATTATTACCATTATCTCACTGGAAGAATTAACCCACAATGAATTTAGAAGAAATATTTCGAGAAAAAAGAGAATGTTTAAAATTTAATAAATATATTTACTTAAAATCTCATAATGCTGCAGTTATTTTTTTTTTAATTTCTCTGTATATGTACAAGTTTTGGCAGTTCTGTATTGCTCTGCAGGACACACCTGGAGAACCATGTACACTATGCTACTGTGGGGCTAAGGTGACTCTTTGTGACATTAACTTTGGCTCCTGCCTTCTTATACTTTCAGGAAACTTTGCACATTCAGCAGCAGTGCTCATCTGGGGAGAAAAACTTTCTGGACTCTTGAGCACAGAGGCTGCCTTGAGGTGAAGGCTCCTTTCACTGCACTTCAAGGCAATTAAAAGACTAGTAAGGATGTAACAAAGCAGAATATTGTAATTTGTTTTGGCATCCATATTTCACAGTGCACTTAAAAGAACTTCATGTAGCAATTTTTGAGGTGTTAGGTGGACTTCTTTCTTTGTTTACAGCCATTCAGGATCCAGCATAGCACAAGCTCACATTATCATTGTTCAAGCTGTGCAATGTTAGATTCATTTGCTTGTTTGAATTATGCTTGCCTCTTTTAGTTTTTTTAATGAAAAATAAGTACAGGTTATTTAAGCAATAACACCTGTATCTGTAGCCACTGTCTTTCTAAAGGGTTTATTATGCCACAGTCTGGTACTCCATTAAATATAGATTACAAAAGACTGAATAAATGAATAACAATGAGACATTACCATCCTTCTGTACATATCAATGCAAATAATGAATTGTGGCATCTCATGAAAATGGTAAAGTAGAGGAAAGGGTAAAATTGCAATTACCCACTTGCTTTATCTCATGCAGCTTGCCTGCAAAACAGTAGATTTCCCCTGGGATTGAGGAAACGGTGGGATGTTACTACTCTGTTGTTACTGGTAGACACAGCCATGCACTCTATTCTCTTTTCTTTGTTCTGCACTGTCTCTGAATTAGCTAGGTCATCTTAAATGTGGGATGTACTCCAGTTTGCTTCTATTGAACCATATGCAAAATGCAGCCTTCTGAATGTACCATCAAAACTGTTTTAAAAAGAAAAATGTCATTGTGTCATTATCTCTGCCTTCTGCTGGATGTCTGAGTGAATGTTCTCCTTTACACTTCCATATATGTAACTCCTGAGCCAGGGAAGTTAGAGACATAATGTGCCTTGAAAATAAAGAAACTAGATAGATTGACACATTTTCAGTTGCCCTTCTTAATCTTTACTTTAGTCTTTCTGAGAAAACAGGTTAGTTTCAAACCAATGTCATTGACGTGTTAGTCACTATTAATTCATTCATACCTTATTATTATTTCATTTTGATTACCAATATTTACTTATTTCATTTATATGAATGCTTGACTACATGTATGCATATTCCTCGCTTCCTGCCAGATGAGAAGATGGCATTGGATCCTTGAATCTGGACATAAAGATGGTTTTGAACTATCATGTAGGAGCTAGGAACTGGGCCCAGGATTTATGCAAGAGCACAAAATACTCTTAAATATTGAGCCATCTCCTTAGCCCTATTTATATATTTAAATTAAAAGTCTTAAATTATGTATAAATATGTGTGTCTCTGACTGTACATGTGAGTATATGTGCCTGTGGAAGCCAAAGGAGTCAGATCTTCTTGAGGTGATGTTACAGGAGCCAACAGTCATGAGACCTGTGACATGACCCGGAGTCTCCTGCAAGAGGAGCAGGCTTTCTTAACATTTGGAATCTCCCACCACCGTCCCCTCACACACACTCTAAATGATAACTTAAATTGTCTAGCTCATGTGCAATTCCTTTAATACCATGGTGGTATTGAGGGTATGAATTGATTACATTAAAACAATTATTTTAAATTTTTCTTCTTTTGTCTCTTTGCCCCACCTCCATCTCGCCCATAGTATTTCAACTGATAGCCATGGTTGGCTTGGAACTTCTTATAAATATCAGGCTAGAGCTCACAGAGAACCATCTGCCTCTGCATCACAATTGCTTGGACTAAAAGCAGGAACCACCATGCCCTGAGTGTCCAGTGTCCTCTACTTAATAATAAAACAAGTGATATCACAATTGCTTCTAGACTCAGAACAGCATTCCTTCCATTCCAACTCTCATATTTTCATCTCTATGTACTCCTGTTGTCCTCTGTATTAAAGCATATTCTGTTTTTTCACTATTTCACAGAAAAGCAGATGTACATGACAGCTGGAATTTTCTGACTTCTCTTGAAGTCCTTGGGACTCTGGGAGCATGGGTCCTTGTTCTGCACACAAACTTCTTTCCTCTTTTGTTATTACAGAACCACACTCAGAAATGTCACTTTCAGTTTCTTTTTTTTTTTCTCTCTATCCATTTCTCAGTCTCCATATCCTATATGACCTTGGTCCTGAACTTCCTTGTCCTCTCTTCTCATTGCCTTCCCCTTTCCCTTCCTTTTTCCTCTCCTTTCAATTCCTTCTACTTAAAGTCCCCTACAAACACACACAAGTAGAGTATGCAGCCACATAAATGCTAGCTCATCGATGCTCTGCTGGGCCACATGACAAATTGTTTGACCTTTTTGTTCCTCTTATTATTTATTATTAATCATTTTGGCTAAAAAGGAAAATTGTGTGTGTATGTCTGTGGTGTGTGTGTGTGTGTGTGTGTGTGTGTGTGTGTGTGTGTGTGTGTGTCCAATATCCAAATCAGAAGAAAAGCCCTGTGGTCTACAGGGCTTGAACTCAGGTTGGGATGCATGTTAGTACGTGCTTTTACCTAAGAAGCCACATTGCATCCCTCTTGAAACCATGACATATCATACTATTGGAACTAGCTGGTCTCTCAATAGATATCTAACATTTTTATTCTTTTGTTTCTTTGTCATTACTATTTGTTTTGAGCCTCTAAAGGACTGTGGATATCCCAGGTTTTGTCATCAGTTCCTTTATCTCTCTTTTCCTCCCATTAAATTTGAAGCTTAGACATGACTTTTGCATATCTGGAAATCAAATTACTGATTGACTATTACCAATATGGAAAATAATCTCTCTTGTGTCCTCATAACACAAAAATTGTCTATTTCTCCAATTACATAGTATACCACTCATATTACCATCTCTACTGGTAATACCTTGCAGGCTTTTTGTAAATGTTTAAGGTGCATACATATGTAAAGGGTATGCTGAGGTATATTGAAGGAGAACAAGAATACGATACAGTATTACATACACATTTTTCCTGTTATATCATCACTTCCTCATAAAGAAGACTGCATATGTAGCTGGGGCTCATCAGTGTCCTCAAGGGAATTAGCTATCAGCCATGACAAGCCCTGAGTAAGGTTCTAAGGAACAGATAAACATATCAAAGGAAATATAAGTTTCCTTGGTTGTCTCAGTATGAAAGATTTCCTTGTGATAGTATGCCTTAGCTACTTTTTGTTGTGTTTGGATTTCATTATGTGTGTGAACGTGGACAAAGGCAACTTAAGAAAGAAAGTATTCATTTTGGCTTACAGATCCAGAGGGGTAAAAGTTCCTTATGCATGGAGCATGGTGACAGGAACAAGAAACAGGCCAATCATATTCTAGACATATGAGAGAGAGAGAGAGAGAGAGAGAGAGAGAGAGAGAGAGAGAGAGAGAGAGAGAGAGAGAGAGAAACACAGTGGAAAGTGTCACAACAATACACTTCAAAGAACTTCAACCTGTCTCCTATGAGTAGTCAACTCAGTGCCATCTGGTATACTTTTAGATAGCAGATGATTTCCTATTCCTCCCATTACATCTAAGGCATTTAACCTAAGGAAGGAAAGAATGAAGGAAGAAAAATAGTTCTCTCTGCAGTCATTTGGGCCTCAGTCGCTTCAAGAGGGTGGGCTGTCAGACACTAAGTCCTGGACAGAGCCAAGGGATTTTATATTGTGATATTAATTAAGAGTCTAAGTGTATATAGAATATAAATACCAACCTGAAAACTTTTCCAAAGCAAGAGTAACTAAAAAGTTTATAATGTAGGGGATACCATTAATGTTTCTATTGTCCACCAGGAAAATGAGCAAAGGAGACCAAAGGTGTCATCCCCACAAAAGGCCAACTTAGCATGTTTACTCTGATGCCATAAGTCGAGGATCCTGACTCAGCTGCTCTATAAATCAAGACCTGGGACTTAAGTGTTCCTAGAGAGAAAGTAAATTGCATGCTTTTCCAGAGGATTTACAAATATGAGATAGTAAGCCCTTCTGTCAGGCTCTGAGACTTGGTTTCATTCATGGAACAGGACCCAGGCATCTGCCTGCTTTTCTCCCCAGATCTGCACAACACCACTTTTTGCTTTTTACATATGTATTCTGAGACTCTAAACATGTCTCTCAGAAAGTACTTCACCAACTGAGCAGACTCCACTGACTCTCTCACATCTGAGGCATTTGGAATCCTTCACCATGCCCATGGAACAGCTGCATAAGTAGTCAAAGTGTTTGGATTTTTTAGTATGTGTGTGAACATGAATGTAGAATCACATGGGCTCATATACATGTGGAGGTCAGGGCACAATCTCGAGTGTCATTCCTCAGGAACATACCAACTTTTGCTTTAAACAGAGTGTCTTGATGGCCTAGAATTTTACAAAGTAGGCTCGAGGGATCCACCTGTTACTGCCTCCAATGTTACCACCACTGCAATGACAGGCTTCTGTGGCCACACCAAGATTTTTAATGTGTATTGTAGGAATCAGAAATCATTTTCACATGTATGAAAAGTGAACATATGTTCCTGGATTCCTGGTAGTTATTCTAAGACTTGGAATGTATATAGTGAAGAGCTCATTAATAATGGTATGTGATGACATCAAATACTGAGTTTGTAGCATATCCTATAACATACACTTGCTGCCTGACTGATAGTCTCATGAAACAAGAATTTATTTTAGAAAGATAATCTTTATATGCTCACTTTATGTTAGTCCTCTTGAATTCTCATTGCAAGCCACAAAAACTTAAAAGTCTTTGATGATTGAGATGCTTTCTCTGTACAATGTAATAAATAACTCAGCATCTTCTACATGTCAGCACAATATCTACACTCAAATAATGTGTTTGAGCTTATGTGAAATGCTAATACTTCTTCTACTACAGTGTGAAGGTACTTCAAGGATGACTGGAATGAAAGCTCTGGTAGGATAGGGCCTACTGGTGAAGAACCTGCGCTTTAGCATCTTGAAACAAATCTCTCTTCCATGATCCTTGATGCTTGTCAGGAAGTATACTGACCAGCCAAGTCTCGTTCTGAGGAGGACACCTTTAATATTTGGTCTTGGATACAAAACTTCTTCATTTTTGTGTACCTGTATTTGTGTACAGGCACACATGTGTTTTTGTGTATCGATGTGTGTAAAGAGCAGAGGTCAATATCAAAAGTCTCCTCATTAGCTATCCACCTTATTTTCCATGACAGATCTTTCACCAAACCTAGAGTTTTCCAATTCACAGTGCTGTGGCCAGCAAGTTGCAGTACTCCTCCTGTCTCTAACCGCATTTCTGAATTGGGATGCAAAGCGTGTGCACAACCATGCCAATATTTTTCCATGGTCTCTCTAGCTTGAAATCATATCTTCATATTTATATAGCCAGCATTTTCCCAGATGACATCTCTCCAGCCCTTAATCACCACTTATAAGTGATAATTGAAATTGTAACACCTAAAATTAAAGTGTTTACCAGAATAGTTGCAAAAATAAGCAGAAAGGCTTCTCTTAAATACACACATATGTATACACAGACAAAAATACTTATAGTATTAGAAAATGTGCATTTTATATTTAAAAACTAATAAACATAGCATAATATATAAGAATTTACATTACAAAATTTATTATATATCAATACTGAATGATATTATTATGATAGCAGCAGGAGGCAATATTAACTTAAAATTTTCTGTCAAATGTTTATGATGTGGCAGAACCTCCTCAAATGCCATTATATATGTGTGTGAGTTTAGCACACAATCTTTATATGGTGCTATGGTCACATGCATCAGAAGAAAGTGGCAGGCTTTTAAGCGGGATATAGTTGCTACCAGTTTATTATCCTGTGCAAGCTTCTGCAGTGATGTTTCCATGTTTCTACCCTCCCATGACAAAGCTTATGTTTCTTCCAGAATCAATGAGTGCCATTTCTCATGGTAAATCCCCAGTTTCTTCAATTTGCCTGAAACCCACCGCAGATGTGGGCCAAGCATTCTCATAGATTCTCAGCTTGAGGCTAGTCCTCAAGAAATCCTCATTTTATAGTTCACTCTTCTTGATTTCTTAACAAAAAGCAAGGTGTCTCAATCATTTTTAGAAAAATAGAAAGATGTAAAAGACGAACTCAAATACACAGTACATGGGAAAATCCTGCTGCCCAGGGAGGATCACTGATTTTTTGTTATTCACCAGCATTGTCATTCAGCCCATCAGGATGAAAAGCTCAATATTAATATTTCAATAACACTCAGGACTATAATACAATTGTAAGGATTTTATGAGATGGTTTGCTTTTCGCGGAGGAGTCATACTGGGTATATCACAAAACCTGGAGAATGAAGCTCTTTCAAATCTGCCACCATGAACATGAGATGTACTTGCTCTGAGACATTTGCTCTGCAATAATATATCACAGGCTGAATTCTCATTGATCTGTCATTCCCAATATACAATGAGATTTTTTTTTTATCCAATGTGTGCTTATTTTATAAGTGTACCTTTAAGAAGCTCAACATTTTGTTCTAAATATTTGAAAAAAATTCATGGAGTGCAAGAATATCTGTTTACTTTTATGAGTTCTGTCATTTATTTCCTTTACAACTTAAAAAAGATTTATTTTCTTTTATTTTTTGCATGTGTGTATGTACCTGTGCATGTATATGAGTGTGCACACATCCACAAGTGCCAGAAAAAGACATCTGATACCCTGGAACTGGAGATATAGGTGGATGTGAGTTACCTGACATGGGTGCTAAGAACCAATCTCCAGTCCTTTGTTAGAATAGCAAGCAAGTTTAACTGCCAAGATATCTCAACAGTCAACTTTATGAAATTTTAAAGCACAACAAAGTCACTCATACTTTATACTCATTCTGGAGGTCACTTGCTCTCATTTAGTTTGCGTGTTTGCTGGTCTAACTCATGATAGAGTCTTTATTTACATCTGATATCCCATTAGTTTGCACTGAATTTCTACAAATATAAACAATGTATACTTCACTTTACTCCCATTAGAGTGGACAGGTAAGCTCTGCTTACAGAACTCTATGCTTCCCAATACTTACACTGTATCTCCAAACGCTTCCGTATTTTTCCCATTAATTGACTTCTAGAAAAATATTTTTGAATTAATTCAAAAGTAGTTGCTAAATGGTATATACAACATTTCTTTCAGAAGGTTTTCTATCAGAGTATATAGACAGAGATCGTGCTATTAATGTATAGATGGTTAATTTTGGGGTCAGAGCAACAAATGGCTTATCCTGAATGGAGTGGATTGTATAACATGAAGTTTTCTGAGCAAAACTGCCCCATCTCATCAGATAGGTTGTGCTAACTTTCTAGAGGTCCCCAAGAGTACTCACATTCCTTTACAGTAAGAGAGGGTAAGCAGGGTCATTGGCTTTTCACCTGAGATTCCAGTCTTACCTCAGATATTTGTATACTGTCTGTCCCGATAACAAATGATGTAAAGAGTGCCACAATGATGTGGGTTTCTTCAGTGGTTCTCAATGTGTGGGTTGCAACTCCTTGCCAAGCTTCCATCTCCAAAAATATTTACATTATGATTCACAACAGTAGCAAAATTACAATAAACTAGTAATAAAATTAATGTTATGGTTGGGGCCCCCACTGTATGAGGTGCTATATTAAAAAATCACAGTTTTAGGAAGGTTGAAAGATACTGGGCAAGGGGAAGTTAATAGAAAATAACTCTATGCATATGGTTCTGAAGAATCCATAAGCCATGCCTGAAAAAGATTTTCAAGTGTGGCTGCTTTGAAGTTATCTACATTCCTGCCAATAACTCCCTGTCATGTTCTCCACATAAGCCAAAAAAAAGTCATTTATTCCATGAGATAAATTTTGTAAAACTGGACTTTGACTTGCCACTGTAAACTTTGGGGAAAAGAGTTAATGCTCTTTACATTTCCTGAGGGAAGAAATTTTCTCACTCTATGGCTAACCCAGAACCATTATTATCCTCTATGCCATCAACACCTGAAATAGGAACCAAAGAGCTCCACTAAGTGCCAGTTATATTCTTTATGAGTCAAATTTCAGCTCTTTGCATTTTTACTAGCATCTGACTCTATATCAATATGGTTTATCTGTACCCTGAAAAAGGAAAGTGACAAATAAATGATTATTTAATCATAATTAATTGTAATTTCAAGCATATCTGGTCAACATATAAGGAACACCTAAAGAGTATACCAGGAGAATATCCCCAGACTTATGCCTAACATAGATAAAGGGAGCAGTTGAGGCAAGTTTTCTCAGAACTCACACTTGTTAGCACTGTGTAACTCACTCCTACCTGCAGTAGAACATTTCATTAATCTGCTTCCCATCTTTTTGAGACTGTCAGGTTGTTTTTGAGTATCTAGTAGTCAACTTTATTTTTCCTTGTATATATCAATATGGCATACCCATATCCACATGACATTTTTCTTTCCTTTATGATTATTAATTTTTTGCATATGGATATGTAATGTGTGCATGTGTTCAGGTTTGCATGCTCTCACATGTATTTACAGGCCTAAAGTTGAAGTCTAGTGTTTTTCTTAACCAACCTCCACCATATATACACAAAATCAGGGACTATAAACATACCCACAGCCAGTCTGTACATCCATCTTGCTTCGACATGATGGAATCATAGGCAGACTGCTATGGTCACCAAGCTTTTAGTGGATGCTGAGGATAAGAACTGTGGTCATAGCACTTGGGTATCAAGCTCCTTCCTTGCTGAGCCAGCTTAACAGGGCTTTGTTTTCCTTCTGGTAAGCTGGACCTTTCAGGAATATTGCCATGGAAATTTTGATGAAATTCACTTCTGTGACTGATACTGGGGTCACATTTCTAGGTAATATGATTATAGAGTCATAGAGACTGTATTATTGTTGCACTGAGATAGCCTGCTGGAAGTCAGCATAGTCCACAGATGCCTTCTACTCTATAGTCTCACACACAGCAGACACACACACACACACACACACACAAACACACACAGAGAGATACACATACAGTCACAGAGACACACACACATACATACACACTCCTACACATACACACTCCCACACACATGTGCAAGCCCTCAGATGAGATATCTTAATCCTTGGAACAGTTCTCATTATGTTTTAACTATATCTGTCCACAGATACAGTTTGAATTTCCATGTTTATGAGAAATTTTCTTAATGACACTCTAAAGCCTCACTTATATTCCATAATTAAATTAGGTAGTGATCTAAAAATGGGGATAGGTGTGTGTGTGTGTGTGTGTGTGTGAGAGAGAGAGAGAGAGAGAGAGAGAGAGGAGAGAGAGAGAGAGAGAGAGAGAGAGAGAGAGAGAGAGGAGAGAGAGACAGAGAGTGAGAGAGGGAGAGAGACAGAGAGAGAGAGAGACAGAGAGAGAGAGAGAGAGAGAGAGAGAGAGAGAGAGAGAGAGAGAGAGAGAGAGAGAGAGAGAGAGAGAGAGAGAGAGAGAGAGAGAGAGAGAGAGAGAGAGAAGAGAGAGAGAGAAGAGATATAGAGAGGACAGAGGAGAATAGAGAGAGAGAGAGAGAGAGAGAGAGAGAGAGAGAGAGAGAGAGAGTGATGGTGTTCCAACCATGGACCCTCATACTTATGCATCAGACACTCTAACTGGGCTGTCTCTTCAGCTTCAGGCTGTATAATTTTCAAATTGGAAAATCTGAGACTTTGGCAGTTTGAGAGGTAGTCTTTATATATGTAATATACAGTGTACAAGTATTCTGCTTAAGATTTCTAAATGCAAGTAAGAGCCAGGAATAAAAACAAGAATTTTGTGGGAGACAAAATGTTAGTGTGTGCCCCGCAGCACTTAAGCTGCTTTTTATGATATTTAGTGAATCAGAATTTTGTCCAGTCAACAGGGCTATCTGGTTTGGTTGATTAGGGAGATAGTCAGTTTTAAATCTTGCACGTTCACTGTGCTTTTGCACTTGTATTTGACTCAAATGTCTTTCTTTTTTCAAACTAGAACTTAAAGCAGTTTCGGGCACTCTAATTCCCAGTGTGATGAATGTTGTAGCTTAGGGATCAGAGCTATGTCTGAGATACAGGAGCCTGAGGATATGAAAGCAGTATGTGCTGCACATGTTCATGGCAAGCTATCCCTGGAAAAGTCCCCATAATTACTGAGACCCTTATATGTCACAATAAACCTCTGTGCTCAGCTAAGGAACTATCATACAAACCTATGGAGTTGTCTTCTTCATTTTATGAGTCTGATCCTCTCCTGGCTGGAGTCCATTCCTAAGCTTTCCCAGTGTACAAATGTATGAGGAGGTGTCTCCAGGATGTGCTTCTCCCTCAGAAATAACATATCTTCTCCTTCCCAAAATTATGGCCTCTTGATGATTCTTTTTCCAAATTAAACTGTTAAACATTGAGATGACTCAAAATGTAAAGATATCAAACCATGGCTAGTCTCATGCTTTACAAATATCTATCAAAATAACAGTGATTTCACTTTTATTTTTCTATGTTTAATGTAATGTTCTCTTTAACAACTTGTTTAAAATGTACATAAGTAGTACTGTTTAAAAATAAACATAACACTGGGAGAAAAGTTGCTACTTTGTATATTTTGTGACTCAATAAAAAAATATATTAAACTTTTACATTGTTTTACTATATAGGATCTCAACCATGACAAGAGATACCTTACACAAAAAGGAACTTGTCTTGCTTACTGTGTGGGAAAGGATGCAACCCCACTCCTGATGGGAGGTTATGAGCATGAAGTAGCTGATCACATAGTATCTGCGAGCAGAAAGGAGGTACCAAGGGCTACAAAACCCCAAATCCATCTCTTATAACCTATTTCCTCCAAAAATGCTCCACCACCTGATAATTCTACAACATTCTAGAACAGTAACAATGATACAGAATCTTTTCCTCAATCCC